>NC_134582.1:73519551-73830914 GCF_037038515.1 Microtus pennsylvanicus
TTTTTTGAAGCCTTTTCAATACCAACCTCTAGCTAGATCTCCTAACGGTACCCTCGGTATCCACAGGGGACTGATTCCAATCCAATCCTCCACACAGGTACCAAGAGAAAAAATTCATGGGTGTGCAAGTCGCTTCTACAAAATGATGTAGCTTGCACAGAACCGGCACATCCTCCAATGCACCCTAATCACCTCTGACTTACTCCTAACACCTGATACAGCTGAAACACCATGGGAACAGTCGCTATGCTTCAGCATCTAGAAAACAGTGAGAAGAAACACATTCTGCAATTTATTGCCCCCTCCCACACACACTCTCAGTCCGCCTTTGGTCAGATCAGGGATGGAGCTCATGGCTCTCCGGGACAAACTAGAGTTTTTATGGCAGCTGATGAGAGCTCCGTGGTCATGATCATCAGCTGTCACTGAATGACGTCTGCCTTTACAACGCTGTTTACACCAGGATGTGTGTCCATATCCAGATTCGTGATGCACACACAGGCTAATGAATTTCTGATTACACTAACTACACAGTAAACACTTTTCCAGGTATGACTGGTAACACTGCTGAGTAAATGTGATCTGCAAAGCATAAGGCACGAGAAAGGGGCAGAGCCTGAAGGGGGAAATGTGAGCACCTTTCCCCAGGACTTGTCAGCCTGGGCAAGGCTCTCTATGCAGCGCCATATAGGAAATCACAAAAGTAGACACGCTCTCCCACTTACTGCCCTGATTAGGAAGACAGCGGGGAACCCATGATAAGAATTTGTTTTTAATAATACAGAATTATGACCTTATCCTGGACATCAATCCTTGAGCCTCGTTTGATGAGTAACTGAAGCATCTGGATATTCCCACAGCCGGCAGCAATCAGTAACGGAGGTGTCCCATGCTGAAAGAGAAGAGGAAGCTACTGTCTGTTTTTCAGGTTGAGTAGGAAGGGGAAAGCCCATGGAGTCACCAATATCCTCTGCCGGCTGTGTCCACACCCTGCCCCAAATCGAGGAACAGGAAGGGAAGGACCAAAAGCACCTCCTTTTTCAGATGTACACTCAAGGATGGTGCTACCATTTATAAAAGAGACAGGATTCAAGGGTGCAGGAACAGGGTGTAAAAGAAGGCCCTCAATGCAAAATGTCCTTATTTGCAACTCAAATCACTCTAGACAGAAAAGATTTTCCCCACAGAATGGAGGCTCCATTTGCAGGGTGGAGTTGGAGAAGCAACCGGGGTCCCTCCCAACTTGGACTTCTGGGTGCACAGTCTGTGATGCAAGCCTCTGGCACCTCTGCAGAAGAGAGACGGACCTTGTTGGGCTGGTTAACGTCATAGCTGGACAGCGAGCCCAGAAGGTGCTGCAGGCCTGGGACGTTGTCATCATTGATGGCATGGATGATGGCTTTCATCACAAAGGAGTCTTCCTCGTCCTGAGAGACATGAGGAGGAAAGAGTCGCATACTGGCCAGGATCCTCATCAACACAGCGAGTGAACCCTGGTTTGTTTGCCATAGGGGCATTCTAAGAAGAAGGGTCCGCCACTTAATCCCCAATGCACGGTCACAAAGGGAGCTGGGAGGTGAACTTCTGCCCTTTCATGCTGCTAACCATTACCAGTTACTGCTCAGCACCTGCATTGTAACCGAGAATGAACTGTTTCTAAGGCTCTGACTTTGGACAAGGGTACTGACTGATGACCCTCTGTTTATCTTTGGAATCTGTCAAAACAGAGTTACCAGAAAACACTATGAGAGGTT
The DNA here is from genome assembly GCF_037038515.1 of Microtus pennsylvanicus. NCBI lineage: Eukaryota > Metazoa > Chordata > Mammalia > Rodentia > Cricetidae > Microtus > Microtus pennsylvanicus. Next base: position 73,521,306 of record NC_134582.1, read on the forward strand.
CCTCTGAGACAGTATCTCCTGCTAGATGAGGAAGGAGAAAAACCATAGAACCAAGGAAATCCATAGTTTCTTTAAAGAAGACAATCTCATTTGCTAAATTTTCCAGTTACAGAATTCTTTTTTGCTCTTCTCTCTCTCTCTCTCTCTCTCTCTCTCTCTCTCTCTCTCTCTCTCTCTCTCTCTCTCTCTTTCTCTCTCTCTTCTATTTTTCTTTTTGTCATTTGAATGTCTTCTTTCTCTAGGTCTGAAATATAGGAAGGTAAAATCCTCTTAATAAAATGCTCAATAAAAATGCATGTGTGAGCATGTGCATGTGTGTGCATGCACGTGTGTGTGCGTATGTATGCATCTGTATGTGTGGTGTTTGTGTGTGCCCACATGCATGCATACAGCCTGCAGCCCTGCACAGTCATCAGCAGAAGACAACCTACAGCCCCCCACAGTCAGCCTACAGCCCCCCACAATCAGCAGAAGACAGCCTACAGCCCCCCACAGTCGGCAGAAGACAGCCTACAGCCCCCCACAGTCGGCAGAAGACAGCCTACAGCCCCCCACAGTCGGCAGAAGACAACCTACAGCCCCCCACAGTAAGCAGAAGACAGCCTACAGCCCCCCACAGTCAGCCTACAGCCCCCCACAGTCGGCAGAAGACAACCTACAGCCCCCCACAGTAAGCAGAAGACAGCCTACAGCCCCTCACAGTCGGCAGAAGACAACCTACAGCCCCCCACAATCAGCAGAAGACAGCCTACAGCCCCCACAGTAAGCAGAAGACAGCCTACAGCCCCTCACAGTCGGCAGAAGACAGCCTACAGCCCCCACAGTAAGCAGAAGACAGCCTACAGCCCCTCACAGTCGGCAGAAGACAGCCTACAGCCCCCCACAGTCGGCAGAAGACAGCCTACAGCCCCCACAGTAAGCAGAAGACAGCCTACAGCCCCCCACAGTCGGCAGAAGACAGCCTACAGCCCCCCACAGTCAGCCTACAGCCCCCCCCCCCCAGTCGGCAGAAGACAACCTACAGCCCCCCACAGTAAGCAGAAGACAGAGCAGGTGAGATCTCTCCTAGGGCTCCTACCCTAGCTTTCACATGATGCAGGACTGCTAAGAACGCTGATTCATGATCTTCAGTCATCCCCACTACAGCATCCCCCAGTCAGACCCACATTCCCATTTTTCCCTGGCTCCACTAATACCCTCAAGTCCTTCCAAAATGGTCTTCCTTCCCCGCCTTCATAACTTCCTTCTCTCTGGCTTTCCTTCACGTGTGTGTGTGTGTGTGTGTGTGTGTGTGTGTGTGTGTGTGTGTGCGTGCGTGTGAGTGTCGTGCGTGTGTCCACACATTCCTTCTCATCTCACTCTACAGTTGTAGACTAAAGGTGAAGCACTAGTGCACAGCATAGCGTCAGGAGAAAAGAAGAGCTGGTGTCTGCTGCCATGTGATCATCGCCCTAGGAGTTCCTAGCTCTGTCCAGGAAACACCGACTATTGGGTTACAGGCCATGGTGGTTCCCACAGAACCATTGTGTTGCCTTTCCTGGAGTCCCCTTCACTTCAGAGCACAAAGCCCCAGTGTGTGAGTGGCCGGAGAAAGTTCCACTGAAGTGAGAGATGTCTGGCTGTATCTGAAGAGCTCATCAGTGATTGGGTTTCAGTTTAGACATGGGGAAAATTGTGGTGCCATTCGCAAGGACTTTGGGCAAAAAGTCAAGACAATGTCAATAAACAAAGTGAATATGGCCTTCTGGTCTACCACGAGACAGGCACTGTGCTATCCTTGGTGTTGGTGGGGGAAGGAAGTGAAGGCTGTCTGTCTTTTTGTGTCACCGTGACTCTATAGTCTCTGATTGGTGGCAGAGTTTTTATGCTCATTCATGAGAATTAGTGTAAGCTCGTTCTTCTTCCACTAGTTATCCTCTTCTGTGTGTGTGAGAGCGTGTGTGTGTGTGCACATGTGTGTACACACACATGCATGCTTTGTGTATGTGGTATGTCCGTGTACACAAGTGTTTATGGGAGGAGTAGTATTGGAAACAGTAGGGATGGCAGCTAAGACAAGGCCAAGTCAACTAAATGAAAATCAAAGAAGAGAGCAGGACAGGACACAGAGTCAGCCCACCTCAGGAGTAAGTGTGAGTCTGCTATTTCCATGACATGGGCTTTCTGTACTGATGAACAAACAGAACAGTGTAAACAATCCAAACACGGTCGTGAAAGAAGCTGGCCAAGGCAAACAGGATTGCTTACCAGAGTATCATCGCTTCTGGCCACGCTCATGTTACTTCTGGACAAAAATGACCGGGATAATCTTTGGCACAGTGATATCAAGCGAACAGATTGCTAAAAACAAAATAAACATAAGAAGTCAAGGGGCGGAGGAAAGAGAACTTAGGAAGAAGGCACTGAGAACATGTTCACTGCCAAAAGGCCTCCAGGGGTGGGCACTCCATGGCAGGCTGGGCTATTTGCTTAAGGAAGTATTCTAAAGGTCATGTGCTCAGACAGCAAGACAGAGAGACTCTGTGCATTCACTGCGACCTGCAGAAGTGGGTGCCTCATATCCCATCTCTCTCTCTGTGCCTTGTTTTCTAAACCCCAACAAAACCCTTGTGGGGGATCTTCCTGGGTCCAGCATGGGATGCAAGGGCCTTGCTCTGAGCTCTCTGGGCCCAAGTCAGCTAAAGGAATTCATGTGACTATTAGCACGTACAGATGGGAGACAGATGCACTGGTCTGCAGTACAACCTCCTCCATATCCTCAAAGGCTGAAGGAAGCCATGGGGAAATGAAGAAACACGAGGGAAGGAAAGAAGAAGAGAGAGGGAGAAAAAGAGGAAGAAGGGGGAGAGAGACCAAGACATAAGCTCTAAGCCTTGTTGGCAGTGTAGGTATAAAACTGAGGTACAGCACTAGATCAGCCAGGGAGAAGGACAGGGGCTTGCTCCCTCCAGATTTGACCGAATCTTGGGCACTGGAAGCCACACAATCACCTTCTGATCCTGGAATTTTGATTGCTTCAAAGATGCCTGAACCAGCATCCCACCTAGGTCACAGGGAAGGCACCACAGGGGAGAAGGAGAGGCCATAATGCCTGGGCTTATACCCCATCCTGGGTCCCCCTGCAAGCCCACGAGGAGGAGGGAGGGTTTCTGATCCAAGCTTCAGGCCTTGTTGCTCACCAGGAAGAACTGGTTTATTTAGAATGTGATTTGTTACAGTTGGAAAACCGTTCACTGTAACTTTATTGTACTGATTTCAAAATCTGCCTTGGGGATAATCTGAGAAAAAGAGCATGCAAAATTTCATTTCAAAGATAAGCTAAATAGCCCTGAAATATGGTTTGTGCTTGTCTTTGAAAGTCACTAATAAGAGCACAGAAGTTTGCAGACCAGCCTCTTGTTAAATAAAGGCAGTTACCGATCCCAGGATGAGAAGAGTAAGCCCTGACCAGACAGAAAAAAACAGAGTTTGATGCCTCCGCATCGTAGAGTCTTACTTTCCATTTCTTCCGAGCTGCAAACTTCTTGAATTTCTCCATGTTTACTGCTGAGGCTTTTCGACTAAGAGCTTGTTGTGTATCTTTAGGCTAAAATGAAAATTCAAGATAAAATAAAATAATGAGAGCTAATTACAGAAATGGGTTAAATGGTAATGCTTTAAGACCCCTCACTACTCTGAAAGGCTTACATACTCACTATCCTAAAATAACATACAGAGTGGAGAGCAGCATTCAAGATCCAGGAGCTAGGCTGGGATGCAGCTCAGCAGATGCAGAGACTTCCTAGCATTCAAGAAGCTCTGGGTTTGATCCCTGGCACCTCATAAACCAAGCAGGGTGGTTCATGCCTGCAGTCTCAGCCCTCAGGAGGGGGAGGCAGAAGGGTCAGACATTCATGGTCATCCTTGCCTGTATCCAAAATTGAAGCTAGCCTGGCATACTTGAGACCCTCCCAAAAAAGAAAACCATCTAGGGAAGAACTAGGCTCTGCCAGCTAACTCTTAATGACTCAGTATTTTGTATAAGACATAGAAAGGGCATCTAGAACAGAAGGTAAGCTTGTAACCAAACTCAGTGACAGTCTTCCACAGTGACAGTTTGGGAATGGCAAGATTCGTGGAGAGGCCTTTTGTGATAGGTTTGAACTTGAGTCTTACTAAGTGATGTCAAGTTGGGAGGGACCCTAGAGGTCTGCACATTTGGCCCATCCTATGGGCACTCAGACAAGTTCACTGCATCTTCCTCAGCAGACACACGTAGGTACAGGCTCTACCCAAGTGGGAGAGCTAGAGCCCAGGCCTTCCATAATCCCCACTGATGAGGCCCATGGGTTTGTTTTCAACTACTAGACACCTTTATTATTGATTGGATCTTAAATGTTCTCAATGCCTCTTATTCTAACGGCTTAGTGGCCAGCTTGTGCAACTCCTGGGCAGGAAAGAAACTTTGCAGTGGTGGAGGCCACTGGAAAGAAGGTGAGTCCTTGAAGGAACCTACCAGGACCACTGCCCCTTCACCCCACCATCCTGCCTGGCTACCCTGTGGTCAGCGTCTCCACCCACCACATTCTCTCTGCTGTAATGAACCATCTTGCTAGAGGCCTCAATGACCATGCCCAATGTCCACCACTCTAAAACTAATCCAAACTAGCCTGTCCTTCTGAACAAAGACCTTTTCCCATGCGCTCTGCCACAAGGACAGAAAGCTACACATTTGCCAACTTCAGTTCCTCTTATGTCAGGCTGAAGCAAATTCAGTTTTGTTTGCCCAAGTGCCAATAGGTCAGCAATGTAAAAGTGTCATGTGTCAGGGTCAAGGGTCCAAAGAAAGGACAGCTTCCCCTACTGCTGTGTGGAAGGAGGGTGTGGTGTCCACAGACCTTCAGATTTTTCAAAAGATCCTGAGATTTGAAACAGCTATATGATAGAAAATAATGCAAGCTTTAAAATGCTGCTTGTACTGTAATTCCATAGGTTGCACCAAACACGTCTGCTCAACCGATGTGACTTCTTCCTGCTCTGAACAGATCATTTTTCTCCCTCTGTAATCACTGGGACACACTGCTGTCTACCACGCTGTCTTACAATTATGGGACCAGTAGTCAGTTCACACTCCAGCACCACCCACACGTGCTCACACCAATCCCTGAGGAATGATGAGAACCCCAAACGTATGAAGCAACTCGCCTTAATCCAGGGGTGCTGCAAACTGTCCTGGATTGTCATCCTTTTCCTTTGGGGAAAAAAGGAAGAAGAAGAAAATTCTCATGACATTGAGACATGGCTAAGGTTATCTCCATGCTGGCCCAGTCCACCAAGCAGACACTCTGGAAAATGCAGTTTGGGGTCCACATTATAAACAAACAAACCCCGAGAGCATCCCTGCAGGTCACCAGCTTAGCTACTGACTCGTCCTCTGTGCAGGGACAGAGCCAGCAAGCAGGCAGACTAAATGCGCCTTCTGCAGCACTTCCTTCTGGGGCCTTCTTCCTTTAGCAGGTAGAACAGTGATGGTCTGACAAAAGGTGGCCACACACAGAACACCTGCTGTTTCCAGTCCCAGCCACACGAGGCTCCGCCGTACAGGAAGAGGGGACACTCACTTTGGATCCTTGACCAGCAGTCTCCTGATGAAATCTTTGGCAAGGGCACTGGTATTACGGAAGAATTCCTCTTCAAATTCGTAGTTGACAGCAGATACGTTCGCTAATGTTTCTTGCTTGGTGTCTCCAAGAAATGGGGAGGCCCCACTTAGGCTGTTCAGAATAAAGCAGGGCATTAGGAGAACATTAATGACCACTCATATGGAGTCACTGCTTCTTCTGAGTCTCTTGTGGGAAACGCCAAACAGGAGTAGAGCCTGATGCGGGATTAGTCACTTCAGAGTCAACCACACATCGCTACGAACAAAAGTACCGACTTGATGCAAAGCTGTCCTGCTAAAGGTTCATCTGGGGCTAGAGAGATGGCTCTGCTGTTAAAGTGCCTGCTGCATTTGGACCTCCAGAATCCACAAAGAAAGCAGGGCACAGTGGCATGTGACTGTACCCCTAGCAATGGGTGACAGAGAAGTAGATCCCTTAAGCTCGCTGGCTACCCACTATAACCAAATCAATGAGCTTAAGGTTCATAAAGAAACCCTATCTCAAAAAATAAAAAGTGGCGTGCAGAGCAATCATTTGGATCTGTGTACACTCACACTAACAAGTACAACAGACACACACATGCTATGTGGTATTTACATCACACACAAACACACCCCTGCACACAGTCATTTGAACCAGTATGTAGTTTAAAATAAAACTCTTCTTCCTATTTTCTCGGTGATAGACAGCTAGAATTCCTCACCATGATTATGCTACAATCTCTGGCAATTCATTTTGATTGAGGAAGAATAAACCCAAATAGCATAAAATAAACCCCCTTTTAAAGGTTTGGAATGAAGATGCTTAAAGGAGAACATGCACGAGCTGAAAGGGCCCACATGATCTATCTGGTTGACACTTCTGGTCTCAGAGACAAGAAAAGAATACATGAGCTGTAGACTCGATACTTACAGAATGTAGGTTATTACTCCGATGCTCCTGTACACAGAAACAAAAACAAAGCCAGGTTAGGAGAACAGCCAAAGAGATCAGAAAGACACCAACACCAAGAACATTCTCCTTACCACATGTCTGCCTCGAGACCAAGGGGCTCATAGTTGACAATCTCTGGAGCTACGAGAAAATAAAGACTCATTAGCTTGGGAGGGCTGCAAGCCAACAGAGTCTACCCTCACGTGACAAACAGAAACATGGACAGGAAACAACCCCAAAGCCAGGGAGATTCTGCCAGCAGAATGTGGATGAGATGTAAGTGGGCTTAAGGGCCAAGAAAATTTACCCACGAACTCTGGTGTCCCAAATATATTTTTGAATTCATTTCCAAAGTCGATTTTATGGGCCAGGCCGAAGTCGATGATCTTGATTCGAGGCTTGGACACGTTTCTATCCAGAAGCATTATGTTTTCCGGCTGGAAGGGAGCGAGAAAGAGGAGCAAATGTGTCAAATGGTCCTTCTTCATGCTTAAAAAAAATAGACAAAACCCCAAGAGGATGTAGATGAGAAGAGAACTGGGACCAACAGGTTTGGGGCTCAGGGTTTCCAGGAGGTCTGAGACAAGAATTTGAGGCCTGAAAACCCATGGTAAGGACATGGAAGCAGGAAACAGGAGGCAGATCTAAAATGTCTGTTATTAAGGTAGGATGACGAGGGCATCATCCTTCTTGACAGTTTGAGGAGAAAAAGCAGAACTCGGAGCCCTTTCCCACGGAAGCAGATCCTGTGTCTGTCTGTCATCTACCCTCCGGTCCTGATAGCTGCCCGGGGGCACTTATTTATGGGCACTACCAGCTCCCCAGGTCAGAAACAAGACATCAGGCAGATGTTGGGCACTGGGGACACAGACATGGCCTTGATGGTCCTGCTATAGGGAAAACTACAGGACACGTCGGTCTTCTGCAGTCTTGATCTAGCTCAATGGCCTACGCCAGCCTGCGGTCACCTCTAGTCCCTCTATCAGTCCCTTCCTTTTGTCCCTATGCTGTCTTCCTTCCCCCACAAAAGATTAAGACTCCATAATGGCTAGAAATGGAGCTCACACGTTTCCCATCCCCCATACAGCCCTGCCTCCAGTGGGTAAGAGACTGGCTATACCAGCAAACTTTGGGGTTGGGTTGGCTTGACAGTGAAGGGGAGGGTCAGACCCCGGGCTTGCATCAAGAGAAAACACACTGTCCACCAAATGTCCAGCCATAGGAGGATGAAAACTGTGCCAGTCACCAGCCAACCCAACCGAAAATAGCCTAGTGTCCAAGAGCAGCCATTGCAGAAGCACCGGGTTAGGAAGCCCCTCTGTCTCCTTCCCAGGGATTCCTGACTGTGACCATTGATCTTAATCCTCTACCCAACAAAACAGAGATTAGACACCCCCGCCCTAGGAAGACCTCATATGCTAATGATTTACAGAAACAATTCCATCTGTTAAACCCACGTCGGGGAAATCTTTACTCGGGAGCCTCAGTTGCTCTTAGCCAACAAGACACAAAGGCCACAGCTGGTAGAGGTATCCACTGGCTTCACCGGCTTCCACCGGCTTCACCGGCTTCCACTCACAGTGTGTGTTACCTTCAGGTCAAAGTGGGCGATCTGAAGCGAGTGTAGGTAGTAAACACCACTGAGAATCTGCTTGAGAAATTCCGTTGCTTCCTCTTCAGTCAGGGATTCTTTCTCAGCCAAGAAGTCAAACAGCTCACCCCCTGCAACACTGAGAGCCAGGAGACAGGGTTAATGGAGATCCTCCTCCCGAGTCTTCTGCTCCTTCTCTCATGGGTGACTGGCAACTTACAGGCACTATTTCAGGAAAATGTGATGAAATAGCTATGGGTACTAAGGTGCCACATTCACAAAAGGTGGGGACAGAGCAATGAGAGGCTGTAAGGAATTAAAAAGGAATAGGGGTATCTGCATACTGTGTGCACACTCTCCACATAGGTGTAGGCCTATGTGGATTCCAGAGGGGATACCTTCCTCAGCCTCTTAATCCCCTTATTCTATTTATTTTAGTTTATTTATTCATTCATTTACTTATTCATCTATTTATTTATTTTTATTTTAGTTTTTCAAGACAGGGTTTCTCTGTGCAGCTTTGGAGTCTGTTCTGGAACTCACTCTGTTGACCAGGCTGGCCTCGAACTCACAGACATCCACCTGCCTCCGCCTCCCGAGTGCTGGGATTAAAGGTGTGTGCCACCACCGCCCATCTCACCTTATTTTTTAAGATGCTGCTCTCTGAGCTCAGAGCTCCTTATTTTGGCTAGAGTGGCTGACCAGCAAGGCCCTGGGATCTGCCTGTCTCTATCCCACAGCACAGGGTTACAGAAGCTAGTGGCCACACACAGCTTTTACATGGGTACCAGGGATGTGAACTTGGCTCCTCACAAACGCTCACTGAGTTATCACTCCAGCCTCTAGCATTTCTTTACATTTTGATGACATTTCAAATTAGAATTTTTAACTCTCTGTTCAGGGATGGGGAGCTACACCCAGCTTTGTCTAGGACTCAAAGAATAATTCATCCTATATGTTAGAGAAGTAATCAGAAAATTCCTAACCTGTATTTCAACTAATTTTAAATTGATTGCAACATGGTATCATAGGGATTTTCTTTGGTCTACATTTGTTTATAAGTGATTATGTGCATATTTATAAATGCAATTAAAAAACAATTTACTAATAACTTCAAGAAATATTTTAGTTGCTAAGAATGAACTTATGAAAGACCACAAGGTACATGGCTAGTGGTGTCACTGCCCCACCCCGCTAGACAATAAAACCCACTGAGGGCAGCAGGCAGAGCCTGCTGTATGCTGCCCTACCCACAGCACAGTGCCAGGCTCACAGTAACAACTCAAAACTTTTCTATCTAGTAAAGAGAGAACAATTCCTCCAAAACCCCACAGGGGTGGTTAACAGAAAACAACAGGGAACGTTTAACAAGAGTCCTAGTAAGGTAATCTTTATCAACTTTAACAATTCACAACATTGTGATTAAATGTGATTATGCACATAATGGCTATAGTCTGTATTGTTCAGCAGGCCAAGACCCCACACACATGCAAGTGAATAATAAATCTACACCCATTCAGTATAAACAGGCTAGAGAACGTGGGCCTTATCCTGAAGGAAGGCTTCTCACCCCTCATCCCCAGCCTCCATGTCAGAAGCTGCTTGCACAGCTAGGATCCACTGACCTTCTGTGTGATGGTTTCCACTGGGCACCTTTAACAAGCATTGAAAACACTGGAAACCACTTCTTGGGGGGTGGGGAGGCTATCCCATGCTCTATCATCACTAGGGGGCTGTTGACCCAGCCTGGGACTCCAGAGGACAGCTAGAGTCAACAAAGAGTGTGAACCTTGTCAGTGAGGTGCCTGCCTCTCCCAGCTGCATCTCCCAGTGGAGCGCTGAGAGTTATATTCAGCCCCTCACTCTAGGTTCCACAATGCCCTTGGCCACACTTCTCCACTTCTCCCCATTCAAAATGCAATGCCCAGTGAGTTATTGGGATTGAAACAGCTAGAGAAGGAATCATTCAAGTACAGGGAGGAGGAAAAGACAGGGAAAACAAGAAACCACAAAGGACCCTACACAAAGAGAGCGACGGGCCAGTCTGCCTGCTCCTCCAGCCTCTTCTGTACTGTCTATGATGGAAACGGCTACAGACAGATGGCATTCACATTGCATAACCTAGACTCAGGGCACCCAGGTCAGATAGTTTTCTAAGAAATAAACTCTAAGGTTTATTTATTTTATTCTATGTGTATGAGTGTTTTGTTTGCATGTACTTATGTGCACCACAGGCATGTCTGGTGTTCATGGAGGCCATGGAATCCCCTGGAACTGGAGATACAGACACTGTGAGCACCCACGTGGGTGCTGGGATTGAACCCCGATTTATGGAAAAGAAGCCAGGACTCAACCACTGAGCCATTTCTCCCGCCCCCAGGTTAGACTCTTAATTCCCTCTCAGACCTCCTGCAAACTTAAGTTCTCTCTCTCTCTCTCTCTCTCTCTCTCTCTCTCTCTCTCTCTCTCTCTCTGAACTTCATTCTCCCATCAGTCAGAGCCACAAATAATCCTTTGAGGGTTAAAGATGTTGGATGAGGCTGGGCAGTGGTAGCACACACCTCTAATCCCAGCACTCGGGAGGCTGAGGCAGGTGGATCTCTGTGAGTTTGAGGCCAGCCTGGTTTACAGAGTGAGTTCCAGGACAGGCTCCAAAGCTACACTGAGAAACTTTGTCTCAAAAGAACCAAACTACAAAATATGCTGGATGAATGTTGATCACTGCCCGAGTCTGGCACAAGGCAGAGTCCCGAACAATAAAGGAAGAAGGCCGAGCCCCCATAGCACAGGACACAGAATGGCTCTGACCAGGAAGTTCTCTATCCTCAGCTGTTCCTCAGCTGGCCCATGCTGGGGCCAGACTGCTGAGATTCCCAGAGAGCAGAGGGAAGAACAGAAGAACAAACAGAACAGGGCCTTTCCCTTGTGAGTTTGGTGCTGTTCCCACCTCCTCTCTCTGCCTCTCTTCAGGGCTTCCCACCTCCATCTGACACTGGTGGTGCTTCCACACAAACCCATACCTTCTCCTGCGCACAGGAAACTCTGGGTGTGGTCTGGCTGCTCCTGTTGGTGTCTGTCTTACTGCACCTACAGAGCTGGGTATAGCACATAGGCGGATGGATTCTTCTAGTGACTCTACCGACCCTTCTTCCTGTACCAGATGGTTGACCTTGTTGTCCTGGGCTTTGGCTCTGTCCTCTTCAGTGGCTGGCTCTCCCCAGCACCCCTGCTAATGACTCTCCCCAGCCCCCCTCCAATGGCTCTCCCCAGCACCCCCCTGCTAATGGCTCTCCCCAGCACCCCCCTGCTAATGGCTCTCCCCAGCACCCCCCTGCTAATGGCTCTCCCCAGCACCCCCCTGCTAATGGCTTTCCCCAGGAAACTCTTGCACCCTCCTGCTAATCTGCTGTTTCTCTTCAGATCCGAACCTCTCACTCCCAGGAGTTCCAGCCTTTACAAGGCAGGATGACAAGCGTAAGGTGATCCTAACTCGAACCCTACAAAGCCACTCAGGCTCATGGAGACTCTGGTTCTTTTCCTATAAATAAGAGGGCCAACCACCCTTTTTAAATAAAGTTGCCCCAAGGTTCCCAGGCACATCTAGGTCCTCTGTGGTTAGCAAATATTGATGCCTTTCTTCCTGCTTAGCCTCTACTAGAACTCCTCCCACAGTAGCGGTAGAGTGCTGGAATATTTAATAGCAGCTCTCTGGAATTAGGGTGGGACAAAAGCTGTCCCGGATGTGTTCTGTCCCCGTGGGTCCAGGCAAGCCACTCACACAGTATCAGGAACAGTGGAACTGGAAAGGTATGCACACAGCAAACCCTTGTCCTGTGGGTAGCTGGCTCTGGCGTGATCCTAGCCACTGCTGTCTTCTAAAGATGGCTAGACAGGATCTCACTCCTTTCCCTCTGCACCTAGATCCTGCCATCATCCCAAGAGATGTCACCCATGGCTCTGCCATCATCCCAAGAGACGTCACCCATGGCTCTGCTCTGCCATCATCCCAAGAGACGTCACCTATGGCTCCACTCTGCCATCATCCCAAGAGATGTCCCCTATGGCTCTGCTCTGCCATCATCCCAAGAGATGTCACCTATGGCTCCACTCTGCCATCATCCCAAGAGACGTCACCTATGGCTCCATTCTGCCATCGTCCCAAGAGATGTCACCCATGGCTCTGCCATCATCCCAAGAGATGTCACCCATGGCTCTACTGTGCCATCATCTCAAGAGACGTCACCTATGGCTCCACTCTGCCATGAGTGCAGGAGGCCCCCTGACTACTCTGGCTACAGGGCCAACACAGAAGTGACTATGTGCCAACTCTAGGGTGGTCATCATAGGCAGGGTGGGGGGTTCATCCCACCTGAATCCCTTCTGTAAGATAACACATGTGGTTATCTGCAAAACACATAGAAATGCCATAAAAAGAGAGTCACAGGAAGGAAAAAAAACAAAGAACTCTCGTGGTTTGAATGAAAACAACCCCCATAAACCCATAGGGAGTAGCACTATTACCTGGTATGGCCTTGTTAGTGAAAGTGTCTCACTAGGGGGAGGACTTTGAAGTTTCAGAAGCTCAAGCCAAACCCAGTGTCTCTCTCTCTCTCTTCCTGCTGCCTGTAGATCCAGATGTAGAACTCTCAGCTCCTCTCCAGCACCGTGTCTGCCTGTGTGCTGCCACACTTCCCACAATGATAATAATGGACTAAACCTCTGAACTGTAAGCCAGCCCCACTTAAATGTTTTCCTTTATAAGAGTTGTATGGTCATGGTGTCTCTTCACAGCAATAGGAACCCTGACTAAGACAAACCCCAAGTGAAGAAGGTCTTGGAGCTAGATCATCCCATCCAGTGGAAAGCAGACGTCAGAGATTGTCCATAAATATATTACAGAATTCATGAGAAAACTGAAATAGCCATTTTTGGCCACTATAGAAGACATCTATGGGCACCACCCATGTTTCCATCCCTGAAGGACACCTACTGCCTCACTTTCTCAGGGTGATTCAGTGAACAGTTCTTTGACTTCTGCCACCCCAGAGTTCTCTGCTAAAGAGAGGCCCTGACTCAGGGTCATGCCTCTTCCTAGGCCGCTACCTAGTTCAGCAGCTGATCAGCCTGGGGTCATGTAGAAGAGACCATCACACTTCTGTCAGACTACACATGACATACTATACACACATGGAGACCATCATGTATGTAAGACTACACATGAGACACTTGGGCGGCACAGTCTGCGGTAGCTGCTTAACTCAGCCAGCTCAGCGTCAACATGAAAGAAACAGTAAGTAACACCTAGCAACATTCGAGTGATTGGGCGTGACTGTGTCCCTGTAAAATGTTATTAACAAAAGCAGGTGGCTACCTGAGTTTGGCTGCTGTATGGTAATCTGCCAAACCTTGGTGACTTAACTCCTGCAGTTTCCTGACCACAGAGAGTCAAGAATAACTCCAACCCCTAGATTCAGGTCCTGGAAGGTGCAGTGGCACTGCTTCACCACAGCTGAGGGAGAGCAGGCCTCAGCTGGTCCTCTAATTACCTCTGTCTATGGTTCACCCAGGACTCGGCTTCACTCTCGTCTTGTACACAACACAGTCCATGCTGTGGCTTGCCTAGGAAGCCAGATGTCGCCATGGAAAACAGACCCGCCACTGGTGCTCGGAGTACGCTGTGTTCATCATCCTCCTTCCTACTATGTCACCCTTTACCTCGTTCCTCCTTCACCCCACTTCCACACTCATCCTCGCTCACCCAGCCCTCCTTCACCCACTTACACACTCATCCTCGCTCACCCAGCCCTCCTTCACCCACTTACACACTCATCCTCGCTCACCCAGCCCTCCTTGACCCCACTTCCACACTCATCCTCGCTCACCCAGCCCTCCTTCACCCACTTACACACTCACCCTCGCTCACCCAGCCCTCCTTCACCCACTCCCACACTCACCCTCGCTCACCCAGCCCTCCTTCACCCACTTACACACTCATCCTCGCTCACCCAGCCCTCCTTGACCCCACTTCCACACTCATCCTCGCTCACCCAGCCCTCCTTCACCCACTTACACACTCACCCTCGCTCACCCAGCCCTCCTTCACCCACTTACACACTCATCCTCGCTCACCCAGCCCTCCTTCACCCACTTACACACTCACCCTCGCTCACCCAGCCCTCCTTCACCCACTTACACACTCATCCTCGCTCACCCAGCCCTCCTTCACCCACTTACACACTCATCCTCGCTCACCCAGCCCTCCTTCACCCACTTACACACACATCCTCGCTCACCCAGCCCTCCTTCACCCACTTACACACTCACCCTCGCTCACCCAGCCCTCCTTCCACCCCACTTACACACTCATCCTCGCTCACCCAGCCCTCCTTCACCCACTCCCACACTCATCCTCGCTCACCCAGCCCTCCTTCACCCCACTTACACACTCACCCTCGCTCACCCAGCCCTCCTTCCACCCCACTTACACACTCATCCTCGCTCACCCAGCCCTCCTTCACCCACTTCCACACTCACGCTCGCTCACCCAGCCCTCCTTCACCCACTTCCACACTCACCCTCGCTCACCCAGCCCTCCTTCACCCACTTACACACACATCCTCGCTCACCCAGCCCTCCTTCACCCACTTACACACTCATCCTCGCTCACCCAGCCCTCCTTCACCCCACTTACACACTCATCCTCGCTCACCCAGCCCTCCTTCACCCCACTTACACACTCATCCTCGCTCACCCAGCCCTCCTTCACCCACTTACACACTCATCCTCGCTCACCCAGCCCTCCTTCACCCCACTTCCACACTCATCCTCGCTCACCCAGCCCTCCTTCACCCCACTTACACACTCATCCTCGCTCACCCAGCCCTCCTTCACCCCACTTACACACTCATCCTCGCTCACCCAGCCCTCCTTCACCCCACTTACACACTCATCCTCGCTCACCCAGCCCTCCTTCACGCACTTACACACTCATCCTCGCTCACCCAGCCCTCCTTGACCCCACTTCCACACACATGCTCAGACTCAGAACCTCCAAATAAGGATAAGAAAGAAATCAGTGAAATCCTTTGTACTTGGACTTTTTGTTCCAAATTTTATGTTTGCTCACAAAGGAAGATTGATGGAAGGAGAGCAATCTGCAGAGTAGATTCTGGGAGCAAACTGAGTCTCCTTCATTAGGTCTGTGAGTCAGAGAGCCTTAAATTCCAATGCGCGCACGCACACACACACACACACACACACACACACACGAAACATGTGTCATGCAAGCTCACAGGCACTTGCTGTCTCCACCAAGAGAGGAGGGAACAGAAGTTCTCTCCCACCAGCAAGGCCTCCTGACAGTATTCCATACAGTAGTTTTTAAAGCACCCTGGGCTCCTGGGTAGGTACACAGTCAGTGGGTTGAAGTAAAATTCATTTTAAAACTTCTCCCAATTATTACTTTGCAAGATTTCAGTCTCTAAATTAAAAACACGAGAAAGTCCCTGGCTCCTGTTAGCAACTGTCATGAATATTAACAGGATTCAGTTCTGGATTGGCTCTGGTCTCAGCTGCAGGCTAACTACCAGACTCTGCCCTTTTCAAGGTAGCTGCTGGATTCCCTGAGTTTGGGGAAGGGGCATGTCCTCAACTGGTACCACAACCCAACTACATGTGACTAGGTGAACTAGGAGCCATCAACAATAGGGAGCCAGTATGCTCTACTGTGGACAGGCTCCAGGGGACATGTCTGGGAGTGGCCTGCCACGAGTCTGAACGGGCCTTAGCACCAACTGTGTCCTTGGATGTGGGTGACTGGTCCCTAATTTTACTATCTATAAAATGAGGAGTTGAGAAATTCAGTCCAGTGGGTCCCTTAACCTAATAATTAGGGACATTTTTAAATGCGATTTCCTCATACCTGCTTGACTAGGTCCCAGAATCTGTATTTAACATGGTCTTTAAGATGATCTTGGTGCACACTGACCACACACACTTAAGACAAGGACCTCTCAGTTATCCAGCTCTGGCATTTTAAGATTCTGTGTGTCTGGAGGCGCGCACGCGCACACACACACACACACACACACACACACACACACACGTACACATATGTGAGCATGGTGAAGGTGCACATTCTATGAATCCAGGCCTCCTTCTAGCCAGGAGTGTGGCAGAAAGTGATGTGTGTTGTTCCACTTCAATCATGGCCTCCAACACATCCCACACAAGCCTCCACCCACACTCTCCTGATAGCCTAGAATAGAATGTCTCTATAAGGGCCTAAGAGATGGCTCACTGAGAACGGCTTTGCCACCAACCCTGACAACCTGCATTCCATCCCTGAAACCCACATAGTGGAAGAGAACTGACTTCCCAAAGTTGTCCTCTCAACTCTCTAAGCATGGCATGGTATACATATACAAGCTTGCTCACACACATGTGCACCTTGTACACACACACACACACACACAAATAAGTAAATAAGAAAATCTGACTTTTAAAAAAAAATCCTGTCTTCTACAGTCTGGATGAAGAATCAGTGCTCTAGAATCAAAACGTGGCCAATATGGAAAACCGACAGTTTCCTGCAATTGCTGCTCTCACTCATGAATGAGAAGGCAGGATCATAACTTTCTTCCAGAATGAAGATGAAGACATACAGCCAGAAAAGCATCACGGTTTAGCAGCAGCAGTAGCAGGCACCACCAATGCGGGCCAGACCACATCACTGAGCTGCTAAGAGGATGCAGCAGTCGCAAACACTGCACAAACCACAGCCTCACGTCCCACCAGCAACCAGAAAGCCTCGTCAAGACCTGAGTTGACTGCACACTGAAGCCCAAGGCCAAGCAGCCAAAAGCATTTTGTTGAGCCAGACTCTCAAATAAGAGGCCACAGTTCTTAGCTAAATGAGATACTTAAAAAAAAAATCTTTATTTTCTGTTTTTTAACATGAGAAAGTATGTGTAATACAATGAAGCATATATAAAAAAGCCCAATCCCATTTTGTTTTTCTTTTCCTCGGTCAGTGAATAGACTCCACTTTCCCTTTACCCATTGCACAGATCACTGAGATAATCAACCTTGAAAATGTGCTCTGGGCTCACACACAAGTCGTAAGAGACAGCTTCGGAGGAGAAAGCCTCCCTAGCTCCTGGGAGATGTCACTAAGGCCTGTTAGACATCACACCCTGCAGGGCGTCTCAGGTAGGTGGCTGTCACACCTACAAAGGATTGTCATAAACCAAAGCCCTTCCTCCCCCAGATCAGAAGTTTGCTCTGTTTCTGATTCTCCACCTGCATCTTCTTATCTACAAGGGACCAGAAGGAAGGGTAAACAGGAATGGATGCGGGAGCTGGCATGAAATTATTCCAAACAGATGAAGGAAGAATTTGTTTCAAGTTCCTAGAGACGATGATGGAGCTCGTCAGTTCAACTGGGAATAGAGAAAAACTTCAAGGAGAAAAATCTACAGTTCAGCGGACAATGGCCTGATTAAACCTCTCAGGATGTTCCAAAGAACCAGAGGATGGAACTGTCAGGGAAGAACCCCAGATAGGTGAAGCCTTAGGCCATTTCTGTGCTGTGAGGGGAAGGAACCTCCCTCTGGTTTCTGGTTACAGCCATTAGGAGCTTTGAATGTGGGATTCCCCTCTGTATGCTGTGAATATCATTGGCTAATAAAGAAACTGCTTTAGGCCTATAACAGAGCTATAGGGGTACAGAGCCAGGTGGGGAAAACTAAACTGAATGCTGGGAGAAAGTAGGTGGAGCCCCGCCAGAGACAGATGTTGGAACCTTGCCATTAGGCCATGAGAAAATATAAAATAATGGAGATGGGTTTGGCCAAGCAATGTTTTAAATAATATAGTTTCTGTGTGATTATTTTGGAGCTAAGCAGCCAGAAACCAACAAGCGGCCTCCTCCTTCCAACACCAGGCCTCATTTGCAATTTAAAGACAGGCCAGGGTCCCAAGTATGTCAGATGACATCATGAGCAAATTCAGATTAGAAAAAAGCAAAGTCAGGCAAGCTAGAAAGGAAGCCCAAGTTCCAAGTGAATGCTCAGCTGCTCATCTAGAGGATTGAGAGTAAGTTTAATACCCAAAGCATGAGGCAGGGCCACCCCATCCATCAACCCAAAGACTACATACAGATGGCCTTAGAGAGATATAAAGTTGGAAAATATTCAGAAAGTGTCACATTGGGAGTGTGGCTCTGAAGTACGGACTGGAGTACTCCAGGCCCTGTGTCTGGTCCTCCAGCCCAGAAGACGGGAGAGAAAGAGAGAAGAGAAACATGCACACAGCAGTCAATACCGACTTTCCTCTCTGGAGAAGTTTAGATGCAGAAATTCATACTGCAGTTGGCCTCAGAAAAGAGGAACTTGACTAGCGGGGTGTCAGGCAGGAAGCCCATTAGGAAACACATGTCCCTCTGGGTCTGCATCTTAGAGTTCAGTGCTGTGTTGCTATGGGGGGGGTGCAGGTAGGTAGAGAGAGACTCACAGTCCTTAGATTGCCTGCATGGGCCCTTGGCACTGTACCGGTTTCCCTGGGGAGTCATGAGCAAACATCTGTTTACCCAACAGGTGAACAAAATCAAGACTCCACCCAAGACCAACTTAGTGAACCAGTAAGTCTACTGGGCTTGTTTACAGGAGCATGGGTGACAGAAACACCATCACCACACACTCCCCACCTCATCATGACAATGACATCACGGATACTGCACCTCCCAAGATCACTAAGGCCAGGATAGGGTAAGGTAAACGCTGAACTCTTATGTGGGGGACCCCGAAGACGGTGGTGAGTTTATGTTATGCTGAGAGGAAAGTCATATACAATGCTACCTGGTGCCCTAGCTTGACCCTGAAGATGGTCATCTCCAGGCCGAGACAGCCTCATCCATTTAGCCCAGTGACCTAATTCAATGGCCACACTGAAAGCACCAGTGAGGAAAGTTCAGGAGCAGCATTGCTGTAGGCACTACTGTGGAGGAGATCTGCCATGCACTTGGGCCATGCACACTTCCTGAACTAAAGAAACTTACTCATTCCAGGGGAAACGAATAACCCGACAGCCAGAAAGCCCTGCAGCATAAGCCAAGCCTCTTTTCACTTTAATGGCTTCAGCCCAAGCTTTGGAAACCCACAGAAAGAATTAGGCCAATTGAAAGTGGGGCAAAGGAAAAGCTGGGGCAGCCAGGCCTCTCTTCAGCTTGGGTAATTATAACTGGTATTAGAACAAAAGGCCGGTGGGACATAAACCAAGCTAGGGCAGCCATAGATGGAGGATGATCCCCAAACCAATTTATCTTGTCTAGCTGAACAGAAGAGAAAGCGATTACCCAGGGGCTGTGTGACTTTGGCCCCTCCTTCCTGACTGGGTTGAACTCTCCAGTGAAGCAGTTAAAATGACAGTTGCTGATTACTGTTAATGATCTGGAAACCCAGGCCAAAAGACCAGCAGCCCTTCAGCACACACAGCCAAGGAAAGGACCATGCTGCCCTGAGATGCGGATCTGGAGAGCTGGGCTTCTACGTGCACAGGGCAGGAGGCCTTTCCCCTCGGTTTGAGGACACATTTTAAGAGGAAGAGAAGAATTTTAGAAGTGAAATTCACTTGTGGGTATGAAGACTTCCCCTAACTTCCTCCCTGTTGCTAAGAAGCCCAGCCCCCTGGGGTTAATCATGGGGATCAAGGGCAGGGAAGGGGAGGGATCAGGAACCCTGAAGAGTGGGTAGGAAGTGAAGAGAGCCTCTGACCACCTCTGCTAAGAGAGGGAAGGAGCGGTCTGCAGCCCTGAGAGTAGAGAGGTATGCCCAGCAGAGCCACTCAAGGATGGGGATGAGATCTAGATGCTCCTCTCAGCAACAGAGTTCAGGTCCAGGAAAGGGAACTCCATCTTGAGTAAGTCAACCTTTGATCCCCTGAAAGACTCTTCTGTCTGTCGGCCCCCCTTCCCTTCTCTAACACCAATTTAACATCTGATAGGCAGGATTGTGTTATACATCTATAGCAAATTCTGCCACCCACGTCTGAGTGATACTGGTATCAGAGTGAGGCCCACAATAGCTTTCAACTCCTATGCCCTGCAGTCCCATCTACTGGCCATCCTTCGAGTCAGCTTGCTCCAACCTATACACCCAGTATGAACACAACTCCCCACGTCCCAATGCAGTCAATCTGCCTGTTCCCATGAAAGAAGAAAGACTACTTCAACCATGGCAGGCCATAAGCAAGCAGGGCCTTGGTCGGCAATGCCGTTGGGCATTCCTTCTTTTCACCCCAATGTCCTCACCTAGACAAGACTCTCAATGTTGTCCCTAAGGACTAGACAGCCGTCTCCCAGCTAATCTCCTAGACTGACAGGACTTGAGCCACTTTCACTAGGCACTGCGTTAGCCCGTACATCTCCTAGATGGTTGATGCATAAGAACAAATAAGGAAAACTCTAGCACAGACCCAGAAAGCTTTTAGTTCATTAAAGGAGAAAAACACACACAGAGTCTAGTAACTGCATGGGCAATACACTTCTAAAGGTGACTTCTAAAAATATGAAAGATGTCAAAGGGTAGATAGAAAGGTAAAAAGAGAGACAGGGGAGACAGGGGCAAGAGGGAGGAGACCAGAAGCTCACATGAGAGTGTTGAAGTTTGAGGAGATCCATCTGGGTGAAAATATCGATGAGATCCCTGGAGGATGCTTGTGGGGCTTCTGAGAGACCTAGTGATACAGTCTTGGGGGCTGGGTTTTTCTAGGAGGTCATAGTTAAGTGTCTTGAAGTGCATACATATTAAAGCACTGTGCAGCAGATGTGAGGAAGCCTAAACAGAAGTCTTTCATAAGCCAAAGAGGAACAGAGGGCAGAGTCAACTCTTCTGAAGGGAACGAAGATCAATAAAGAAGAACAAGCAGGTACATTGATTCCAGAAGGCAGAATAAGAGACCATGAACGGAGCCTTCAAACCACATATCCAAGAGTTCAGACACACATGGCTGTTCAAGAATCAAGCCGTGCACCTAAGGGAGTAAAAGTATAATAACCTAGGGAACACTAACCAGGCTGGCAAGAAGAGAGAATGTACAAGATACACACATGCAGGGTTTATTGCTCAAGAGCTCACCTGAGTGGAAAGTCATTTACTGTGTGTGATTTGATCTGTTGTGAAAGGCGGAGGTTGCTGCCAATTGCTCTTGTTGTCTCTGCTCTTGGCTAATAACAGATATCTAAGGAGTAGGGTACCAGAAGGAGCTCTCGAAATTGCCTTGGCAAACAAAAGCAAAGGTCCAAAATGTCATAAGAGCTCAGCCTCGGGGAGGAACGAGCAAATGTGCCAGCAGGAGAGACCATGGGGGAAGTCTCGGAGTTCCTCTGTTCACAGGCACCATGGGAGAAGCCTCTGGCATCCGTCTCTATCAGCTCCCCCTCCAATTTACCACTTTGCCTGGAAGCATCGATTTATTCTTGGCCTTTGTCTCTGAAATATGTTCCCAGTTCTGGGCCAGGCGGACAAATGTGTGTGCCTCACACCAGTGTGTAATCACAGGAAGGCACAATTCCTGTGCACAATTTCACCTCTGGGTTTGGCTAAGAAGTAAAGGGTTGGATGAGCAATGATCTTACGGAAGGTGTTTGATACACAGTAATATTTGAATACAACCTGTCTGTCAGGAGCAACTTCATCCCAGAACTTACTACTTTGCCAAACCCAAAGAGAACTAAAAAAAACCCTGCTGTTCACCAAGGGAGGAATCTCAGACTCTCAAGAAGAATTGTCCACAGCTCCAGATACAACAGCATGGATGCGGCTAATATAACATGGTTAGCACAAAAAATCCTACATTGGGTGTTTTTTGTTTGTTTGTCTTGGTTAGCGTGATTAAAGAAAGCAATCACGGAAGACATCTGTATAAAACTCTGGCCTCACACACATGTTGTCATCCACATCTGTGCTCCCTCACAAATAGGAACACACACATGCACATCACATACATAGGAGTTGTCATATAATAACCTGGAATGGAATCATGTATGCATGCATACATACATACATGGATGGACACGCTAGCGTGCACACATAGTGGGGGCTTGACACAATTTACCATCTTGTGTCTAGAGTCTGTGAGTCCAAATCAACACTTGTTTCCACTGCTCCCCTGGTTTGGAGGAGTTCCACGCACCCCTTGGCTTGTGACCACGTCTCTCCACTGTCCTCTCCACCAGCATCCTCCCTGCATCTCAGTTCGCTCAGGACCTTATAATGCCATCAGCCACATTGGACTCTGCCCTGCTCTACTTCAGCATGATCTCCAAAGAACTAACCACACTGGAAACCACCCTTTCCCCAATAAAGTTGCATTCTGGCAAATTACTTACTAAGAAGTATAATATATTTGAACGTGGGGCATAATCCAACCCTAACAGCTTTACAAAAGACAGAGGGCAGACCAGTCACGGCATCGACATCAGAATATTTTAAAAGGACAGATGTTTGGCTAGAGGTGTATTTCAGTAAGTCGAGGGTTTGCATACAGCATGCATGAAGCCCTGGGATAGACCTTAGCATAACAGAAAGCCAGACACAGTGGTGCAGCCCTGCGATCTGAACACTTGAAAACTTTGTCATTCTAGCCTGGGAGAAATGAAGCCCTGTCTCAAAGATCATTAATTAACAATTAATTTTTTTCTTTTGGTTTTCTTGAGACAGAGTCTTTCTGTGTATGTAGCCTTAGCTATCCTAGAATTCACTATGCAGACCAGGCTGACCTCGAACTCACCTAGATCTGCCTGCCTCTGTTTCTCAAGTGCTGGCATTAAAGGGATATGCACCATGCCCAGCTAATTAATTAGCTCATTAGCCCTATGTTGAAACTCTAGAGAAGGTCAAGAAGCCTGTCTTCTGTAGGCCTTTCATGAGACCCTAGCAGACACTAATATTTGGGAACTGTTTCTATACCATGTCCAACAGTTCACACTGTGTCCTAGTGCTAACTCTGGGTCTTATCTCCCCAGGACAATCTGTAGCCTCTAGGGCTTCCCGTCTTCACATTTAGCTAAAGCGGTGCCTCCTGTGGTAGAGATTCCCTGGTGCTACTGTGCACGCAACATGTTCTTAGATCTGGAGGTCTGTAAAGGCCACAGGTGTCTTTCACACATTGTTTAATCTGTTTAGGAATACTATAAACTGACTGCCACATTAAAAATCCTAGATTAAACTTAAAAAAAAAACCTGGCCAACTGGATCCTACATTCCAGCATAAATAATCAACCTTGGGTGTTAGTCCCCTTAAGATACTGGTGAAGGACAGCATTGAAGACCTCAGCCACAGTTCCCACCATTCTCTGGAATCTCTCTAACACTGAGGTGTCATGGTGCCAAGGATACTTATTTCCATTGTCAGCTGGATCCTGAAGATATGTGGGCTTGAGTCAGCCTGTGTAGTTCCTCAGGGACAGAAGAGGGATGGAGGAAAAACTGCCTCGTTACCCACAGATTAAAATGTCTAGCAATGTACTGCTAGATGTCGGTCCCTCTGATGGACATCACCACGCACTTAGACACAGCATTCATACTTGGATCAGAAGTGTCTACCAGACCCCTTGTGTTCGCTAGGCTGCTGCAGGCAGGTGGTTAAGCTTTAGAAGGTGATTAGTGAGGGATGTAAGGTCATTGGAGGACGCCGTCCATGAGTCCTCTAGCCGTAGCCCCTCCTCACTCTTTATTTCCTGGCTCCAGCACGCTCTCCACCACGGCATGCTGCCTACCCAGTCCACCACAAGGTCAAGCAGCCATGGACTAAAGCCTCTGAAACTCTGAATCAAAACAAAACTTTCCCTCCTTTCAAAGTCCATCTGCTCAGGTATTTCCAAGGTCACAGCCACAAAAAAGCTAAGTTCTCTCAGTTCGGTTCCACTGCTCACGGGGTAACAAAGTGCATGATGGAATGATTCAAGCACACATCCAAGTTTTGGAGTGGCTCAACCATGCAATGAGGTGGGTGGGCGAGAACATAGGCAGAAGGGATCTTTGTTTCAGCATGACTTCATTAGGGAACAATGGCGTGTGGAGGATGCAAAGTCGTGATGTGGGATGTCACCTGTGCCTCCTGCATGTTTATTCTGCACTTCAATGCAACGGTAACTCTTCTGCCGTGAAGTAAGCGCAGGAGGGGAAGTTACTGTCTTAAAGCTATTTTTCAGAGTTGCAAGGAACGGAAGAGCAGAGCCTGGCCTAAAGTCTGACTAATGTGCCTTAAACACAAACAAACAAACAACATAGTATCCACCCTGAGCTCAGCAGAGGTCCCTTCTCGATCCCTGTAACACAGTATCCACTCTGAGCTCAGCAGAGGTCCCTTCTCAATCCCTGTAACACGGTATCCACTCTGAGCTCAGCAGAGGTCCCTTCTCAATCCCTGCAGGGTGGTTCCAGAAGTGTCTCTTACTCAAGGAAGGACTGGTCATTTTGTTCTAGCAGAGCCTTCAGCTGATTGCATAAGGCTCACCCATCCTATGGAAAGCTGTCTGCTTCCCTAGGTCTAGCCAATTCACATGTTGACATTATGCAAAATCACCCAGAGCTTTTAACCAAATGTCTGAGCAGCTGTAACCACCAGAACTGCACATAATAGATGGGTGAGGAGGTGAGACCATCAGCCCCAGGAGCGGCGGGAATCTGTGGAGATGTGCCTGACCCTGTGAGGATGGAGCCATATAACCCTCCCATCCACTTCCAAACTCCTGCTGCTCCCACGGAATTTCCACAAGTTATATTCAAGGTCACAACACAGTCAGCAACATAAAGCTGCATGCTTCCAGGCACCTAATCACATGCCTGCAATTAAAAACATAAACACTGCCGATGCTGGGGCTAGCAGGGCAGCCAAAGCTACCTACTGCTGGAGAGGCTGAAAAGTGAAACTTCAGCCTTGGAAAAACAAGCCTGCCAGTGTTTGTGGGGTCCTCACACACCCCAGCAACCCCACTCCTAAGTGCTGACCCAGGAAATGTGGAGAACTGTGTTTGTGTCAGTCTGGGAGGGCTGGAGACGCATCACTCCTGACTGTGAAGGATTAGAGACAGCCCATGTGCCCACTGGGTGGTGGAAGCAGAAACAAGCACTCCACCCCGGTGATGGAGGGCTACTAGGCAGTTTAAAAGGAAGAGTGTGTGCAAGTGTGCAAGTCTTACACTGAGTGAGGGGCACTGGTTTCAGAGTTCACACTTGTGTCAATTCCACTGGCATAGCATCTGGGGTTAGGACGCGGAGATGGGGCTGATTACAAAACAGCCTGAGGGATGCTCGAGCACCTAGGAGTATGGGGAGAGACGGAGGGGACTAAAGGGAGCCGACCTTCCTCTAGCATCATTTACTACAGAACAAGAAGTTTAGAAAATCAAAAGATTAAAAGAAGTTGCATGGTGTCCAGTTTATGTACAAAGGAAGGGAGCTGTTGAACAGTGAGTGGACACATCAGGACTCAGGAACCTCCCAGGGAATGGATAAGACTTGTCACCACAGGGGACCACGCAGCATCAGCTCTCAGGACTTAGCACCAAACAGAGTGGACACATCAGGACTCAGGAACCTCCCAGGGAATAGATAGGACTTGTCACCACAGGGGACCACGCAGCATCAGCTCTCAGGCCTTAGCACCAAACAGAGTGGACACATCAGGACTCAGGAACCTCCCAGGGAATAGATAGGACTTGTCACCACAGGGGACCACCCAGCATCAGCTCTCAGGCCTTAGCATTACACATCCCTCTTCCCTCAGGTGGACATCCACATGCCATAGAGAGACTCTCTGAGAATTCTGAGTGGCTTCTTCCTCTCTCCTGCCAGAAGGGGCTGCTGGACTTGGTCACAGTGGGTCCCCATACAGCACATGCAGGCAGGAATCCAGGGAGAGGAGGGACAGGAGGTGGAAACCAGAAACAGTTCAGAACAATGCTTGTCAATCAGCTGCCCACCATGACATTGGATGGGCAGGACGCTTAGAGAGTCCTGTAATCACCTCCCGGAGCTCAGCTTCAACTTCACCCGTTCCTGTAATTAGCGCTGACAGTTCCACAGCTAAAAGCAGGGTGTGCTTTAAAGATTAAGAGGAAAGAGAAAGGAGAATGGAGGGAGAGAGGCAAAAAAACAGGGCAGAGAGTCGGGGGGCAACATGCATGAAGGTTATGGAGAACCCCCTCAAGAAATCTGCTTATGGTAAACATAGATGAACCTCAGAAAGGAGAACCCCTACATAATGTACTTACAGCAAACAGAGTTAAACTTTAGAAAAGAGATGAGTCCCAAGATCTGGGAACTCTCTTGCAAATCGTGTGTCACTTTGTTAATGGAAATGATTCTCGTAAAATATTCCAGGTGATTATATGTCACTAAGTCTCGGGCAGGTGGCTCAGGACTGCTCTCAACAATGGTCCAGTTGGGCTAACTATGGCCTATGCAGACCCATGTCCCTCCCCACAATCTCTTCCACACACCACGGAGACACTCACAGCTCCAGGATCAGAATGACATCGGTCTTGTTCTCATAGACCTCATGCAGGGTGATGACGTTTGGGTGGCGGATCTCCTTCAGGATGCTGACTTCCCGTTCGATGTCCTCACGACTCACACCCCGTCGGCTGGACTTGGTCCTCCTTTTCTTGATGAACTTGGCCGCATACTGAAGACCAGTGCTTTTCTCACGGCATTTCTTCACCACCGCGAACTGTCCGCTGGCAGAGAAAGATGGGACAGTGTTTAGGTCTCTCCCTAGACACAGAATCTGAGCAAGGACGTAGCATGGGAGTGGGTATATGGCAAAACCGTGACTAGGGAAGGTCAAAAGGTTGACAGTTAACAAAGGGGGCAGGCATGCTTCTTATTGTGCGTGGTGCAGCTTGACTGAGCCCATTCCTTCTGAATAACGTCATAAGGAGTAAAACATATTTGATTGAACAGGTAGCCAGTCTGTCTGAATAACGTCATAAGTAATAAAACATATTTGATTGAACAGGTAGCCAGTCTGTCTACACTCTTTTCCTCCCATTTCACGCACTCACATCTGACCTGTTTCAACAACTCTTCTTCAGCATGTCTAGACACATAACGAGGAAGGGGGGAGGGATGGAGAGCAGGATCTCAGCACAGAACAGTCAAGGCTCTGTCTTCAGAGATATAATATATTTCTAGCATCAATATTAAACACCACAACACCTAAAGAAACAAGACCCACAAGAGGGTTTTCTGTGGTTCTGGGCTGCTGACTCCACCCCCAAATACTATCTAGGCCGAGCCAATCAATGCAGTGCATTCTTCTGACTCCAGTGATAGACTTGCTACGACCTTCCAGACAATGGGGAGATGGTCTTTATGAGACTCTTTTTATGAACACTGAACTATATATAACCCCAGAGTGACTGCCAGCTATGTGGGAGTATTAGGAGAACAGCTTAGGGTTTAGGGGCAACCTCTGCAGTGGGGTGCCTGTGGAGGGAAAGGAACCAGGTCTGTGGGAACACTACCAAGTGGTGAATTAAGTCCAGCCTAAAACTACGTCGCTGACTTTTCAGCTACTGAAGCCTTTTACTAAAGGCAGTTTGATCTGAGCTGCCTTTTCTCGCAGACGAAGCATCTTCTGCAGCACAGAACACGCAACCGGAATCTCCTTCCCACATACGAAGGAAATGAGAAAGGAAGAAGCACAAAATCATGTGTGTCCAAAGAGCGAGTGAGACCACGTGAGTTCAAGACCAGTGTCCTGGGGGGGGGGCGGGGGGCGGGGTTAGTGAAACACAGGAGGAGCCTTCCGGATCAACCTCTGCCTTCTCCCTTCTTTCCGGCTGACAGAGGAAGGGGCCACCCACCCCTCACCGGCTTTGAACATTTCTAGGCACCTGCTGAAGAATGGCTATGTAAGGGAGCATCATGGATATTTGTGACGGCTTTATTCACTCCCGTGAAGATGGGGTGGGGGTAAGGAGGCTAATGAAGAATAATATTTTGATATTCAAGAGTGGACGCTTCACCACACAGACACTTGCCTCAGCAGCAGAAGCCATGGAAGAAACACACACGCACACATCAGTTTTGCAACAACTTATACACAATCAATTAATTCCCACGTCCCCCTCCTGCAGCAGAACAGAGGAACAGACACAACAGAAAGCCACGATTGGCTGCTGTGAACTTGCTGGCTTAGAGACAGGGGATAGAATGTGACTATCTCGATCATCGTACCGTGTGTGTTCTTCGGAATCCAACCCCGCTCTCTGCCACAGGGTGGAGGACGGCAGAGGGGAGCCTCCACAACTGACGTGGGATTCCCCTCTGTATGCTGTGAATACCATTGGTTAATAAAGGACTGCTTTGGGCTTGTGCAGGGCAGAATATAGGTAGGCAGGGAGAAAACTAAGCTGAATGCTGTGAGAAAGGAAGGCAGAGTCAGGAGAGCCATGGAGCCGCCTGAGAGAGAAGCGCTGAAACTTTGCTGGTAGGCCACAACCTCGTGGTGATACACAAATTAATGGAGGTGGGTTAAATTTAGATATAAGAGTTAGCCAATAAGAAGCTAGAGCTAATGGGACAAGCAGTGATTTAAATAACATGGTTTCTGTGTGATTATGTCGGAGTTAAGTGGCCGGGAACAAACTAGTAGCGTTCTTACTACACACAACCTGAATAAGGAACAGGTAGAGTCCAGAGAAGAAGCTAAGTGGCCCTTGCCTCACAAAGACAGCATCTGGCAGACACCAAGCTCACGAGAGGACCCAGAATGCAAAAGTCCAGCTGGGACAACCAAGGACTATGCCGACCGCCAGAGGTTGAGCTGTGTGTCCCTCACCCATGGGCACAGCAATTTGGCATAGGGATCCAGGCTGCAGGCTCTGGGCCCTCTGTGAGTTGACTCAAGAATTTTAACACGGTGATGGTAAAGACATTAAAAACAGTAAAAGCAGAAAACTTCCTGCAAAGAAGCCACAAGATCCAAATGGAAAGTTAGGCTCAGTGATTCTCCCGAGTGTGGCTTCACTTCTTGCAGTTCCAAGGTGAGCAGCCACTGCTTTCCGGCTATAGCTCAAGGGTCAGGGAGGGTGTGTGCATACCCAGCGGAACCCTGAGCAAGAGGTATGGTGCTCATTCTGTAACTGACAATGATGACAGAACTTATCAGGGTGGGAACTCAGGCATTAGTTAGGAAAGGCCTTATCCATGCCATGCTGGGTCAGGCCAGGGGCCCAGAAGTTTCCTGAGAAACACCCACACTCCTTTGAAAACACCTGTCCTTATTTTTCTGCCTCCCTTGGCAATCTAACCTCACCTTCGAGTATCTCCAGAGTCCTGATTCTTGCTCACCCCCCTGTGTGGGACATGTTATTTTCTGACCGCTTCTTTCCGATTCTACTTTCCCAAGGCTGTGGATTGCCTGAGGACCAAGGGCTCCAAGCTCCCCTATCTACCAAACCACACACACACACACACACACACACACACACACACACACACACACACACTGCAGACTGTCCCCAGGGTTGGTGCACAGCACTGGTTTACAATGCTGGCATCTTGGGCACCAGGACATCAGATGGAGGAAACTGTTACAAGCCAATGGAACTGTGCAACAGCTACAACCACAGACCACCTATAAGCTGTTAACACAGACTACATGCCACCAAGAGGCTACAATGATCACCCCATCGTGAAGGGTTACTGAAGGAGAAGGATCATCTGTTCATCTGCTTTCCATTGCTAAAACGAAACACCTGACCTAACTTACAGAGAGAAAAGACTTGACTCATTATTGCTGAGGTGCCGGTCTGTTATCAACTAGTCGCGTGGTTTGAAGCCCGCTGCGGGACACTAGATCATGGTGGGAGCCTCAGTAGACCAAAACCTTTCACCTTTAGCCAAGAAGGAAAGTGAGTGAGGAGAAGGAAGGGGTCTCACAACCACATTCCAGAGCAAGCACCCAGTGGCATAAACACCCGTCCTGAGCGCCCCACCTCTTCATGCATGGGCCACTCAAATATTCAAATTAGAGAGAGGGTAAGTGTGTCAATGAAGTTCTGAGAGACAGAAAAATTAGACGTGCCCAGCAGCAGCACAGGTGACCACAGGCGACTACAGGCGACCACAGGCGACCACTATTTACTGACAGCTATTATTAATCTACAAAAAACCAAATTACTTTTGCTAACACTGCTTGTTTTTATATCAATGTGATGTGACAGGACCCTCAAAATATCACTTCTAATCGGTGTCCTCCTTGGGGGATGATAGCAGCGTGGGCAAACGGGACCCAAAGGAGGAAGAAAATGCGGCCAAGATGGCTGTATTGATAACTGTGGCTGCTAGCTCCAGCCTTCATTCACGTCGTTTCTCCACCCATTCTCACCGCCCCCACCCCACGCGTGTCGCTGCCACAACTGTAAACTACAGGCTGCAGCCTTGGAAGTCCAGGGTCACAAGTGTGCACAGTCCCGGCAGCTGTGTACCTGGGTCACACCCACGGCCCGGCCAGGGACTCCTGGGTGAACGCATTCCCCTTATTAGTCACCTCATGGTTGCTGTGATAAAATACCATGACGAAAAGCAACTGAGTGGGGAGGCACGGTGGCCGCAGCAGAACTACCGGTAAGAGACACATCCTCAACCTCAACCACAAAGCAGATTCGGCAAACTGGAAGAAGGATGAGGCCATGCGCACCAAAGCCCATTCCCAGGGACAGACATGCTGTAGCACAAACAATAAAAGCCAGAGACAGATGTGGGGGTTCAACCTGAAGATCAGAAAAGCAAAGCAGCCAGCCGTGGCTCTTACCTCTACCTCAGACAGATAAGGTGATCCTGCCTTCAGGAATCTCAGAATGAGATTGAGCTGACAGCTCTCTCCTCCCTTATATTCCTCCCTAGTGCTGGGATTAAAGGTGTGCACCACTACCGCCTGGCTTCTATGGTGAACTAGTGTGGCTACTGGGATTAAAGGTGTGCGCCACCGCTGCCTGGTCTGTATGGCTGACCAGTGTGGCTGTTTTACCCTCTGATCTTAAAGAACAAGTGACCTGTCACTACGCACTTCCTCCAGCAGGGGACCCTAAACCTCCTGAACAGTTCCACCATGGGGACCAAGAGTTCAAATGCCTGAAGCTGTGTGCAGGCATTCTCAGTTAGACACCACGCCCCAGTTCAGCACAGGCAACTGCTGCAGAGACTCAGTGCAACGCTAGGCTACTGGCTAACTGCTGCCGGGAGTCTTTTCTTCCTTGGCTCCCAGAGCTGGACCACGGCTTTCCTATCACCTGCTTTCTACCCTAAATTTGAGTTTGACGGTAATTCCTACCTAACAGCCCAATGGCTAGTAACAAACGAAAGTGGTTTTTATACAAATACTTCTACTTTGCGGGTCCTAGCATAATAACATGATCCTATTCAGAGATGGAACTCAGACTACATGTCCATCCAGTTCTGCTGCCCACACCCTGAGGCTAGTCAGAAGGGAATTCCAACATGGAGGGCTACACTGCAATTGCTGTTAGCCCAGCAAAAGGCTGGGTGTGAAGCAGTCTAGTTTCTGTGCAGGGAAAGTCTGTACTCACACTGAATTTTCTTAAAGTAGTGTAATACATCCTCATTGCTCACAGATTCTGTTAACATTTATTTGTGACATCCCTGTCAATCCTTGTGGCTGTCACTTTTTAAAGAAAGATTTATTTAGTTTACTTTATGTGTATGAGTGTTTGCCTGCCTGTATGTATGTGCACCACATGCATGCAGTACTCACGGAAACCAGAAGAGGGCATCAGATACCTGGACCTGGAGTTACAGACAGTTGTGAGTCACTATGTGGGTGCTAGGAACCAAATCTGGATCTTCTGTAAGAGCAGCAAGTGCTCTTAACTGCTGAGCCACCTCTCCAGCTGTGTTGTGACACTTTTGTGGATGTTTACACACACACACACACACACACACACAGAGAGAGAGAGAGAGAGAGAGAGAGAGAGAGAGAGAGAGAGAGAGAGAGAGAGAGACTAAAGAATTGAGCTGCTAATAAGCACTTCCAAGCTGAGGACCCTGAAAATAACGTTCCTTCCTTCTAAGTTTAGCTCTGACATTGGCAGCCAGTGTCCCCTTTGAACTCTGCTTAATACCAGGTTTTTAGTTTTCTTGTGTTGTGGGGGGGGGGGGGGGGAGTTACTGTATTTTTTTTTTTTTTTAGCTTTTTGTGATATTTCACTAGTTTGGATGGTCTCATGTACTGTTTAGTAAGCCAAGACTGATTGCCTCATAGTAAAACAGGCTTATCAGTTGAGCATCATTCAGGGTGAGACACCATTGCTATGAATGCAATGTCAGCAAAGCAACAGCACGTATTAAGTGAGGTATCTATAAATGGAAATGCACTTAAAAAGGGTTATGCAGCATGTCTGCAGAAATGTTGAAAATGGGCTTAGAGGAATCCAAAGCTGCATTCCCCCAAGAGCAGCAGCTCGATGCCTGCCAGTGATTAATAGGCACAAATTCCCCTGAAAATGGAACGCTTTAGATACCATTCTATCAGTATGCTAACATTCTTTTTCAGGATAGCCTGCTGCATTAGAGATGAACAGCCAATCCGTTTAACACAAAACTTTTCAATTAAATGTAATAAACATAAGCTATCTGGTGGACAGACACATAATACTGAGAGATATCCCTATTTGAAGAGTTTCACGATTTAAAAAAAAAAAAGACAGACTCAGACTACAGTAAAAATGGGCGGCTGATGTGACTCACTGACAGAGCCCCTGCCTATCACTAAAGGTGCTAGGTCTGATCTGCCGTGTCGGGGACTTCACAGGGACTGACATAGACTTCACACGGGCTGAGGAGTAAGCACTTGCCGCGCAAGCATGAGGACCGCAGTTCCTAACCCCAGCACCTGCTTTAAAAACAAAAAGTTAAGCGGGTTGCGCCCCAATCCTAGTAAAAAGAGGCACATGAATTCCCAGACCTTGCTGCACAGCAGCTTTAACCAAGCAGTAGGTTCCAGGTTCACTGAGAAAACCTGTCTCGAACAGTTACGTAGGAAAGATACTGGGGAAAACACCTGATGTTGCTCTGGCCTATATATGCAAGCAGATGTGCACATTCACGCCCACGTTGCATGCGCACACATGCATGCACACACATATATAGACTCAAAAACTTTTTTTAAAAAAAGCCAGAAATCTTATTAAATCTTATAAATCTTATATTTTAAGAATAAACTGCCACCAAGTTTCCTTGTCCAGCTTATTAATACATTCCGTTTGACCATGACCCTGATTGTACCTAGGACTCTACAAGGCCATGACACAGATCCCCACAGGGACGGCCGCCATGCTCTGACACACACGACTGTCATCTCTTCTATTGGTGAAAACGGATGCTCAGGAACATTTTATGAATTTGTGTAACTCTCACATGGCGGGTAAAGCCGCATGGCTGGCAACCAGTCCAAGTCCCGGAGCCCCGGAGCCCCATTCACCAAACAGTGGCTGCTCTAACCTGTGCACACCCAGCCAACACATCACTGAAGGGCGGATCTTCCCGGAGAAAACCTCTAAGAGGAGAATGCAAGCCTAGGGCTTTGTGGATAACTCAGGTCACCTAATGTCGCTTCCTCCTCTCTGAAAATCAGGTGTCCTGGATAATTAAAGTCAAAATTCGGAGGTGCGCTGAAGAGCCCTGCAACAAAAAAGTACTCTGTGTTTGTGACGTTGCCAAGAAAGCACTATGGCGGCTGAGCATCCCAGATCAGAACATCAAAATATCTGAATCTTGGAGCATTTTTGTAACAGAGTCCGCACCACAAAACTTGGCTTCATGCTCGAAATCTAATTAATAATAGTGCAAAAAAAATACTTTCTGGTCATAAGTGTGTGGTGCATAGGAAACAAATGAATTTCCTGATTCCTACTGGGTCCCATCCCTCTGCTGTGCCTAAGCAAGCATTCTAGAATCTGAAAGATGATGAAAACGCTGTGGGTGAGGAATGCGTGGTCTGCATTTAAAACGACAAACAGCACAGGCAGTCTCAACACCCGGTCACATGTGGCGCATCTATTTGTGAAACGCTGGTGTTTCTGTAGGTCCACCAAACACTGAAAATGAACCTCTAAAATTCTGGTTATTCTTTTGTGGAAGACTCTGATCATGGGAACGAAGGGTGAAATAGGGACCACTGCCAAAACGGGGCTGCAGGGGCTGTGTGCGTGGCTGGACCGCAAAGAGCCTGACTGTCACGTAGGGGAAGGCAGGGGGTGGAGGGATGGAAGAAAAGGAGGAGGAAGAAAGAAAGAAGTGTGGGAGATGAAAGGAACAGGAGAGAAGTGGGAAGGAAAAGAAAAGGGAAGGGGGGAAGAGAAGGAAATGAAAACAGACGTGACATTAAGCGTGGAAAAGATGCGCTGTGACAAGATATGACAGCGTCAAAACCAAGGTCTAACAATGTCCCATTTTTCCAGAGCACTTCCCAAGAGCATGCTCCAACCTAAAAGGGGGGTGCAGATTCAGAACCGTGGCCACGAGAGCAGGCGGCTTTTACCTTTGATTTTAAAGCAACCCGCGATGAATGTGTGGGTTCTCCTCTCAAATAACACTTAGAAGAGGAAGCAGGATCTCTCCTTCCATCCTAACCCTACCAACTCCACAGATCTTGGAAGAAGAGATGGTAACCTGAATGGAAACTCATTAATCCCTGCCCCAAGTGGTACCCATTCCCTTGGAACACCTTCTTGACGTAGTCTACACTGGGAATTGCTCTGTGCCTTCCCATCAAGAAGCTACTAAGAGAAGCAGCCAAACTGCATGATAGGAAGATGAAAAGCTTGTGAGCTTTAAAACCCATACTGAAAAGAAAAAAAAATTATTTGAGCTGCTATGGAGGTCAGGAAAATGGCGTGGAGAGCAAGGGCCCCTCGTGAGCAGCAGCTCAGGTTACCATGACATGAACAGGGAGAAAGGGCTTCCAGAGAGGATAAACAGCATCCCGTCACCCTGGAAACCCCCAGGAATAACATGCAAAAGGAGCAGAGTCGCCAGGGGGTCATGCAAATAACAGAGTGGAGGGGACTGAGACAGAGGCCAGTTCCTGGGAGCAGCAGCATCCTGAGGACGAGATCACACAGCACAGCGCAAGACAGAACACCCAGGGCCCAAGGCCAGAAGTAGCAAGTCCAGAGAAGTCAAAGAAGCTGGTAACAAACAGCACCGAAGCACCTGGCTCAGAATTGCTGGTTTCTGGAGACAGCCTCTCACTTAGCCCACCTAGTCTGGAACTCCTGATCTCTCTGTCTGCCCCTTCTCTTCCATGGAAACAGAAGGAAGGTTCTAGATCCATCTGGACGAATGAGTCTAGACTTCTCCAGGAATACCTGGAGAAATTTAAAATCTGGTAAGCGGCCCTGATAGGCTGTGTGTGCAGGGTTAAACCTGGCCCTTGTCACAGCGGGACGCAGTGTGTGTCAGCTGTCCTTTGAGGCGTCATTATCCATAAAACCCTCACAAACTTACAGTTTTTTGGTCTTGGAGCATTTTAAAGTCCAGCATTCTGGAGGTATGCTGCGTCCTCTCTCCCAGGGACACTGTCAGCTCCTTTGGAGTGGGGCGGGACTATATCCATTGCAGGCTTTAGGGCTCAACACAGAAACACATCTGAGGCTCTTCCTAAAGTGTGGTGCTTGAGACTGAGTCCCTCTATGGGCGGATGGAGCTGAACACAAAGGTGGAGGCGGGAGATGCAAGGACAAGCATAGATCCTTCTGGGGCTCTTTGGTGCATTAAAACCCGGGGCTGTGCTGTGTCTAGCCTGGGAGAGGAGATCACTGCCGCCTTCAGGCTGCTGGTCAATGGGCTGCCCTGGGACGGGCAAGATCCATGACAGTCTCAGCTGGCCCAGCTCTTACCATAACACAGTGTTTGAAGCTGTTTTCTTCCTTAAGTTGTGCTGGGTATTGCTGGTGGCAACTGAGAGCTGAGTGAGATGAAGAGAAGCTCAGAGACTGTAGTGGATGCTGCCCAGCTGTCACAGACCAACTCTTCTTTGGTTTTGACGAGTTGTTTTTTGGTAGTGACTGTGGATTGAAACTAGGACCTTGCTCATAACTGCTGAGTTATAAACCAGCCATTATTATTATTATTATTATTATTTCTGTTTTGATATTTCTAAATTGACCAGGCTGGTCTTAAGCTTGTGACCCTTCTGTCTCTGCCTCCCGACAGCTGAGCTAAAGGCTTGTGACACCAGTCCAACCAGACCCAACCCCCAAGCCCTCAGAGTAAAAGTAGGATGACCATGAAGAAAAGGTGTGCTGGTGGCAGGGAGGAGTATGGGTCCCCAGGTCTCCTGGGAGCAGCCCTGAGCAGCCCGAGGCCACCTGGGAGCACCCCTGAGTATCCCAAGGCCTCCTGGGAGCACCCCTGAGTATCCCAAGGCCTCCTGGGAGCAGCCCTGAGTATCCCAAGGCCTCCTGGGAGCAGCCCTGAGTGTCCCAAGGTCTCCTGGGAGCACAGTCCTGGGTGTCCTTTCCACACACTAGCCAGATGGGAACTGATGGGTGCACTGTTATTTTTTTTCTTATTATTCTTTTCCAAGTCAATTTTTTTCAAATAAGACCTCACTGTGTAGCCCAGGCTGACCTTGCACCCACCTGTGCCTACCTTCCCAGTCCTAGAATAACAGGTTTTGGCCACCTTATCTGACTAAGTCGCTTATTTGCTCTGGGCTAGTCTCTTCAGCCTTTTGGTACTCACTGCCTAAGTAAACAATACTGGCCCAGATAATGTCCTGACAGTTCGGGAATTTATATCCATGACATTTCAACCCAAGAGAACTTCAAAGTGCTGGACGTTCAGACAGTGGGTCTCTTGGGCAGCTGGAAGCTCCGGTGGGATCCTCACTGGCCATGCACAGCACCGCCCCTGAGACCTAACAAGACAACGCAGGCCTGGAGCTACATCTGCTCATTATTTGTTTCCTCTTTAAAGCCAAGAGAGAAAGAATAAGATGATGTTGCTAAATGTCATTTAACACAATCCAAACAGGGTCTCGATGGACCAGACAAACAAGCAACACTCGGAATCTTCTCCAAACACAATAGGCTCAGCATGAGTCACACTGGCCTCTGAGCCTAGGATTATGAGAAACAAAACATCCTGTAACGAAAGTCCATCTTCAGATTACTGTCATACAGCTGCCATTCCGTGGACAGTACCATCAGAGGGACAGAGACTGGGACTTCCTGCCTCAAAAGCACATTCCAACCACATGGGTCTGGCCATCCCTACTGAGACTCAGAGCCTGTTTGACTATTCTGACTTCACCGTGTGAATCCCTGGAGCCTTTCCCTATTATTGGATCATGCTGACTCTATCCTGTAGTCTCCTTTCAGCCACTGGGACAAAGTTAACCAGGCTAGAAGGTATGATCTACTCTGAACTCAGCAGGGTGCTCTCAAGGGGAAAGTCTGAGAAGGGAGCAGGGTTCATGTGTCTGCATGAGGAGAGAGGAAACACGCCAGGCACTCAGCTGAGAGAAAAGGAAAAGAGTCAGATTTGTTCAAGATGGAGAACAATCGGCTGGAGGAAAGAGCATGCAAATCCACTGTGCATAGCTCATGGGTAACGAGGAGGTCTCTATAAACTAAGGAGCCAGACTGAGGAGATGGCCTGGTGGGTAAGAGCATTGCTGTGCAGACACGAGGGCCTAGAATCAGATTCTCAGCACCGACATAAGAGTCAGCATGGCTGTAGGTGCCTGTCACCCCAGAGTGTGGACAGGTTGGTAGGGGGTTGCCCACAGATCCTTTCTGGGCAGCTAGCCTACTAGAAAAACAGTGAGTTGAAGATTCAGTCAGAGAAGCTGTCTCAAGGGACAAAGCAGAAAGAACCAAGGCATGTGGCATTCTCCTCTAATGCGTGCATGTACACACACAGACACACATACACACAGATACATACATACACACACAGAGAGACACACGAGACACACACACAGAGACACATACATACACACACACAGACACACAGATACATACATAAGACACATACATACACACAGAGACAAACACATACAGACACACACAGAGACACATAGACACATACATACACACAGACACATACACAGACACACAGAGACACACATACACACACAGATACACACAGAGACACATACACACACAGAGACAAACACACACAGAGAGACACATAGACACATACATACACACAGACACATACAGACACACAGAGACACACAGACACACACAGATACACACAGAGACACATACACACACAGAGACAAACACACACACAGACACACACAGAGACACATAGACACATACATACACACAGACACATACACACAGACACATACACACAGAGACACACAGACACACACAGATACACACACAGAGACACACAGACACACACAGATACACACACAGAGACACATACACACAGAGACAGACACACACAGATACACACACAGAAACATACATATATACACACAGAGACACACACACACAGAGATACACACATACATACACACAGAGACACACATACACATATACACACAGAGACATACACACACAAACACATACATACACACAGAGATACACACACATACATACACACACAGAGATGCACACACACAGAAGACACACACACACAGACACATACACACACACAGACACACACAGACACACGCACATGCCAGAGTGGAGCTTACAGAAATCATGGGAACCCCTAGTGTGTACTCTGCTCTGTCCCAGAACATGAGTGGGTCTAACAAACACATTCTTCTTCATCGTTCCCTCTCTGTCTAGGTAGGGAGAGTTCACCCATGTGCTCTTGTAGAACCATTAGCTTCATGGCCCTGAAAAGATCAGGTGCACAGCGGTGAAACCACGGAACACCTAATCTCCCACGGCTGTCGGCACAGCCACACGACTGCTCTGTTTCAGTCATGCTCTGCAGACTCAAGGCAACGCAAACTAAAAGCTTCAGGTGCTGTCCTTCTCCGGGCCTGAGAGTCGCAGGCTCAGCCCAGCAGGAGGCAGAATGGCTGACTGGCTGTTTGCATGACACAGACAAATCCTTTCCAAAGAGCCCGGTTCTACCTGTAGTGTCTACAGATCTGCCAGCCTGGCTCTGAGTCAGGTGGGACTCACCCCAAGAGGAAGTCTAGGGGGAGAGAGAGAACAGGAAGACCCAAGCAGGTCACTTCAGGCCAGGTGAGGCAAGGCTGGCACACAGCTTCCCTGCTGGAGTTACAGACGCGAGAGCCATTCTGATAAAAGTGAAAGACGATCAGCACTGGAAGAGAAACCAGAGCTCCCTAGAAGCCCGGGCATTTGCTCCATGCAAGCAGAAAACTCCCTGGACACCTGCCAGGAGGGCTGACCCCACCCAAGGGATGTGATCCTACACACAAGAGGCTAATGGTGAGAGCCAGGAGGTGACTGTAAATTCCACGGCCAAGACAACAGACTCTGACAATATTACTTCTCTGAGGACTTGGGTATCCAAGAGCATAAATATCTTAAGCCAATAAGTGAAAAACAACAAAAGATAATCAGTGTATATCAAATTTACAAGTGACAACTGGGGGGTGGGGTGAGTGACCTAATGACCTTCCCTAGAGTGATGCTTCCTAAGAAAAGGCATCTGATTTCTGGGAGACTTGGGGTGACCAACTGTCAGGGGTCCGACGGGATGAATGTTCTATGTAAAGGATCCACCAGCTCTTCCCAGGAGCATGATCGGGCCCTGTTTTAGTTACTTTTTCTGTGGCTGTGATAAAATACCATGACCCAAAGCTCTTTACAGAGCGTTTGTTTGGTTTACAGTTCCAGAGGGAACAGTCAATATCGGTGGGAGAGGCATAGCAGCAGGCAGCCGGAGCAGGAAGCTGAGAGAATGCATCTTCAGAGCAAACCCGAGGCACAGGGAGTGAGCCAGAAGTGGCATAAGGCTATAAACTCCCCAAGTCCACGCCCAGGGGTGCTCCCTCCAGCAGGGCTGTACCTCATAAAGGTTCACAACCTCCCCAAACAACACCACCCACCAGATCCACCACAGACCTAGCGGGACAGTGGGAAAATCTGTTTAATTGATCCCAAGCACAAGGCACCGGTCAGCCTCTCTCTAGAAGTCCCTGTGACAAACCACAACAGAGAAGGGGACTCCCTTTTCTTCCCCCGGAGTCCTGGGAAGGAGCTGACCACTGGCTAAATCTATCAAAATCATTTACATATTCATGATATTTCATTGAGTTCTCATTATAAATACTTATGATGTTCATGTCCTGGTAAATAAACAAAGATGTTCTGATACCCCTATGTCTGCAGTCTCCAGCCCTAGCTACCTCCAGCAAAATAACCGAGCGTCACACAGTCAGGTGGACTGTCCTATGCCAGCATGAGCCATTCTGAACACCCTGTAACACCTTGAGAAGACAACACAACTGTGGCTATTGATTGTTCCATCCCCTGAATGCACAGGCTCGGCCAGCTCTGTCTCAGTTCCTGCCACACACTTTGCTGACACAGGCTGGATGAACTCTGGATGACCCTGCAGCCTTTTCCACCTAGACCAGAGAGGGAAAGCTTCCCCTCTAGCAGAGGCTGGAGGCAAGGCTGTGATTGGTGAAAACACACGTGTTTTGCATGTGAGGTGAGCTATGATTGGCCTGAGCAGCCCCTCTAGCTCCCTCTGTGAGCCGGCTGCCTCCCTGGTGCTGCAGAATTTGGCTCAACAAAAGCCCGATCTTGAGTAGCAGTCCTGTATTTGCCTGTTCAGAGTACTGTGAGCTGAACTAATGAGATGAAGAAGAGTGGAGCAGCCACAGCAGCAGGGACCGGGGAGCAAGCAGTGGTGGCAGCAGGTGAGCCACTGGCGGCCGAGCTGCAAGGTGGGAAAGTTGACATCTGCCTGACAGCTGATGAAAGTGGCTACAGAAGGAGCAAGCGGGCTGCAGGAGCAGAGAGGACACAGAGCTGAAACCGGAAAGGAGAAACCTCTGTGAAGATCTGGTGGACAGAGACTGCCTGCTCTGCCTGCTCTGCCTGCTGACAGTCCCAAAGAACCACCTAGCCTTGGGGGACAAGACCCTGCATCCAGGAGCTGTAACACTGGTCACTGTTAAGGGCTGGGGGAGCCTAATACCTAAACCCACTGGTAGACTTCAACTCCAGCTATTGGCAGTACCCAGAAGTTCCAGCTTCCTGCACCTACACAAAAGCTGTAACACTTCTAAGGCCAAAGGCTCAAGTGATCCTCATAAATGCTGAGGGTCCTGACACCACCTACAAGATGACCTTGTAAACTCTAGGGGTGCCTTCACCCCCGCCAATACACACCCGCTGCTGCTCCTGCCTGCTTGCAATTGCTGCTCTCCACTGTCAAAAAAAAAAAAAAAAAAAAAAACAGAGAAACTTCACTTCTCCAGCATGGTGACATCATCACCCCCCGCTGTGAGGTAATCACTCAGGAACAGCATTTATTTTGTATGGGAATCATTCAAGTACTGTTCTCCTGAGAATAATTCAGAATTAGGAAACCAGGCATCAGAAACAAGACTTAATGAAACCAAAGGGTCTGAGGAGGGCATGGCTTTGCTTCCCATTCTTATTCGTGTGAACAGGAAACACTGCAGGCTGCAGTCAGAAGCCTTCCTGCCTGGGAGCTGGTGTTCAAGCCGCTACACTGAGCGGGGTGACTTCAGGACCATGAGCAGTACCAGCTCTTCTAAATCTGTGCTCCAAGTGATGTCAAACAAGAAACACAGAAACAGGGACCACATCTTTCCACCTCAGTAAACGCTGGTGCTCACAGAGGGACGATTCCATTTCAGTCCTTGGGATCCCAAACTCTTGTTGTTAATGTTTGTTTGGCTGACCCGGCCACTAATGAGAACAATAACTGGGTGAAGTTGTCATTATTGTTATTATCATCATCATCTTCATCATCATCTTCATCATTATTGTGCCTTAGAATATGATAAGGAAACAGACGTAGAGTCAGCAGAAGCCAGTGTGTCAGGCACACGAGAATCATATTTAGAATATCGGGTGTCAGTGCTGGGATGAAGCTTAGGGTTCAGGGTGCCTGCCCGGTGTTCCCTAAGCCACAGCACCATACGAACAGAGCTCAGTTGTGATTACTGGTCATCTCGGCAAGGAGTGGGGGTGCGAGAATCAGAAGTCAAAGATAATCCTGAGCTACGTGTGGCCCTGCCTCAGATGGACAGATACACAGATAGACAAATGGACAATCAGACACATAGGCAGATAGGTGGACAGATGACAGACAGACAGATAAATGACAGGGTATGCAGTCACAATCTCAAACTTGTCACTGTTAATGGTTCTGGGTAAAATGAAATTGAACTTTGTACTAGTTTAAGTTCAGACTCCCTCAAACGCATGCAATTAAATTTCACACAAGGAAAACTCTGAGATAGTTAGTTAATTCAGCAGACACATTAACCTGTGTGAGTCCCCACTAGTGATAATTATCTGGTTAGAGAGCTCGCCTAACAGTATTTTGTCAAAGGAAAAAACGGAGAGCAATGCAGCCTTCATCATCGGTACACACAGACTTAAGTCCTCAGTAACAAACGTCTGTACACGCAATGACTTCAGGATGGAGCTGCCCGACAGATATGCAAGACAAGCCACAATGCAGAAAGTCTGTGCAATTGAAGACTCTGAAGCCCCCGCCTTAGTCAAATAAAAAGGGCAGGCCAAATTAACCTCAATAGCATTTTATTACAGTACTTCAAAAATATCGTAATTTATACATTATAGACATTTAGACTACAGAACTATGAGATTTCTGTCTCTTTTTATTTATTTTCTTCCAGACAGGGTCTCAGTATCTAGCCCCGGGTAGCCTAGAACACACTAGGTAGATCAGGCTGTCCTGGAACTCACCGAGACCCACCTGCCTCTGCCCCATGCACCATCATAGCTGGCATGTCCCCTCTTTGTGTTGCTGGAGCCCAGTGTTCATTTCGCATCCACAGCCCAGCTCTGCTCCACAGCACAGCACAGCACAGCTCAGACAGGCTGTACTTCAAGCGCTCAAATGACTAGTAGTTGTTGTGCCCGACAGCAGAGCCTGGAGCTAATTTTACAGCCATAACATAAAACTGGGACAAAGCATGGGTATTTATAGACAGGAAGTAGACGAGAGCCTTGTGAGGTAGCTGGGATGTAAACCCCATCAATTCAGTGCCTTAATGACCAGACGGGAAAGTGCGAAGTTCTAGGAGATCCAGACCACCCAGGACAGTGTTCCTTACAATATATGAATAGACAAAGGAAACAGAATGAAGAGCCAGCCTACAGAATGGGAGGAAATCCTCACCAGCTGCAAAACTGACTGGCAGGGGATAATTGTCTAGAATCTATAGAAAAATAAAAAGTTCAATCAATAAATGTACAAATAAGCTAAAGTTCCCTAAAGTATAAACACCGATGGCTGACAAACACTTAAGATACCCTTGGAGGCTAAAGCTGTATTAAGATTCCTTCTCATCCCAGTCAGAATGGCCAGCACCAAGCATGCAGCCACAAATGCTGGCGAAGACGTGGCTTAAGAGGAATCCTGGGTCACTGACGGTGGGAGTGTAAATCTACGCAGCTACAGCATGGCTTTGTAGGATGGTGGAGGCTCCTGGGGAAAGGACTCTGCCTGGCCAGCAAGAGGGCTCAGCAGCTAAAGGACTCAGATCCAAGGACCTGAGTTGGATCCAGAGGATGGAAGGAGATAACTCCTGCAAGCTGTCCTTTGTCTCCCACATAGGACATGGCACATGTGAACACACTCGCAGGCACTCAGCTGTACACACACACAGGCTCATAAAGACAAACACTTCATGTCTTTCTCTTATATGTAAAATCTAAGTGGTGAGGTGGCAGATGGCCACATGGAGGTATGTGTTACATGCATGCCATGGTTGGGTTGTTACATGCATGCCATGGAGGAATGTATTTCAGGCATGCCATGGAGGTATGTGTTACATGCATGCCATGGAGGTATGTGTTACATGCATGGCATGAAAGTATGTGTTACATGCATGCCATGGAGGTATGTGTTACATGCATGGCATGAAAGTATGTGTTACATGCATGCCATGGAGGTATGTGTTACATGCATGCCATGGAGGTATGTGTTACATGCATGGCATGAAAGTATGTGTTACATGCATGCCATGGAGGTATGTGTTACATGCATGCCATGGAGGAATGTATTTCAGGCATGCCATGGAGGTATGTGTTACATGCATGCCATGGAGGTATGTGTTACATGCATGCCATGGAGGAATGTATTTCAGGCATGCCATGGCGGTATGTGTTACATGCATGCCATGGAGGTATGTGTTACATGCATGGCATGAAAGTATGTGTTACATGCATGCCATGGCGGTATGTG
Organism: Microtus pennsylvanicus; assembly: GCF_037038515.1. NCBI lineage: Eukaryota > Metazoa > Chordata > Mammalia > Rodentia > Cricetidae > Microtus > Microtus pennsylvanicus. Next base: position 73,565,930 of record NC_134582.1, read on the forward strand.
TTACATGCATGCCATGGAGGTATGTGTTACATGCATGGCATGAAAGTATGTGTTACATGCATGCCATGGAGGTATGTGTTACATGCATGGCATGAAAGTATGTGTTACATGCATGCCATGGAGGTATGTGTTACATGCATGGCATGAAAGTATGTGTTAAATGCATGCCATGGAGGTATGTGTTACATGCATGCCATGGAGGTATGTGTTACATGCATGCCATGGAAGCAGAAGGTGACTGTAAGGAATAAGAACACCAGCACGGGGTCAGGGACTGGGAAGGGACAACTATAAGTAAAATATAATGCTATAACATTTACGAAAATAGGATAATTGTTTAAGAGGTGAGAAAGCGACATTTTCAGTGCTTGATGTGCACTAAGACGATTCCCTTTTTAAATATATTCTGTCTGTTTGCCTACGGAAGTCCACGGCGTGTCACATACACTGCCAGAAGCACTTATGCGCCAAGTCTCCACACAACCTCCTCTGGCCAACCCCTGCTGGGATCCCTACCGGTGCATGCAGACTAGCCTAGGGCTGCAAAGGAGAGAATATCACCCTATATGCGGCACCTTATAAGGCCATGAATGGGAGTCCAGGCTTGGTGTGAAAGCAAATGGACATTAGAACTTTGTTGATTTTGAGAGTTCGGTGGCAAACGGTAAAAGGACTTTCCATATGACCTTATTTCAGTTAGCATCACACCCAACTCTTCCCCCAGACAGAGGTGAGACAGTGGGATGGGGGAACAATGGGAAGTGAGAAACGGTATCTGGAAAAGGGGGTGTGAGGGAACTTCTGATGTGGTCAAGGAAGCAGGAAGCAGATGCTGTGACATCATTGAGCAGAGAGGTGAGAGTTACAGGTGGGATAAAGAGGAGGACCAAAGAGCCAGTTTCAATGTGCAGGGAATTCTGCCTCCTGCCATATGCTCGCTCATGTTCACATGGGTACACATGTATGCAGGTGTGTGTGTGTGTGTGTGCTCACACGCACACATGTGGGTGTGCAAGTCAGAGGACAACTCCAGGTGTCAATTTGTCATTTCTCAGGCATCATCCACTCTTTCTTGGTGGGAGGGCACATGGTGTCTTAGTCACTGTTGTATTGCTATGCAGAGACACCATGACCAAGGCAACTCTTATAAAAGAAAACATTTAATTCTGGGCTTGCAGAGTTTCAGAAGTTTAGTCCATTATCATCATGATGGGGAGCACAGTAGTACTGGACCATGGTACTGGACCAATAGATGAGTGCTACATCCTGATCCACAGGCCAAGAAAGAGAGACTGGGCCTAGAAAGGCCACCCCCAGTGACACACTTTCTCCAGCAAGGCCACGCCTACTCCAAGGCCAGACCTATACAAGCCTATGGGAACCATTCTTATTCAAACCACCACTCATAGTAGAGACCAAGTAGGCTAGGCTGGCTGGTCACGAAGCCCCAGGGAGCATGTCTCTGCCTCCCAGTGCTGGGATAACAAGCACACACTGCCATACCTGCATATTTTATCTAGGTTCTGGGGATGAAATTCAGGTCCTTTACCATCTGATCAGCCCCATACATCGTATTTCTGAAACCACTCATTCCCTCTTGCTTTTCAAAGTCATAAAAATAAACAAACCTAAAGTGTGGGACTCACTGTTGGGCTCAGGGAAGTCTGCAAAAGGACACACTGTTCCTCGCTCTCTTCACCTAGGACAGCAACCTCTGAACAAATGTCTCTCCTCTCCACTGCCTCTCTCCTTCTCTTCTACACAGAAAGGAACAGGTCGCTGCGGTGCTGTCCAGGTCTACCCACAGTCAACCTGGAAAGGCTGTGTCCTAAGATCCCAGGGATCACCCACTTCGGTACGGAGGGCAGCAGCTCCAGAGACTGCACTTAGCGGTTGCAGGTCTGAGCCTCCCACAGCTCAAAGTCACTTTCGACAGAAAGACCTGACTGGAAATAGGGGCAGCTGATGACCTGCAGCAACAGTAAGGAGACATGGAAGAGTCACAGCGAGGTGTGGCAAGAACAACCAAAGTGGGAGGAGTCTGCCCCATACTCCTGATCTACTCATTCTGTCCATCCATCTGTCCAACCCCTGCCCCCTGCCAGACAGGGTCTCTCAGCATAGCCCTGACTGTCCTGGAACTCACAGAGATCCGCCTGCCTCTGCTGGGATTAAAGGTGAGTGCCACCACCTCCTGGCTATTCCTGATCTACTTGTGCTTGTTCATCACACTAAAGAGCACTGTGAGCTGTCACCATGTGTCCTCCACCGTCATGCCAATGGGCTGAGTGTCACAGCCACAGGGCTGTACGATTCCTACTAACCATCTTTCGACTCAGTTCACCTATGACCTTCTTGACTTTATATCATGTGATACAATCACAAAAGCTGTCACAGTGTCAGCAACACTTCTGAGTTCTTCTACAGAAACACATCTTTAGTGTCTCCAACTGCTCCAGCTCATTAAGAAAGGAACGGGGCAGTCCCCGCCTGGTATGGGACCACAGTCTAGCAGGACACCGAATAAAACTTTGTTCAAAATGAAAAGGTGATCCCTTTAAGTAGCAGATCTTTAAAGCCCTTCTGGGTTCTCCATTGTTGCTTTTAAGTTTAGTGGGTTGTTTGAGAGTCTAATTCTCTATTCGAGTTCCCAGTCAGTTAAAATCTCTTATTATTTTAAGCCCAAGAATCTCAAGTGAAATAAAATGAGAACAAATCATGTTTAAAGCTGCACAGGACCGTGGAGCAGTCACGTGGTCTCTGCCAGGTGCCAGGCTCAAGATGAATGGCTGGTTTGTTCCACGGCAGCTGGGTAAAGTCCTCCACATTGGCAAGCCAGTTTAGTCAGGTAAGTTCCACAGCTAACTGTTGTGTGGGCTGGTCACGTGAGCGCCTCGCTTTTGACCCAGGACCCACAGGGAATTGGGGAGAGACAGGAGAAAGAATCAAATTCCAACCTGGTCAGAACTACACAAGAGCACGTGATTTCTGAGCTTAAAAGAGGCCTCAGGTCTCCCAGACACACAGCCTCTGGGGCCGCTCCTCTGTCTTGTGTCATGAAACCATACCGTTTTCAAGACATTTTGATTTCTAGATGTTATCCTATGTAAAACTGACTAAATAATAATAACAACAACAATAATGATGATATAATAAAAATAATAATAATTTTTTTCAGCTTCTCCACTCTGGCAGGCAGAAGGAATCCAAACACGGCAACTGCCACTCCAGGTGCCAGGGGTTTCTGGAGGCCACACCAACCAGTGGGCGCAATCAGCCTAGGTTTGGGAAGAGGACATGAAAGTGGTTAGGGAGACTGCAACCAAGCAGAGAGAAGCAACTTAAGATGCTAAGTTCCCAGGCTGTTACCTAACTGGGTCATGAGTTCCTCCTCTGCCAGTGGCTGAGAGGAGAGAGGATTCAGGGGTCCACAAAGGCCCGTGTAATCTGTTTGCAGCGGAGTCAACACCACGCTTAGCAGGGGACACGGCCAGAAGTAAATGTCACATATTCACGTGCGGTGTTTCACGGAGTTTCCGAACTCCACTCCAGCACCGCTCTCCTCTCAACTTCAGAGAACCTATCTGGGAGCTTAGCTTCCTGCCTGATTCGAGGAACATGTTCTCTTTTTCTGAGAAGCCTCATAGTACCAAAATGATGGACAAAGAGGGGGCGGGAGGGAAAAAAAACCTCAGGGTCACTGGCTCTGGGAGGGAGGAGTTTTTAGACAGGTTTTCTCTGTGCAGCCTGGCTCTCCCGGAACTCACTGCTTAAACCAGCTAGTCTCAAACTGTAAGATTAGTGATATCTACAGGTAACGCCTTCAGAGATAAGGGGACTAAGGAAAGAAAGGATAAACTCTCTGTGCGGTCTAAAGTGGAATTCTATTTCCCAAACAAAAAACTGAGGTGAAGGGTCAAAAGGGCAAAACTCCACTTGAGGGCAGGACACTGAGACCGCTCCTGCACAGAGCTCCGCCTCTAGCCTGTGCAAGCACCCTGTCACACTGTAAAGTCACCCTTACCTTCCATATAAAGACTTTAGTCACAGATCCCAGAGACTGAGAGGGGAACAAGGCTGGGGCCATCATCCTGGCCACCACAACCTGACCACTGTCCTCCTTGGTTCCCTGTTCTGAAAAGTGGGAACTCAAGGGACGTTCTCCAGCTGTGGACCGCAGGGAAAGAGTTTCTGTGCTCAGCTCTCAACGACCTCATCTCCCACCCCCATTACCTTTGAAGAGCTATGCCTCTTAGCGGGCAGATTCTCTCTATGTTTTCCAGCATATCTAGTTTTGCCAATAAAGCATTTGCCGAGATCACCCCTTACCACTGTGGGCATTACTGCTGTTCCTTACAAGCCAAAACCTTCGAGCCGTTGCTTGTAGAAGGAGGCTGGGTGATACTACTAAATACATTTTTACTGGAATATGGGTGGTTGGCTGGGTGCATGGAGGGAAGGATGGATAAATGGGGAGATGACCAGGTGGATGGATGGAGCAGGATATAGCTAGGAGACTTTGAAATGAACATAGCCCCTGTGTTCATTCCTGCAATATCGTCGTTGATTTCCCGGTTGAGCAAGAAGTCAAATGACTCACTGAGCACAGAACAAGGAGAAAATGTGTCAATCAAAACGCCTTGACCCTAGAGGAGAAACACTGAACCAGTCCTCCTGCCCTCACCCCCATTTATCTGGAGGATCTGTGTCCAGAGGGCCAGTCAACTGTAGAGAAGACACTGGGGGCGGGGCTGCATCGACACTGAACAGGTAAGGAGGCTTCTTGTCAACATTCACTAAGCAACTCGGAACAGCAATTATTTACACTAGATTAGATATCAGCCACAGGTGTACTCAGGAGAATGTGAGTAGGCCATATGCACCTACTACCAAGGGATCTGACTGAGCCCTGCCTCATTTCAGCTACACAGGGGAGGGGGAATGGCTTCCAGGAAGGAATCTTCCAACCGCGTCATTCCTGGAGTTCACCAACAGGGGCCTCGACTCTCCTCCCTGAACCACAGACACTGCAAGCTTCAGTGTGGATTCTAGCAAGCAGGAAGTGGTCTACACATCCAACGACAGAACGGTCAGGATGTATGACCCTGCCATTGTAACCAGCTGGGGCAGCCTGAAGATGTCAAAGGTTACCATGGGAATGTTCTCTCTCTACCTAATCCTGAACTCACTCGGTCCTTCAATCACATGTCACTTGCCAAGAAAATGGATTCCCTGGTGTTTCAGTCGCCAGGGACCCAATGGAGAGCGTGTGAGCTTGTGGGTCAGTGTGCGGGAGGAGAGGGAACTGTGTGCAGCATGGCCTCCCCACAGCTGCTGACGTGTGCCCTGGCTGTCGGGATAGTCTGAAGGCAATGTCTGAGATGCTGCTTGCGACAATACCCAGAGAACTTTCCACGTGCCCCTTGAGGGCGGGCATTGTCCTCAACGACACAACTGTCCACACAAATGACTGGGCATGAGTAGATTCAAACATACAATGGAGGTCAGGACAGTTGAGAGACCCTGTCACAAAACAAACAAATAAACAAACAACAGCAACAAAAAGCAAAGCAAGCAAACAACAAGAGAATCACAACAGCAGCGCAGAGGAGGCCCAGATACTATGAAGATGAGCTGACAGGAGAGCAACGCAAGAATTCCAGATAGTCTCAAATCTGAAAATAAAACAAAACCCAAGGGGATTAAACTGTAGCTCCCTATGCACGAGGAAAATGAAGATAAAGCTGTTGCTTGCAGAGCTCCGTAGTGACATCCAGAGAAGGAACAGGGGACCAGGACTCAAAGGTTCCCCTAGCACACTGTCCTGCGGGTTTTTAGACAAAGCGACAGTTTAGGTCTGGGTTTTGATTTTTAAAATGTCTGGCAAAGTACAGGTTATGATGTACTCCTTCATCTAGGGTGTAAGAACTGGCAAGACCCGTCTGGAAACAACTTTAATTCTATTCAACATGAGCCTTTAAAATGTAGCTTTTGGCTCAGTTGATCAACTTCTAGGAATCTATCTTAAGGAAATAATCAGAAAAGCAATCACATCTCTTTACAAGGACACTTAAACTTACCACAGAAAACAAGACCGGCAAATGGCTGATCTAATCACAACAAACCCACACAGTGCAATCTCATGCCAGCTTCCAAACTGGAATCGTCATAATTTTTGTTTTTTTTTTAAAAGAGGCATGTGGCTAGAATCATAAGTTTGATTTTCAATTATGTCACGAGTCACAAGACTGGCTAACGCAGAGAACACTGGTGTGGAGTGGGATCTTTGGGAGTCAGGTGGTGACAGATGCCTACTTCCTCTTCCCTACTTCCTCTCTCCAAGTTTCCTTTTCTTAACTTTTGGCATGGCATAGGCTACATGTAAAGTCAGAGGAGGCTGCTGTCTAGGACATCAGGGCATGAGGTGACGTGAGGCCACCTTCCTGTGGCCTGTGGGAAACATCTCAGCAGGTCCTGTTATCTCCTCTGAGCACCTCTTACTGAAGAATGTTTTCTTCAGTTCCCATCCCTGCACCAAAGAGTAAATGAAGGAGGAGAGGAAGGGATGGAGAAAGAGAGGAGGGAAAACAAACTCTTCAGAGTGGTACTAGTCTTGGTGGGGGAGGGGAGGTCACAGTGAGGCATATATATTGATGAGTGGTAGCCTGAGGTCCATCTTGGAGTCAGTCACCCCTAGGTGCTGTTCACCTTGGTTTTTGAGGCAGGCTCTCCCATTGCACTGGAGTTTGTAGACTGTACTAAAGTGAGCTTGTCAACAAGCCCCCAGGATCCATCAGCTTCCTCCTCCTGGGCTCAGGGATTACAAACACAAGCAACAAGCCTGAATGGGCCCACAGGTTTATCTCTTTACCTGCTGAGCTATCCTATCTCCCCGGCCCGTGGAGTGGAGGTTCCTTAAAACCTCCACTTGAGTCAAAGCCCAGAATCACGAAGTCAGAATAACAGGGCTGGGGCCTGGCTTTAGATTTCCAGGGAAGCGATGACCAGGTGGGAAAGCCATTGCCAGCTCTCAAGTGTCAATACACATCATCTGGTAAAACATGGACGACTGGGCCTCCCATCCTGTGGGTCCAAGACAGGCCCTGAGGGTCTGTGCTGTCCTCAGGTGCTAAGGAGGAAACACACATGGAGACACAGAAACAGCTCCTCAGCCCTGCCTCACTGGCTGCGAGTTCCACGCAAGACTGACGTACAAACCTAACTGATACGGCCCATTATTCCATCCCCTAAGTCCTAAACACCGACTGGCAATGACAAGTCACAATAAAAACACAAAACGACAAAACAGAACAGTGAAATGCGTGTCACTGAAACGGGTGCTGGCTGGATCTGTCCCACACAGCCCTGAAGCACACACACGGAAGGCGCCTGTTTGTACCTTGGGAAAATAAATGCTGAGCTCACTCCAAGGCTGCAGTAAAGGAGAGGCGGGGGCCAAGAAGTAACAGGGCTTGTCAATATACCGAGGTCCCGGCTTCTCACCTGCCAAGAACACATACGCACGACAAAATCCATGCAGCTTAGAAAACAACCCTGTGGAGGTTTGGATCTGTTCTGGCTTTAGCTCACTGACGTATTGTTCATGTTTGTGTGCATGCACTCACGCGTGTGCAGGTCAGAGCACAACTTTCAGGAGTGGGTGCTCACTTCCTTTCGAAGTGCAATCTCTCACGGCTGTCATCAACACTGTTTTGAAGGGCTCTCTTTCTTCCTGCCTGTGCGTTCTCCCATCTCTGGCCATCATCTCGCTCAGGGAGTGCTGAGGTTATGCGGTATCTGTCAGGCTAGCACGGTAAACACTCTGACCAGCTGAGCCATCTCCAGACCTTTCGTTCTTCTTAGTGTGGGTAAAGCCGCCATGCATTCAGCACAGGTAGACACTTGCTCTCAGACTGTCTTTAACACAAACCCTACCATACTTTCATAGACTCTGCCTCTGTGTGTGTGTGTGTGTGTGTGTGTGTGTGTGTGTGTGTATGTGTGGGTGTGTGAAGAATGGGCCCATAAAAATCCACCTAAGTTTGGAACACGCAGAATGCTAACATCAAGAGATTGCACTAAAAATGATTCCCAATTACTGCACACAGCTGTGCCAGAAAAAGCAAAACATGGAATGACCAAAATCAAGCCCATGAGGTGGGGCTGCTTTGGATTCAAGACTTAAGGTATTTCTAGCCCTCTCCCTGGGGCTGGACTGGGTCTGTGCAGCAACCACCCACGCATACAGTCAGAGTCGAGCGGGTGCCTCTGGTTTGCCTGAACTGTGCGTGCAAGGCAACTCCTCGTTGCTGGAGGCTGTCAGGAGAGTGCTGTTCTGAGTTTGGTACCATTGGGTTGAAGACAAATTATTTTTATTCCTCTCAGGGTACACTGCCTTCTAAAGGGAAACACTGTGTTTGCTGTTAGGAAAGAGAGAAGGCAGGAGAGGAGAAGGAGGGAGAGAAAAGGGAAGGGGAGGATAAGGGAGGGGAAGACAGAAAGAGCGGGTGGAGAGTTAGCTGCCATCTCCCTTATGAATATGCACCTTCACACTTACCCTAAGTGTTTTCTAGGCAGCACATGAAACACCTCAGGGCAGGGACTCTAAAATGTTGAAATGGTAGTGGCCTGGCCTCAACCCGTGCAGTGGTCAGGAAGCCTCCACTTGAACATCTGGCCCAGACTCAAACATTTGAATGGCCTGAAGACCCCCGTGAGGTGGAGGCATTTGGTCACCCCAGTGTTTGATATTTCCTTTGCCCGGTCAGTGTTTGGGTGTGGGGCTGGTCACTCGGTCTAAGTACATTTCGTACCTTGTGGACATGTGACTGTGTTCTGCACGACAGGATGTGAGCAGGGACATCTTTCATTGGAAAGAACCTACCCAGTGACTGACCCTGCCCTGGGATGGTTCAGGGCATCACCAAATGCCTAAGCTTGGGGTGGCAGAATAGCACCAAAAGAGTGGCAGAATCCTTGACCTCCCAAAGTTGCTAGGTCCCTCATGGACTCCCACACGACAGATAGAATGGTGTTTCCTGTAATCCTTATTACTCATGGCTGTCTTTGACAAGGGCTCAAAATGATCCCACCAAGTATCTATTATAACATCTATTAAATCACCTCAAAACCTTGCAGGATGAGCCCTCACTCATGGTTAGAGACGGAGAGCTGGGGAAGGTAGGAAAGTCTCCTGCCTGGCACTTTCTATCACTCGTTAAGTTTCTGGACACAGGCCTCAAGTGGTGGCTGCAACTGGAATCATTTTCTTCATCCAGATGTGCGAGCCTTTTAGTAACATGGCCAGGGGTGCTGCCCACCTCTTTAAACACACGAGCCTCTTCCAGAGCTACACAATCCCCAGCAGCCCAGATCAGACCCTTCCATATTCCCCGCACCACCCAGGTCAGATAAACAAATGACTCCGTGACTACCGTTTCCATCCTGTGGGGCAGAGTGCTAGATCTGGGGCTGCCAGCAGTGAGTCCCATGCCAGGAATGAGAAGCACACCAGGCTGCTCCAAGGCAGAAAGTGTGCAGGTTCCTTGCGGAAGCCAGGTGGAGCCTGCTGTGCAGACCCCAGGGAAAATAAAAGATCCAAACTTGCATGCACCTTTCGGTGTATGGCCCCCATTCAATATCACACTGGAGGCAGCATGGGAAAGGAAGGTACCATGCACTGCCTGACTCATTCAGAGCACAGACACCTTCAAAAGGCCAGTTTCGCTCAGTGGTCTATAGAAACTAGTCTCAGAATCTGGAGGGGCTACAATTTTCCCTTAGTCAGGCCTGGCTATTTCCAACAAGGAATCCTACCACCTGGTGCATTCTGGGCACAGCAGTGCCAGCATCAGAAACACAAGGCCTCAATCCAGCCTAGACTGAAGAACTGGAATTTGCATCACCTGGAGCCTCGCAAACTCACAGAAAGTCCGAGAAACATGAACGTCGCCGCAGCCACTGCCGGGGAACCTGATCCACATGCTTGCCTTCACTGTCCCTTGTTAAGAAAAATAAAAACCACCTATTGGGAGCTGGAGAGGCGCTTAGGAGCACTAACTGCTCTGCTCTCCCAGAGGTTCTGAATTCACACTCCAGCAACCACACGGTGGCTCACAGCCATCTATAATGGGGCCTGATGCCTCTTCTGGTGTGGAACGTACATGCAGACAAAGTACCTGTAAAATCTATAAACAAATAGACCTTTGTAGGATATGACTGACACATGCCCTTAATCCCAGCAGGCAGAGTCAGGCAAATCTCTGAGTTCAGAGTCCAGCCTGGTTTATAAAACAACTCCCAGGACAGCTAGAGCTACACAGAGAAACCCTGCCTCAATAAACAAAACAAAAAATCCACTCATTGTGAGGAGCAAAAACGGCACTGGGCACAGGAAAGGCAGAGAGACACCGGAGGTGGAGGTGTTTCCCTGCCACTAATAGCATCAGCTGATAGTCACTGGGGTAGATCTGCTAATCCGCAGGGGAGCCAAGAGGGAAGTTAAACTCCACACCACCCTCCCTGGTGAAGAGAGAACACTGATAATCTTGGTCTCGACTGACACCCCCAAAAGCAAAAGAAACAAAGTGCCCCAAATGAAAATGCTGGGGTTTGGGGTCATCTTTGATGGAGCCCACAAATAGTTGGTCACTCTCAGAGAAGCTTTTATACCTCAAGGTCAAACGGTGGCACCACACTACCTCAGTGGGAGGAAAGACACAGGTGGAGATGTCCACTCAGACACTGGGCATGAGCGCCCACACACTCCCTGCAGACAGCTGCTGAGAGAACAGAGTGAGACTTCCAAACCGATTCACCCAAACTGAAGTGCTGGCAGACGGATGGGCAGCCACACAATGCAACCCTCAATTTGTGTCTCTGGAACGGCCACAAAGAGGCAGATTGGACAAGAGAACAAACTATCTGTTCCCTTTGGAAGCTCCGTCTGTCTAATCTCTCTCTCTCTCTCTCTCTCTCTGTGTGTGTGTGTGTGTAGGTGGGTAAGGAATAGTTAAGGACTAGAGTCTGTGTTTTCAGAGTTGGTCTGCACAAAACCAGATTTCTTAGATTTTAATTTTTTAATTTTACTTCCTTTTGCAATATTGGCATTGAACTCAGGGCCTCCCACGTGCTAGGAGAACGCTCTAACACACACACACACACACACACACACACACACACACACACACACACGCTCAACTCTAAGCTCTGGGAAACACCATTCCATGGATCAGAATTTCACAGGCAAACACCAGCAACAGATGAGATGTTTGCTCCAGTGTTCCCAGCCACTGACTTTACAGAAAGGAAAGTCTAAACTGTCTCATCTTGACCCCAGGTAGCGGCTTTTGTTCCCAATGTACAATGAAGTCACTGTTGGCTTTGGATGCGTGTATACCGAATGCACAAAGCCTTCTATTCTGGGGCCTAAAGAAAACAGGCATTGGCATGAGGTGTTGCATCTTCCTGCATGCACTGGACCGTCCAACCTGAAATGCAAGGGCTAAACTTTCAACAGCAAACAGAAGGCTCGTGTTCCAGTGTGGTTCACTGAAACCCAGTGGGACCCTGGGGGTGTTGACTTACTTATTCTTCTCTTATCAGCACGTTTAGGGGTCAGTTCCCCGTGTAAACAACAAAAGCAAACTGAGCATGTGACACTTTGGAGGGAGGAAAATAAAACCACGGAGACCCTTGCTCTACGCTTGGCTACTGTCCCTTCCTCTCTCCTGACCCCCGACTCAGGATCTATAAATATGCGCAGGAATGTGCACAGGCAATTCAACATTTGGAGTCAGTAGCCTAAATCTCAGCCTTCACTCCTCCCATGGGGAAGTCCGTGGAAGCGGATGTCTGTGCAACACAGGTGTCTCTCTCCCCAAGCAAAAGTGGTCTGTCTGCTCACGTGTCAAATAAACCACACATCTGAGCGGAGACCCCTATATTATTCATGCTGTGTGTGGTAAGCTGTTTATTTGCATCATAAATGAGAAGAATGAAAAAGAGCAATGGCCCAAGGGGAAGGTGGCATCCTAAGAGGTAACCGTGACTCACACGGCTGACTTGCACCAAAACCACTGGCAATGCAATAAACTTGGTTCCTGACCACGACTTCTCTACCTCCAGCTACCAGGCAATTTGTGTTGTCTCTGCGTGTGTTAAAAATTAGACAGGCTGGGATCAGAAGCTGAGTTTGGACCAAGCAGAGAGGCCTGAGTCAAGAATGAAATGCCCAACACCAGGACCAGAGGGAAAATGAGGTCAAGTCCTCAGGACCCTGGTGCTATTTGATCAGCGATGTTTGTACCTTCTCTCCTGAAACTGACAAAGATTCTTCCCTTATCACAGGCCACAAAGAAAATATTAACAGGTGACTCAGTTATGCAAAGAATAACACAGAAGTGCCGCACAGCAAGCCAGATAAGAAGGAAACTCAGCTGTGAGAAAAGCACACTCCGGGGCGGTCTCTAAGCTGTCCGAACTAAGAACCAGAAATAGAAACATTAGGTTGCCAGAAGTAAAACGTGGCATCCAGAATTCTGAAAGTAGATCCTAGTCCTTTAACCAAAAGAATTATCTACTGTATCTCTAATGTATTTACGATATTCTTGAAAGTTGTTTTCTGGAATCTTGTTGAAGGGGGGGAGGGGGGAGGGAGGGAGGGAGGGAGGGAGGGAGGGAGGGAGGGAGGGAGGGAGTCAGCCAGAGGGAAATAGGTCTTAGCTACATGGAGTCATTTCCCTAGAGCCTACTGCAGTCAGGAAGTGAGGACACAGGATCAGTGGCCAGGAAAGGGGTCTTGGAGCACACTGGGCTTTAGGAGAAAGCTGAGACCGTGTCTAGAATGAGACACAGCATTTGGCGCGATCCTCTCTGCCCCTCCTGTAATCACAGCCTAGGACCCATGCCCCAGCTGACTTAGGAGATGACAGGTTCTGAGCCAAATAACCACTTCCTCCTCAAGCATTTGTCCAACATGGGCTTCCAAGGCCTAATCATAGCACTCAGGACAGAAGCAGAATGGCCACAAGTTCTAAGCTAGCCTGGGTTACATACATGGTCCTTGGACGAACCTCGCTACAGAGTGAGACCCTGTCAAGCCCCACACACTCGCATAAGAGTGGGCCACTGAAGAATTTCTATATATGTCTGTGCAAGGGTGTTCGCGTGCATGAGCATGTGTGCATGTGTGTGTACATATGTGAGGAGCAAGCACATGTGTGCAAACATATCTGAAGGCCTGAGGCCACCTGGAGTGTCACTCCTCATATTATGTCCACTTTTTCTTTTGAGACGGTCTCTCGTGGTTCTAAAATCAGTGAGCTAGCCTGGGCTGCTCGGCCAGAGCCAGCCCCAGAGCTCCGCCTGTCACCCCTTCCCAGCACTGACAACAAGCACGCACCACCATGCCTGTATTTATTTACACGGGTTCCGGGGTTTGGATGCACGTCCTGCTAGCACTTTATTTGCCGAGCTGCCTCCCCAGTCCGAGTGTTTCTATTTATTAAATGCAAACACTTTATCTGTGTGTGTAGGTTTAGGTGCCCGAACTGCAGCAGATAAGCCAATCATCAGCTGAGTTGAGCTGGAGGAGGGGCTTTTAAAAATACTGGTTCCAGGGCCCTTTGGTTCTGACTCAGCTCCCAGGGCCAGTAATCTTCAGTTTAATAAGCTCCCCAGGTAAGCTGACTTGCTATGAGGTTTGGATAGGCACCTGAGCTGGGTGTGGTGGCTCACTCCTGTGATCCCCAGTACTTGGCACAGAGGCGGAAGGATCAACAGTTCAAGGCAAATACTGGTTACGTGAGAGTCTGTCTCAAAAAGCAAAAACTGAGAAGACACTGAGGGGGCTGGAGAGATGGCTCAGTATTGGGAGCACTTGCTGTTCTTCCCGAGGTCCTGGGTTCAGTTTTCAGCACCCACACGGTGGCCCCAGTTCCAAGGCATCCAATACTCTCCTTTGGCTCCACAGAAATCAGGCACACACATGGTGCACAGACATACATGCAGGGAAGCACACATAAACATAAAAGTATGTGTATATATACATACACAAATATATATATATATATATACACACACACACACACACACACACACACACACAAAACCCAGCAGCTGAGAAGATGGCTTTGCAGGTGAAGGGCTTGCTATGCAACCATGAACACTTGAGTTTGTAATTTTAGCACCCACATAAAAGCCAGCCCAGACAACCCCCAGACCTCACTGTCCAACCAATCAAGCAGAAACAACTCAAAGCAAGTTCAGTGAGAGTCATAGACACACCATACACAAACATGCACATACACATATCACAGACACAAATGCACACAAACACATATGCACACACGCAAACACACATATGCATACACACAAGTGCACACAAGCTCATATATGCACACACACACAGAGAAATGCATACACAAGTCAGACTTCACCCAGTCTAGCTAAATCTGCAAACAGCCTGGCTGAGACAGCGGGATTAATAAGAGCAGTGCTACTTAGTCAAACCCAGTATCGGGTTTCCTAACCCTGAAAATGAGGCGAGTTTCCCTATTCCTTAAAAGTCTTCTCTCACAGTCTGCTTATTTCAATAATACCACGCGCATACCAGGCAAGAGCGAGGTCGTTGCCATGGAGAGTCACACCTTGGAAGTAAGTGAATTACAGCCACAATCTGAAAGTGGGCCTGTTTTCATAAATGACCGAGCAGTGTGCGGGTAAGATGGCTCGGTGGGTAAAGGGGCTTGCTGTGCATGTCTGCAGACACGAGTTTAATCCTAGGACTCCATACAAGGGGAGGAGGGGAACAGATTCCACGTTTTCTTCTCACTTCCACACACATGCACGCACACAGAGATGCCAGTTAATCCACAATGGATAAAGCTCAGCCAGCCCTCATCCACTTTTGAAAGGTTTTTCAGAAAATGCCATTTCTAAATGACATTGGTATATGACACAACGTGCCTAGAGAGCCTTCCCCTTTGGGACAGCTCCCAGACGGTAGTGCTGAGACCACACGGCATAGACAGGGCACAGGACAGTTAACCTGCACAAGTGTCCCAGTCAGTGGTGCTGAGACCACACGGCATAGACAGGGCACAGGACAGTTAACCTGCACAAGTGTCCCAGTCAGCGGTGCTGAGACCACACGGCATAGACAGGGCACAGGACAGTTAACCTGCCCAAGTGTCCCAGTCAGCGGTGCTGAGACCACACGGCATAGACAGGGCACAGGACAGTTAACCTGCACAAGTGACACAGTCGGCGGTGCTGAGACCACAGGGCACAGGACAGTTAACCTGCCCAAGTGTCCCAGTCAGTGGTGCTGAGACCACACGGCATGGACAGGGCACAGGACAGTTAACCTGCACAAGTGTCCCAGTCAGTGATGCTGAGACCACACGGCATAGACAGGGCACAGGACAGTTAACCTGCACAAGTGTCCCAGTCAGTGGTGCTGAGACCACAGGGCACAGGACAGTTAACCAGCCCAAGTGTCCCAGTCAGCAGTGCTGAGACCACACGGCATGGACAGGGCACAGGACAGTTAACCTGCCCAAGTGTCCCAGTCAGTGGTGCTGAGACCACACGGCATGGACAGGGCACAGGACAGTTAACCTGCACAAGTGTCCCAGTCAGTGATGCTGAGACCACACGACACAGACAGGACACAGGACAGTTAACCTGCCCAAGTGTCCCAGTTGGCGGTGCTGAGACCACACGGCATAGACAGGACACAGGACAGTTAACCTGCCCAAGTGTCCCAATCAGTGATGCTGAGACCACACGGCATAGACAGGGCACAGGACAGTTAACCTGCCCAAGTGTCCCAGTCAGCGGTGCTGAGACCACACGACACAGACAGGACACAGGACAGTTAACCTGCACAAGTGACACAGTAGGCTGTGCTGAGACCACAGGGCACAGACAGGACACAGGACAGTTAACCTGCACAAGTGTCCCAGTCAGTGATGCTGAGACCACACGACACAGACAGGACACAGGACAGTTAACCTGCCCAAGTGTCCCAGTTGGCGGTGCTGAGACCACATGGCATAGACAGGACACAGGACAGTTAACCTGCCCAAGTGTCCCAATCAGTGATGCTGAGACCACACGGCATAGACAGGGCACAGGACAGTTAACCTGCCCAAGTGTCCCAGTCAGCGGTGCTGAGACCACACGACACAGACAGGACACAGGACAGTTAACCTGCACAAGTGACACAGTAGGCTGTGCTGAGACCACAGGGCACAGACAGGACACAGGACAGTTAACCTGCACAAGTGATCCAGTGCTCACACTGCAGCCCAGTTTCCCACTCTCTTGAGCCAACATGCCTGCAAGCTGGGGACACAGGGCAGACCTAAGAAGGTACCTTACATAATAAACCATTTCTCCAGGGTCTGCATTAATTTAAAACTGAATTGCTTCGATAATCTTCTAAATGCAAGAGCCCTCAAAGGAAATTAAGCCCCAATTATAAGGAAGTGTGACTTCCACCCAGAGGTTACAACTGGGGGCTTGAAAAGCTGGTTGAGCCACAGCCTGAACCACTGTGTTTTTGAAAAACTGAGTCCAAACTCAGTATCTTAAAACTCTGAATCCTAACACTGACAAAAGACTCAGGAGAGCTGGCCCACGTTACCATGGACCTCTGGGTGGTCCTGTGCTCTCTAGCTGGGCATGCCTCTTTCCTGGTCAGCTTCACCCAGCACTGTCCTCTGCAGAGTCACCTTGCCACAGGACAAGGAAGTGGATGTGTAACCGCGTCCCGATCTCTTAACTCACTAGTCATTAAGACCTTGGATAGACAGGCCTCCCTCCTTGGAGGCTCATTTCTGTGGTGCTGGTTTACAGTGAACAATGCCAGCATCTTGAGGTGTCCATGTGTGCTAACGGGAACTGTGTGAACAAGCACCCAGAGCCTGATGGAGCAGCATCTGAAAAACAATTACTATCCCGCAAGACTCCTGAGCACAGCTCTAAACTCTTGGGGCATTCCTGGATAGGATGTCACAGACATCCAAAACCAATCAGAGGAGCCAGATGTAGCCTCACCCAACAACACCCTGGGGAGCTCAGATCAATCAGGCCAGTGGAAACTCTAAAGAGACTACAAAATGTATTCCAACCGAGGAAGATTCTACATTACTTCCAGTTCCTCCAATTTGGCCCCAGTTCTACTGATCCATAGCTGGTCTTTCTCTAGCTGGAAGAAACACACAGGTTAAAAAGACCTAGAGGAAAGCAGACAAGTCTCTCTCTCTCTCTCTCTCTCTCTCTCTCTCTCTCTCTCTCTCTCTCTCTCTCTCTCTCTCTCTCCTCCCCAGCTCCTCCCTCTTCTCTGTTATCAGCTGAGTAGATTGTCTGCATCTGGCAGGATTTTCCTTTGCCAGCACTGGGGCTGAGGGAGACAGCAGATGGCTTGCTCACAGCTAATTTGAGTACATATTCAAGACAATAATCAGCTACAGATTGACTTGGCACCCACCACTGTGGGAGAGGGAGGGCAGCAAGCATTGCTGAAGTCTACCCTGTCCCTATGACTTTGTCCACAATTGCTTTGCCAAGACACAGAGTTCTAATGTCATAATAACTTGTTTCGAATGAAACTCTATATTTCATAAGCAGAGTCCACCCATGTCTTGAGTGAACTACCCACGTGAATTCTGGAACATTTCTCCGTGAATTGTAAACCTTCATGACTAGGTTTTCTTGCTATTTTTCCACCCACCCAGGCATCTCAACGTGTAGGAATCTTTCCATACTGGCCCCTGAAAGATGCCAACAGCCTATGCAAGTCCCCTGCATGACACAATGCGGGCCTGCTCTACGTCAATCCAGTCAGTGGTGCCCTCGTCCAGTGATGGAGTCACTGGGGGTCACTGCTTTGAACACAGGAAACCATCAGAAATACAAAGGGCACATCATTGGCTCTTCTGCTTTCGGCTAGTGGCAATTTTCCACGACTCTTAAAATCTTAAAATCTCCTAGGATAGCGAAGCCTCCGCCTGCGACTCCTTGGTTTTGTGTGGGGACAAAGAGAAGCTAACTGCTTGCTTAAACTGAGATGCAGGCAAATCCAATCTGTTTTCTTTGAAATACGAGGCATCTACTGCCAGCATCGCCTACGCTTGTGTAGCCACACTTGGGTCTGGACCTTGTTCTGTGACTTCTCTTCTTTAAGAGCCACAGAAGGCCTATCACAGTGCTTACGGTCACACTGGTCACCCTTAGTGAACTCTCAGCATGAAGTGCAGAAGCACCTTAGAAAAACAAAACTCCAGTAGTGTCTCAAGGTCTAATGGATTCAAACGTCTGTTTTCGCAAGCTGCCCGGATTCCCCTGTGTGAGCTCAGGGCAGCTATGGGGCATCCAGGAATGCGGGTTCCTTCATCTTTCAGTTAACGGCAAAAGTCACACACCCTCTTGCAGTCCCATCTCCTCATCACACATATTCCCGTCATCTTCCACTTTCCCCGCAGAACTGCAAACATGGCCACTGATAAAGCACAAAATCTTCTGCTGCGGTTAGTAGTTACTTCCTGGGTGAGTCAGAAGCCTGGACAGTCAAGGCACAGAATTCGTTGAGGTGGGGACGTCCTCATTAGAGTCTTACTCCTTACATCTCTACACCAGTCAAAAGGAAACCCACTGGGTTCAGTCCCAGAAGCCAGCCAGGATGCTGTCCACAAACTCTCAAGAGCCTTGCAACAGACAGAAAGGTTCAAATCCCAGCTCTGACATTAACGCTGTGCTCCCTCAGGCAAGCTGCTTAACTTCTCTGGGCCTTAGTGTCATCGCTGGTAACATCAAAAGAACAGGTCATTCTCAGAAGTCTCTAGAGAGTGGAATGATGGTCCATAGACAGAACTCAGCACAGTGCCCAATATGGGCCGAAAATCAGCGTTTTCATACAACGAGGAGCTAGGAGAAATAACATCCATAATTATAGGAACCTTCCTTCCTTCCTCCCTTCAGGGGAAGAGAGAGAGAGAGAGAGAGAGAGAGAGAGAGAGAGAGAGGAAAAAAGGAAGGAAAAGAGGGAAGGAGAGAGGGAGGAAGGCAGGGAAGCGGAATATAATGGTGCATGTCTGTAATCCCATTATTCAAGAAACAGAAGCAGGAAGATCTGTGAGTTCCAGGCGAGCCTAGGCTAGAGTGAGACCTCGGTTTGTTGACACTCATGGGAGGCTTGCCTCTTTCTGAACAGAAACAAAAGGACTGGGTTGAGAGTGGGAAAAGGTAGGAGAGGATGGGAGGAGAGGAAAGAGGGGAAACTGCAGTCAAGATGTAAAATAAATTAATACATTTAATAAACAAATAAATAAAAATCTCTACGACGAGAGAATAGAAACACAACGACTCATAAAGACGAGCCTCTGCCCAGACTCCACAGCTTCCATCTCTGGGCTGATGCTGCTATGCAGAAGAGTTAGAGGTCAGCACTTGGCTTAGGTTCCAGCAGGAAGCAAAGCAAGTTGTCATATCAGAAGACCCCTCGTTAAGTCATCCTTCAAGCGTAAGAGGCAGCAAACAGCCTTTATTTTGCAATAGCAGCTGTTATCCAAATTCGGAAGGATGACATGCCATTACTGTATGAGCTAGGCTTAGCAGGATCTGGCAGTTTCCCTGTGGATACCACCTGAGATTCAGGAAAAGGGCAAGGTGTAAAGACACAGGACAAGCTCAGCTCCTCCAGGCTGTAGGACAAGCTCAAGTCATCTAAGACTACATGGGGAAGAAAATTCAGCCTCTCCAAGTTTGGGTGTGATTATGTGACTTTTTATTTTACATGAATGTGTATTCATATTCCCCTGTATAGGGGTGTGTGTGTGTGTGTGTGTGTGTGTGTGTGTGTGTGTGTGTGTGTGTGAAGCCAGTTCTCATTTTGCTGCATCTTCCTGGCTCATCAACAGGGCTTTCAGTTGGACGGAATCCCAATGACTTTGGTCCTAGACTTGGGACATTAGACATTGGATTATTTGTTACAGTAGCATAACTCTGCCAGTCCTAAAAATATAACTACAACAAACAGAAACCTAATCTTCAGTGTCTATGCTAATAAGCAGGAGAGCTTCTTTCAAACAAGATGGCACTTGGGCTTTAGAACACACAGTCCCCACCTCCGTATCCTTCTTCCTCCCATCTCCTTGCTTGCCTTACATCCAGGAAAGCATATAATTTCCTTCTGTCACTGAAGGTGCTGGGGTGTGAAGCAGAGTCGAAGACACACCAAGTTCTTTACTGTCACGGGGCCGTTGTATTGCCTTCTTTGATCAGCGCTGCCAGGTCTGGAGTCCTATGATGGGGGCATTTCTCCACTATCCTCGGAAACATCTTATCGCAGCCTTGTCCCAGGAGAACTGCCTAAAGACTGCGCTAAGCAGGTAGAAGTCAAAGGTTCTTTCTCCAGGCCCATTCCTGGCCCAAGCCCACTGCCCTCAAGGTCAAGCGACCTGCTCTCTTCTCCGGAATGTAAAGACGTCACCTCTGACTCTGTGTGTCCGCCTGAAGTCTCAGGGCCTTATCTCCACAGCCCTACAGCTGGTCACACATCCCCAGAGGCCAATGGAGTCTATGACCTCATCGGAGAGAGGCTCAAAAGCCTACACTGCCTCTTTAACATTACCAAGCCTTCCAAGCATGCTCCTCTTTTTGCTCCAATCCCAGCTTCTGAGGAGCCAGGATGATATCAACCCCCACACCCCCCAAACCTCTGCGCTCACAGACAGTAAGGAAAGAGAAGGATACAGACTTGGGGACCATCAGAGCCATCTGTGATGATGTGGGTGGAAAAGATTTTGTCTGGGAAGAATTCATATGTTGGAGGCTTGGCCCACAGAGATTGCTGATAGGCTGAGGCCATAGGAGGTGGAGCTCTGGGGTCCTGCAGCATGTGTTCTGAGAGGGACAGGTGTTAAAATCGGTCTTGCAGGAACTTGAGTTAGCTCTTGTGAGTTGTTACCGATGAGTCAAACACACTCTCTGGGCAGCACTGAAGGTGCCAGGCAGCCTACTCTGGCTGGTAGAAGACAGCAGACCCACCAGACCAATGGGACAGGAATGCATGCCTCTGCCCAATATGCTTCCCTAGCTCACTGCTCTGGTGAAATGAACAGGACACAAAAGATGACACTGTACAATTTCAGATGAGGAACTTCGGGTCCCAAAGTAGAGAAACAGAAAGCAGAAAGGCAGCCATCATAAGCTAGGAGGGAATTCGGTTTAATGGATTTCCTTCTTTATTTTTTTAATGGGGGGGCAGGTTCTGAGACAGGATTTCTCTGTGCCATAGCCCTGACTACCCTGGAACTTGCTCTGTAGATCAGGGGTTCACCTGCCTCTGCTCCTGAGTGCTGGGATTAAAGGTGTGCTCCACTACACCTGGCTTACTAGAGTCTCTAAATTAGGATTTAATAGTTTCTACAAGATGAAAAAATGTTCTGAGTTGTGTAGGTATATAAATGTGCACACTCGGATTATTTAAGATGCTGAGAATTAAGTTCACTTGCTATTGCCTTCAGATCAAGATGTAGAACTCCCAGCTCCTTCTCCATCACTGAGTCTGACTGTATGCCACCATGTCGTACCATGATGACAATGGACTGAACCTTTGAGCTGTGATGCTGTCTACATGCTGTTTTATAACCTGAATGGTATTTCTATCATAAAGTCGGTTGTGCAAATGTTTGGGGGCCTACTAAAGTCTGAGAACACGTTACAGTATGCTTAAATATTAAATACCAAATGCAAAAAGAAACAAAAACAAAAAGATGGCAAAATTTAAAGCTATGTAATATGATGACACAATTAAACACAAAAATAGAGTTGGGCGTATAATTAAATGGAAAAATGCTTGTCTACCACGAGCAAGGCCCTAGGTCCATTCTTAGCACTGGGACATGCGCGTGCGCACACACACGTGTATTTTAAAAGCTACAAGGCAAAGGAGGGGGAGCTGAGCAGGGCAGAGAAACGACAAGGCTGGTAGACGGGAAGAACAGGCACTGCTCTGAGGCAGGTACTTGTGCCAAGTCACACAGAGTCTCTTTGTGGGGCTTCAGGCCTCAAGCCAGGGTCTTTCAAACCCTCAGAACTATTAAAGGCATCTGACTGCCTACTGGTCCAGACTCAGAGAAGCCATGGAGAGGTGCCGTGGAGCTCCTGCTTTGGAGACTGCCATAATGTTTACACCATCAGAAAGAAGAGCTAGGCCACATGGATGAGTGGGCACGAGGAACTAATTCCCTAGCACCGGAACATTCTGCATACAGTAGCAGCCTCACAGCCATCCTGAAGGACGCATTCGCATCCCGCCCCACCTGCTCCATCCTGCCTCCTGACGGAAAGAGGCCTGACTGGGTAACAGACTCTCCAGGCCTTGCTTTCTCCGCTGGAAAACAACAGTGCAGTCCACACTCCACTTACCAGGGTCCAACGTCGGACTCTCCAAGGTGACAAAGGGGCAAAGTGACACACGTTCAATGGACCCTCACTTTGGGTATGGAAACACATGCCTGTAATCTTGGCTAAGGCAGAGGATTGCTTACAGCTAGAGACCAGTTTGGATAAATAGCAAGAACACCAAAAAAAAAAAAAAAAACAAAAACAAAAACAAAGGGCGGGGGGTTGGGATGGAGGACATGATCAGACCTGACTGCAAATTTCAAATGTTAAATTTAGTCTTTTCCTGGGCTATCAGGATGCCACCTGACGCCCTCTCACCACAAGGGACAGCAGCAGAAAGCCAGCAGCCTGGCCGTGGCCGGACAGTGTGCTGTGTGGCTGGATTACGTCAGAACCCTAACAGGTTAGCCGCAATCACTTTCACCTGAAACTTTACCTTACCAGGGTGTAACCCCATCAGCTGAAGAACATCTCTGTCAGCACCGAGTTCAGAGAATGAATGGATCAAACTGGATAGCACCAGCTGGTAGTCCAGTTCTTATTCGGGAGGAGAGAGAGGAACAGTGTCTGTTGAGTGGTGTGCACATACAATCACACCTGGACTTCTTGAGGAAAAAACACTATATCATGCTGAGTTCCCCAAGTATGGAAGACTCGCGATAAACAACTGAAAAGGGTAAAGAACCCAGGTTCCTCCATGCCAGGCAGAGGAGCTGTGGCCAGTGCTCCCCATCCCAGGCAGAGGGGCTGTGGCCAGTGCCCCCTTATCCAAGGCAGAGGGGCTGTGGCCAGTGCCTTCCCATCCCAGGCAGAGGGGCTATGGTCAGTGGCCCCTCAGGCCCCCCATCCCAGGCAGAGGGGCGGTGGCCAATACCCCCCATCCCAGGCAGAGGGGCTGTGGTCAGTGGCCCCTCAGGCCCCCCATCCCTGGCAGAGGGGCTGTGGTCAGTGGCCCCTCAGACCCCCCTATCCCAGGCAGAAGAGCTGTGGCTAGTGCCCCCCATCCCTGGCAGAGGGGCTATGGGCAGTGCCCCCCGTTCCAGGCAGAGGGGCTGTGGCCAGTGGCCCCCCATCCCTGGCAGAAGGGCTGTGGCCAGTGGCCCCCCATCCCTGGCAGAGGGGCTGTGGCCAATACCCCCCCATCCCAGGCAGAAGAGCTGTGGCTAGTGCCCCCCATCCCTGGCAGAAGGGCTATGGCCAGTGGCCCCCCATCCCTGGCAGAGGGGCTGTGGCCAGGCTCCAGGCAGTCTGGTTTATTCCTCTCTTCCTGCCAGTCAGGAGTCCATTCACAGCATGGGAGTGGGAGCCACAGGAGTGGGTGCAGAGCAAGCACTGTCTCCACTGAGCTGCCTCCCTGGCCCTGGTTACTTCTTTTGTGGACAGTTAAAAGCAAAAAGAACTTCACCATGACAGGCACAAGTGTGTTTGGGTGTTTGGTAATCCTCCCTCTCTCTATCCTTGCTTTGGTCAAAGGTCAGACAAAGAACTTCCATTCAGAATTTCATTGGTGAACATTGGTGTCAATGACTCCATTTTGGTGTCCACTTTGGTCCATTGGGGACCCAGTACAGGTTCTCCATCTTTTGAAAACGATGGCCCCTGTAAGTGGTCTCCAAGACTTTCTGAAGAAAAAAAAAGCTGTAGAGATCCAGTATCATCTTGAGGTTGGAAGTTCTTAATCCACATGGCTTATAAAACCGAGCTGCCTTAATCGGAAGAACAAGGAAGGCAGAGGGAACACAGAACGAGGCAGAGGTGAGAGGCACAGGCTGTCCTCAGGCTCAGTCACGGCCTAAGTCTAAGCTTCCAGACTTCTCATATGAGTCTTGCTCAGCCTTGGGGAGATGTGAGGCCACCAGGTAAGCTTCATTTTGAGTAATAATTCTGAGACAAGGGGCTAGATAAACACAGACCACACCAGCCACCTCCTGAAAGCCAGCCAGGAAGGGAGACTTCCTCTTCTCTATGCTGCAGAAGGTAAGAGCCCCTGAAGGCCAGAGCAAAAGCTTCAGGACCTCCATCCTGACCCCAAGGCTTCAATAGTGTGTCCGAGATGCCCACTGATTTCATAGGGCCTACTCCTCACAGAACACCCATGCTTAACTCAGGAGGAGGTCAAAACTTTAAGAAAGGACTCTGTCCAAGACCCGGCTTTCCACCCAGCAGGGAAAATGAGTTCTTAATCACTCACTGGAAACAGGCAAGGAAAAGCCACCCCAACATCTCTTCAAGTACAACTCAGGTCCAGGAAAACAACGTATCAATAAAGTGCCTGCCACCCAAACACAAGGAACCCAGAGAAGAAGCCAATCCCAGCACTAGAGGACAGAGACAGGAGGAGACTGAGGACATGGGGGTCGGCCAGTCTAGACAAACGTGCAAAGTTTGAGTTCAATGAGAGACACTGTCTCAAGGTAAAATGGAGAACAGTCACCAGGCGGTGGTGGCGCACGCCTTTAATCCCAGCACTTGGGAGGCAGAGGCAGAGGCAGGTGGATCTCTGTGAGTTCGAGGCCAGCCTGGTCTACAAGAGTTAGTTCCAGGACAGGCAGCAAAGCCACAGAGAAACCCTGTCTCGACAAAAAAAAAAAAAAGGAGAGCAGTCAAGAAAGACAACCAGTGCTGATCTCTGGCCTCCATGCACACACACGGGTGCACACACACATTCAAAAAAAAAAAACAAAAACAAAAAACTGAAAGTCAGGCATGGGGCATGGAAGCACACTGCTCAGAGATAGAACTATGAACTTGGGGCCAGCCTGTGTCACACAGCAAGTCCAAGACCAGCTAAGGAGCCACACAGGCCTCACTGGATCTTCCCATCATGCTGTGCTTCCTCATTAGCTGCTTCATGGCCTACAGAGACCAAGACCCCATCCCTCTCAGCTGGAGAAGCCCCACCCCCAGGCCCTGCCAATCACCTGCATCATGGGGTGAGACTGCCTTGTCTGCTGCTGTGTGTCAGGGAACTAGAGAGCAAACTGAAGGCCTCTGCTCACCACAAGCAGCTCTAGAGGCAGATGGATGGCGAGGACCAGCACACAGGAGGGCCCGGCAGCCAGCTCTGTGGCCTCTGATTACAGGGAAGCTTGCACTGTTCTTGGCCAGTTACCTCCCAGCTGCCTGTAAAAATCAGTATGTTCGTGCTGACTGCACAGAGATACTGTGAAGAAGCATGAGACCACAGCACCTGGATTACCCCCACACACACATGTGTGCAGGCGCTGTCTACCCCAAGTGCCCACTATTAGGATTCCTGCATCATGGAGAAGTCCCAGCGGGGGAAGTGAGAGGGTGAACAAACCGCTTCCTCTACTCCCGAGCGGTGGTCTCATTTTCCCATTGGTCTTCTTAGAGGAAAACAGTACCGAGTGGCGACATGAGCTGATGACCACCTCCACCGCTTTAAGTAATAATTTCCCCAAACACTGTTGAATCATATTGATATGGAACTCGCCCACCTTTTAGCTAGCCAGTAACTGTGCCTACTTGATTAAACAGTAAATAATATTAAGAAACAAAAAGTGCTTTGTGGGCTTTTAACAATGGGAGGGGAGTTTTTAATTATTTGAAGAGAAGGTTTTTGCTGTTTTTATTCCTTGTATTTGGAGAAGAGTAGCAGATGGCCCCAGGGTTTTTCTGTTTTCTCTCTGGTCTGTGTTTGGGGAAGAAGAGAGGGAAAGGCCCAAGGAACAGCAGACACATTACTTTAGAAGGTTAGACTAGGCTCAGTCTCACTTCTGTCCTGCTTAGGAATGGGCTCTGCTACACATGGCCTCTCAGCACAGCTGGACCACGGACTGGTCTTGGAGGACTGTGAGTGCTTTACAGATGCATAGACTCCCTTTGATGAGAAAGGGATACTGAGTAACTCCCATGCCCTAATCATAAGTGTGGGGACTGGATGCACCCAGAGAACTCTCCTCCGCTTGTGGACTCTGGGGGCTGAGGTTTAACCAACAAGCACCCTGGCTCCCAGAAGAACCCATCGCCTTTACATCAAGTCTGACAACAGCTGTGGCAAGATCCAGCCACTTGCATGGTTCCTCTTTCAAGATCTCTTGAAGCCCAAGGGAAGTCAGGAAAAAGGCCCACCATTCTCTAGTGTCTGAGGGTGTCACTCAGAAGCCTGGTAGCACAGAGCACCAACCTTGGTGCAAGCTTCTGGTGGAACCAACAACAGAAGGAGGCCATCTGAGGGCATGATGCTCTTTTGGCGAGTCCAGGCACCATGGAGATCTGGACTCTCCCAGGGAAGCCTCCTGGCCACAGAAGCAATCAGTATACCCTTGCTGAAGGGTCCCAGTTCACAGTCCTGAAAATGGACCCAAGTGCACAGTCCTGCGTCTTTGATAGTGGGGCTTCGTGGGGTGGGGGGAGGACAGGCTTGTTGTGGTGATCCCTTCCATCTTCCCACCTGAGTCACCATTACTCTCAAGATAAAATTCATTAAAGCTGCATTATTACTGAGGTTCTGAAGAGGGAACAGGTAACTTGCATGTACTAGTCTATATCCTACCGCAGCACTGAATATTCTAGATGCATCAAAGAGGACACAAGTAGTCCCAGCACAGCGGAGAGCTGAGGCAGGAGGATTCCAGATAGCTTCCTTTGTTGGGCGTGGGGGAGCACCCCTGTAGTTCCAGCACAGGGGACAGCTGAGGCAGGAGAATTCTAGATAGCTTCCTTCACTGGGTGTGGGGGCGCAGCCCTGTAGTCCCAGCACAGGGGAGAGCTGAGGCAGGAGAATTCTAGATAGCTTCCTTCGCTGGGTGTGGGTGCGCACCTCTGTAGTCCCAGCACAAGGGAGAACTGAGGCAGGAGGATTCTAGATAGCTTCCTTCACTGGGTGTGGGGGCGCAGCCCTGTAGTCCCAGCACAGGGGAGAGCTGAGGCAGGAGGATCATGAATTAAGAGGTCCTGAGAAAGGGGAGAATGAAAACCAGGGAAGAAGGGGGAGGAAAGAGGAAGAAAAAGAAGAAAGGAAAAAGGAGGGAGGGAAGGAGAGAGGGAGAAATAGCCAAGAGGGAGGAGGAGATCTTTCAAGAGAGAGGAAACAGAATATAGAGCTACAAAGAAGAAGGGGGGGTGGGGGCACATGAAGGATTGAAGAGGCCGAGGGTGAGGGCAGGTGGAGGAGGGAATGGGAGGACTAAACAACACTAGCGACCTGCTGCAGTAGCCATATGGAGACTGCTACTATAGAAGCTTCCTAAAACGTATACACATCTAAATATAAAGAGACTTTAAATGGAGTTTCTTTTTTTAAGACACTGACTCCACTAGAGAGCCCAGGCTGGCCTCGGATCCTCCTGCCTCTCAGCCTCCGTCATACTAGGACGCTGGGGCAGGATTTCTGATACAGCAAGGATGGACAGCTCTTACAATCTACCAAGACTGGAATTATATGCTTGGGGACATTTTTCTGGGGTGGGTACAGCTTTCAACTATACTCAAAGGAACTTCCCAACTATTAGGCTAGAATTTGCTTAATCTCCAGTGAAGTTTCCCAATCTGGTTCCTTCTCTTCATTCCACTGAACACATCAAAACCCAGGAAGGAGTCTAGTGGGGGTTCCCACGTCCCTTCCTGTCCATGAATGACATAGCACATCCTTTCTCTTCCTCTTTCTCCCATTACTCTCCACTGTGGAATGTTAAAAAGAAGTGTGCGTGTGCATGTGTGCACCCGTAGTCACACATAGGAACATGTCTCTGCACACATGTACAAACACATGAGAAGAAGGAAGAGATGACAGCTAGGATGTTGTTGGTCCCTTGCCCAGCTGCCCATTGAAATCCACACATCAGTAATATCCAGAATGGCATTTCCTCTTTTCAAACTAGCTTTATATTCAGACTGAGAACACAGCACGGTGGCCATCGCAGGCTTGCAGAGGGGCTCGGTGATGAGTTTCATTTTAGGAGGATGATAAAGTTCTGTAAAAGGGGAGTGGGTAACCACTGCACAACACGCTCACGGCGGACTGCTCTGCTCAAACACCATGACCAAAAGCAACCACAGGGAGGAAAGGGTTTGCTTCCCCTTACAACACTCAGGTAACACTCCGCTGCTGAGGGAGGTCAAGACAGGAACTCAAAACTGATGCAGAGGCTGGGGCAGGCGGATCGCTGTGAGTTCGAGGCCAGCCAGGGCTACAGAGTGAGTTCCAGGACAGGCTCCAAAGCTACACAGAGAACCCTGATAATGGCTTACTCATCCTGCTTTCTTATACAACCCAGGACATCCTGACCAGTGGTAGCATTGCCCATATCAATTATTAAACAAGAAAATGCCTCCAGGCCAACCTGGTGGGGGCATTTTCTCAACTGACAGTCCCTCTTCCCTCTTCCCAAATAACTCTAGCTTGTGTCAAGTTGACAAAAAACACTAACCAGT
Source organism: Microtus pennsylvanicus (assembly GCF_037038515.1). Lineage (NCBI taxonomy): Eukaryota > Metazoa > Chordata > Mammalia > Rodentia > Cricetidae > Microtus > Microtus pennsylvanicus. Next base: position 73,594,745 of record NC_134582.1, read on the forward strand.
ATGTCACTTGATGACAACACCTGAAAAAAGTGACTTATGGAAGGAGGAATTTGTTTTGGCTCAAAGTTTGAAGGAACACAGTTAATTGTGGCAATAGGGGCATAAAGTTAAAGGCTCCTCACCGCCCCATGTCTCCAGGGAAACAGGAAGCAGGAACTGACCAGGAACCGAGGAGAGGCAGAAACCTCAAAGCCCAGTGTGACCCACTTCCTCCCTTAAGGTTGCTCTTCCCAAGGTTTAGCAACTGCCCTAAACAGGACCTCCTGAGAACCCAAATATTCAAACGCATGAGCCTGTGAGAAAATGACACTGGCTACGCACCTTTTGTGTGGGTTTTTGTTTGTTTGTTTGTTTTTGGTTTTGGTTTTTGGAGACAGGGTTTCTCTGTTTAACAGTCCTAGGTGTCCTAGACCTAGCTCTTGTAGAAGACCAGGCTGACCTTGAACTCACAAAGATCCTCCTGCTCTGCCTCCCAAGTGCTGAAATTAAAGACGTGTACCACCACTGTCTAGGGAGTTATGCATTTTAAAGTGGTTAAAAATGGTGCGTTTCATTGCAGATAAACAAGTGTTGATTTTTCTTCCTGCACTAGGCAGAGATGTCACCATGCTGGTGTATGCCAGGTGCTCCAGGAAATGAGTCTGCAGGCTGTGAGGATTACCCACCCTGTTTTAGAGTGTTTCCCTGTCATGGGTGGGGACCAGTACATTACTCTTCCTGTAAAATCCCTCTGTTCTTTTGTGGGATATTTGGTGAGGTTTGGAAATCCTTCCCTGTTCCTTTGTGGAATATTGAGGTTTGGAAGGAAAGCCCAGTCGAGGGAGTCACGAGAGCTGTTGTGTTCTGAACAACAGGGGTTGAAAACCCACACTCAACAGAGAGATCCCCGTGCGGCAGCATCACATTCCTGCTGGCTGTCCTGGGCAGGCTCCAGGCTACCTCCCTGGCCTTGAGAAGGGAGAACCGCAGTGAAGGTCAGGCATGCCCTGCACGGTATCACATCTCCCAGACTAGCAGACTGAAAGCTGAGCTGGCCAGGCAAGACTCCTCCATGTTGCCTCAGAATTTGATCTTGGGTATCACCGGACCTCCTCACCCTCGAAGGCCCACGGCTTAGTGGTAGCAGAGATTACCCAGAGTGCAGTTGCTCATCTAGATCCCAGCTGCGATGGCCCCAGTCATCTGAGCTTGCATCTGAGGCAGGCTAGACACTCCATCTATCAGCCAGGCTCACTTCTCAAAGAAGACAGGAGACTGAAATGTTTATCTGCAGAGCGCCCTCCTCTCGGCTCTACAGACACACTGGTTTGGTTACAGCTTCTCCGTGTCACCCTATCAGGACCCACTCTGCCCTGAAGGAGGTCATGGTGCTCACTGCTCTCTGATGCCTGATTGCTAAGCCCCAGGCTCTGCCAAGGGCCTCAGATGGGGCCTCCAAGCTCCCCTTCCTGTTTTATCTGCAGTTCTGGGAGGTTTTGCTCCTGTCCTGTCATTTCTCACCAATGGCCTGAGCATGAAGGGCGATCTCCCCCTTTCCTTGCTGTCTCCGTAACAGGATGTCAGGCTTTGTATTCATCCATTAACCACACAGGCAAACCACAAGATCTAAATTAACAAGATGAGGCATCTTAATTGGTTTTCCACCATGATAGCAGGATACCCAAGACTAGGTAATTTATGAAGAAAACAGAACGATGCATTGGCTTCATGGTCCTGGAGGCTGACAGTGCCAGCATCCACCTGGGGATCATGTGTTGCTACAGACACAGAAGGAAAATGGAAAGGCATGTGTGGAGAGGAGAGATAGGGGTCTGACGCCTGAGATACCTAAAACACTCCTGTAAGAAAATTATAAAGCCATTCAAGAGTTTTAATGAGGTCACACCATACTCATGATGTCACCATGGGTAAGAAATAAGATCCAGGGATTGTCACCACCGCCTCCTGGTACAACAGGAGTGACAGAGAGGAAGGGCTGCTAAGGCAACTGGGGGTTCAACACCCACTCCTGGGTTAGCCCCCATCCTCAGTGTTGGGGGTCTGTGTGCAAAAGAAACAAAATCACATGTTCTCAAAAATGCTCCCAGAATGAATCATGGAAAATGTCTGCTCAAGAGAAGAAGAGTGAAATGATAATTAATTGAATTAAATAAACTCAAACCAACCACCTGCACAAGAAGTAAATTCACACACTGGGGTGACTTCCCAAAGGTACGTTCTTCACAGTCTCCTGTAGAGCCTCAACTTTGTTGGCAGCTCCCCCAAAACAGACCCAGGTAGAGTCTGAAACATGCATGCACGGGTAACCCAGGCTGGGAAAGCCCAGCAGATCCAGACACCAGGCCATCCCCACATGACTACCAAGAATAAAGTCGACATCTGCTCCTTACGAAGGCAGTCAAAGATGAGGAAGCCTGGCTCAGAGGCTACACTGTCCTGCTGGTCTCCAGAGCGAGGTAGTAACCCTGAGTCTGTGTGTGCACGCGCATATGTGTGTGCTCTCAAGAGTGCCCTATGAATGGAGGACAGAACAACCTTGGGCTTCTTTCCACAGGCACCATCCACCCTTTTTCCTTCTTAAGACAGTGTCTGTCGCCGACCTGAAATTTGCCAAGTAAGCTGTGCTGGCTGGTCAATAAACCCCAGAAATCATGTTTCCGCCATGCTGGAATTACAAGGCCACTGAGTTACTAGCCTCAGGTTGTCTTCATGCTCTTCCAACTTAACCCACTGGGCTGTCTTCCCAAACTTCTGAATATTTTTTAAGATTAGTTACTGTTAGAAAAATCAAAGAAGTAATTTCAGCCTTAGGTATGACTTTAAAGAAAAGTGTGGGGGGGGGAAGTAGTGTAAATCAATTCCATTTTTCAATCACCAAATGTCTTCTATTGATCATGTTACTGAGCTTATATTTTGTAGAACAGACATAATAAGAAAAATGTAGCTTAGATGATGGTGAGCGGGAAGCAGACAGAGAGAAGATGAAGAAAGAGAGGGCGTGAAGATGGGGATACTCTCTCCTCATTCTCGTCGGAAACCAATCTCCCTCTGTCTCTCTATTAACCTTGTCTCCGTGTGTGTGTGTGTGTGTGTGTGTGTGTGTGTGTGTGGTCATGTCAGAAGCTTTTATTTGGGAGCATTTCTGACCTCCCAGGGCTGGTCTATGCTGAGACAGCCATTACCCCATGTGTCACACATATCTTTCGCACACACACACACAAGTGCCCCACACACTCTCCCCGCCTCCTGTAAACTGGTTCTCACACTCCAGGCCACAGTCCTCTGCCCAGTCACCCAAGGGTAAAGTATCCCTCAGCTCCATGCCCCAATGCCCGCTGAAATCACTCAGCCTAGCCCGTCATAAGCCTGCTTCACCTCCTAGCCTCCTCCTTTCTAGAAAACCAAAACAGAGGCTGCTGTCCATGTGTGACCTGACTCACACTGCCTCCTGATCCTCCCTGTGTGACACAGAGGGCCTGTACTGTTGGCAACTGTGAGCACTCTTTCTACTGGCAGAGAGGACTCCTGACTGCTGGCCTCACTGTACCTGAATTAAAAACAAAAGCCACAGAAAGGCAGTTTGCCTCCAGCACATCCAGTCTCTCAGCCTCCTTACTGAAGCACTGCATCATGACAGGAGAGCAACTTCCAAACATCTGCTACCTGTGTGCTGCAGGAGATGCATTCCTGCCAAGTGGCTGTGTGCTCTGCAACAGAAGCAGTCACCTCTAGAAGCTGTGTGTCGCAGGAGATGCACTCATCTAAAATTGCTGTGTGCTGCAGGAGATGCATGCACCTCAAATAGCTGTGTGATACAAGGGATGCATTCAACCTCAAGTAGTTCTGTGATGCAGGAGATGCATTCATCTAAAATTGCTGTGTGCTGCAGGAAATGCATTCACCTCAAGTAGCTGTGTGCTGCTGGAGATGCATTCACCTCAAGTAGCTGTGTGCTGCAAGAGATGCACTCATCTAAAATTGCTGTGTGCTGCAGGAGATGCATTCACCTTAAGTAGCTATGCACTGCATAAAATGAATTAATCTAAAGTGGCTGCCAGAGATTATTAACAGCAATTTAGTGGTCTGCTCCAAAACCATTTCTAAAGACCATTATGTAGCTTACACCTCCCCAGAAATCTGGATCTGCAGAATCACCAGGCTCCTGGAAGCCTGGTAATTTTTGATAAAATGTGTTAAATAGCTGGGTGCCATAGCAAGGCCTTTAATCCCAGCAGTCTGGAGGCAGAGGCAGGCAGATTTCTTTTGAGTTAGAGGCCAGCCTGGGCTACATACACAGTGAGAGCCTGCCTGCCCCAAAGTGGGGGTAGGGCACATTAAGCACATTTAAAAAGCCTCAGCTGGTCTGACTGCTCCATATTTGTGTTAAAATTATAGGGGACCTGACAGCACCTTCAAGGCAGGAAGGTAAATAGCCAAAGCAGCCAATCAAATGCTCCAGGTCGCCCAAAGGAGAGGCACCACCCACAGTGCTGAAGTCTGCCAGAGATGTGCACAATGGCTTACCTGCCAGAGAGCAAAGCTTAGGAGCACAGGGAGATCTGAAATCCTTGACTCTCAATCTTTCCAGCTTGCAAAATGCCTTTCCTGAATTTTGGAGCGTAGGAGGGAACCTGACATTATATCACTATTAAATACTCACCTAAAAATCAGCACTGTCTATTCTCCCACATTCCAGTTTGAAGTCATCTCTCCCCAAGGAGAGGCTGCAGAAGCGTGCTACCTGTGGGCACCTCCAGGACCTCACTATTAAACACAAATGTCTCCGTGTGGCACAGGGGAACACACCTTTAACGTCTGCACAGGAGGCTCACCATGAGTTTGAGACCAGCCTGATCTACATAGCTGCAGTCCATCTAGGGCTACATATGAGATCCTGTCTCAAAAATAACTTTACAAAGTCATTAGCATTGCAAAATTAATTGTTTCAAAAATGTGTGCATTGTATCTTGAAAGGAATGCTAGATAAGTTTTCTGGAAGGTACGTGTAAACATAGGATACACACAAATAAGCCATGTGTTACTAAGCATGCATGTACACAGGCGTGCATGCAAATACACATACACACAAGATCACATATTCTAAGGCACTACATATTACTATTTATTTATTCACTTACTTACTGATGAATTTGAGTTTTCTAAAACAGGTGTTTTATATAGCCCAGACAAACTCAAGGTTAGCCTTCAACTTCTGATTCTCCTGCTCTGCCTCTCCATGTGCCTGGACTACAGGCATAGGCTTCTGTGAAATCCTTATATTCTTTGTCTATTTGCCTTATGAAGCTTCCCCTGCCCATGAAAGTTACAGTTAAAAATGGAGACCTAAGGACTTCACTAGTTTATCTTTGTGTCAACAATACAAAGGGTAAACGAGGGTGAAACAAAAATCCTGACAGAAGTTTCACTGAGACAGTGAGATTATAAGTAATCTTTTTTCCTCTTGATTTTCTAAAACTCAAGAAATGAGGGGCTAGAGAGACGGCTTGGTGGTTAAGAGCACTGGCTGTTCTTGCAGAGAACCCTGGCCTTAGCCCCAGCACCCACTTGGCAGCTTACAACTGTCTATTCCAGTTCCAGGGAACCCAATGTCCTCTTATGGCCTCTATGGACACCAGCTACATACATGTAACAAGGCATGTATACAAGCAAAACACCGAGACGCATAAAAGAAATTTTTTTATGCTTAAGCTTGAGTAGCAAACTATTTAGGCTAATCCAGCACATGCTCACTCGTGCACGATCCTCTTTGGAGACTCTATCTGAGATCATTTCATAGCAAGACCCACTGGACCCACTCTATTTACAATCTGTGCCTTTATTATCTCAACATGAGCTTGCTGTTAAATAACAGAAACCACTAATTAAGGTCACACAATGTCCTCCGAGTCCTCAGTTCTTAAAACCTCTGGAACAGTATCACAATAACAGGATCCAAGCGCGCAGTTATGACGCATCAATTCCGGGTAAAAAGGGAAACTTTCATATTTTTCCTGAGTTTGTATCACCTTACCCAGCTCACAAAAATACCATGGAATCCATCAGATAAGGACAAACGAGATCACAGAAAGCATGGTGGGATGAAAAGACAGTCCTGAGATCACGTTGGCTGCACTGTTCTTATTGACTATTTCAGAGTGCAGCTCTGTATCAGAAAAAGCTGGCCAGTGCAAATAAAGAAACTGGGTTCAGGGCTGGGGTATATGTGACTCAGTTGAGCAGGAAGCCCTCGGTTCTGTCCGCAGCACCACAAGCCTGTAATCCCAGCACTTGAGAAGTGGAGTAGGGAGGCCACCCACAATGGCGGAGAGTTCCCGGACAAACTGGACCCTATGAGACCCCATCTTGAATGGGGGAAGGGAACCGGAACAACCACTAGTGATACCTCACTAGTAAGCACTGGGACATGTCCCCATAAAAAGTTACAAACTATAACTAAATATGAAGGAAGAAAAACAATATGCCCACTAAGCTGTCCATTTTGTTCCCCTACTTCCCCTCAGCACCCTTTCCTGTGATAAAGTCCCCTTCCTTCAGAGCCTGGGCTGACCCATCTCAGCCACAGTGAAGCATTGTTTTGTATACAATGAAACTAAGTAGTATTTTTCAATGTCTCAAACTTGCTTCATACACCATATGCCATATCCTAAATCATAACTGTCAAAAAAACAATTCCCATAGACGTCTACATGATTCACTGTAGAAGCAATGAAAATAACTAGTTTTCTCTATCCACCATACAGTCTGATTATAGTATTTAATTATAGAAAGACAGGCTAACTAGCCAAGTTCCATGAGAGTCTCTGTTGATAATTATGACATCATCTCACGGATGTCCACGGGCTCCGCCATGGTGAGGGCGAGAAAGTATGTCATCTGAGGCTTCGCGGTGGCTCTGCATTTCATCCACATTTAAATACAGAACTCCAAATTCAAAACTAGGATCTACACATGAGAGAAACCATACAGACTTTGTCTTTCTGGCCCCGTGTCACCTCACTCAGTAATTCCAGCTGCACCCATTTTCCTGCAAATTTCAGAGTTTCTCTCTCTTTTTTTTTAATTTATTTATTTATTAAAGATTTCTGTCTCTTCCCCACCACCGCCGCCCATTTCCCTCCCCCTCCCCCAGTTAAGCCCCCCCCCTCAGCCCAAAGAGCAATCAGGGTTCCCTGTCCTGTGGGAAGTCCAAGGAACCCCCACCTCCATCCAGGTCTAGTAAGTTGAGCATCCAAACTGCCTAGGCTCCCACAAAGCCAGTGCGCGCAGTAGGATCAGAAACCCATTGCCATTGTTCTTGAGTTCTCAGTAGTCCTCATTGTCCGCTATGTTCAGAGAGTCCGGTTTTATCCCAGGCTTTTCCAGACCCAGGCCAACTGGTCTTGGTGAGTTCCCAGTAGAACATCCCCATTGTCTCAGTCCGGCTTTGTACACGCACCCCATTTTCATTAACTATTCATCAGCTGGTGGACGTACAGGTTGACTTCATTTCCTTGCTACTGTAATTAGCACAACAGTGAACATAGACATGCAGCTATCATTGCCATGGGGTCCTCTGAGTACATACCTAGCAGGGATACAGCAGGATCATACAGTAGTTCTGTTTGAACCTTTTCAGGAAACCTTCCCGCTGACTTCCGTAGTGGCTCCACCTGCCGACTTTTCCACCCATAGTGGTCAAGGGTTCTCTTTTCCCAAGAACCCCATCGGCATCTACTCCCATTTGAGTTTATGGGCTGAGATGAAATCTCAGAGTGGTTTCACTCTGCACTTCCCTGGAGGCTAACGGTGGACATCATTTTAAAGATGAGCAAAGATAATGTCTTACCTGAAGAATACAACAGCAACAAAATGTAACTGCACCAAATTGGGAAAACGCCAACATATGCTCCCCACACACATTCACAGACTGTGTGTGATATTTTACTTGTATTTTAATAAATAAAGCTTAACTGAAGATCAGAATACAACGCTAAGTCACTAGAGGTCAGAGAATGGTAGCACACACCTTTAATCTCACGACTCAGGAGACAGAGGTAAATGGATTTCTGTGAGTTCAAGGCTACCCTGGGCTACACAAAATCAATCCAGAAACAGATCCAGGTGGTGGTGACTCACACCTTTAATCCCAGTGTTGGGGAGTTGGGAGAGTCACACACCTTTAATCCCAGCACTAGAGAGGTGGATGGGAGCAGACACAACTGGGCAGAGAGAGAGAGATAAAGGGGAAGAGACAGGAACTCACTGGAGTGTGAAGTCTGAGGATTCGTGGAGACAGGTTCTCACCCTTTCTGTCTGAAGACTGGTAGAGGTAAAAGGTCTGCTTTGCTTTTCTGATTTCCAGCTTGAACCCCAATAGCTTTTTATTATTCATGCTACACACCCCCCCACACAGATTTTTAACAACAAAACCCTACCACATTAGCAATAACAGCTATGTGCATCACAACTGTGCACGGATATGTGTATAAAAGGCAGTTGTGAAAATGTGCCCTTGAGAGACTCTAGCACTCCTTAACTCCGTCTTCAACCTGAAGATCAACTCACACTTCTTGTCTACATTTGTTCTCTGCTTAAACACCGAAGACCACATCCAAAAACCACTTGCTGCTCCGGCCTGCAGCAGGCTGTGGTCGTCCCTCTCCATCACTCCTCTGGTGCTGGAAAGAAAAGCTGCTGACCCCTGACAAGAATGTTAACTCTTCGGGGTAGCTGTGAGTCAGAAACTGTTCATCAGGAGTAAAAATAGCAAGCAATATTCATCTAACTAGAAAGAGCCTCTGCGCGAGGCTGAAGAGATGGCTCGGTGGTTAGGTGAACATAGCACTGTTGCTGAGCACCCAGGCTCTGTTGCAGGTATCCTCATCAACTCCAACTCCAGAGCATCTCACACCTCTGCCCTCCACTGGCCCCCGCCCTCACATGCACATCCTACACACAGACACATATTTAAAACAATTAAGAAATGTAACAACCTCTCTCCTCATAAACTCATGCAGCTCTCAGATCTCATTAGAGAAGTTTCTGGTCAAGCAGTGGTGGTGCACACCTTTAATCCCAGGACTCAGGAGGCAGAGGCAGGTGGATCTCTGTGAGTTCAAGACCAACTGGGTCTACAAGAGCTAGTACCGGGACAGGTTCCAAAGCCACAGAGAAACCTTGTCTCAAAAAACCAAACCAAAACAAACAGCAGAGAAGTTTTTGGGCACCGTGGTCTTGCAGAAACTGAGCTGGTCAAAGTGCACAGAGAGGAAGTGACTGTGCAGTGCTCGCCACAGATGGGACATCCACATCACATCCCTCCCTAAGGTGCAGGGACCATCTCAGAAGAGAGGGCGGACAGACTGAAGATCCAGAGGCCCGGGAGGACCTAAGGTAAACAGTGTCTTCTGAGGGTAGCAGGACTGCTCCCCTCGTGAGCTCACGGCGGCTGTGGTTGCCTGTAGAAGACCTGCAGACATTCAAGCCAGACAACATTCTAGCATATACAGCAATGGGTTCATGAGACCCAACCCCTAGCTAAGGAGCCATGATGGCTTCTGGGGGTGTGGCTGCTGGCCCCAGCAGGTGGCCCCACACCCAGGAGTACCTGGGCATCACAAATTGAAGTCAATGGAATCTGAAATTTGCAATGAAGGACACAAAGTTGGAGAATAGGAAGGTCAGGATGGATCTAGGATGACTTAAGGGACAAAGTTGGGGTAGACATAATCAAAATACATTGTATGAAATTCTCAAAGAAATAGAAATATTTATTTCAAAAAATATCCACTAATAAGAATATGCTAAATTGACTTACTTATCTCTATTTTAATAGATTACACTTCGGGTTTTTTCTATTCATATGCATGCTTTGACGCACATGTGTGCGTCTGTGCACCACACCCCTGCCCTGTGTCCACAGAGGTCAAGGGCATCAGATTCCCTGGAACTAGAGTTACAGGCGGTGGTTAGCTACTACAAGGACCCTGGAGACAAAAGAGAGCAAACATCCTCAACTGCTGAGCCATCCATCACTCCCGCCCCACTTCAAATGTTTTTGATGGATTAGAGCTACACTAATAACCTTGTCCCTATTATTAAGCAAAAATGAACTGCAGGATAATATGTATATATACTATGATCTCATCTCCGCAAACCCAGAGTGGGAGCTGCATCTTGATATGCGTGTAGATGTAGACGTGTATGGAAATGAGTGCTTAAAGCTAACAAGAATGCCTAAAAGGGGGTTCTACCTGAGGCTATGATTTTGTCTTATTCTAAAAATAGGGTTGATAATGTACACACATGAATATTTTTACTGTTTGAAAAACTCAGTGTCTTAATTAAAATGTGCTAAAGTCCGAGAGTATGTTCTTCTAAGCAGTACTCATCCCTGTGTGAGATTTAGTTTATTTTAAAGGCAGACAATGGACTTCTATATGTCTGCCTCGGCTAAATTTCTATTCGACAATTATTCATGCGTCAAGGACACCCTAAGCACTAAGATGATAAAGACACAGACACTCAGAGGACCACAGTGTTGGGGAAAGTCAGGTAACTGTTTGCCATGACCACACAACACCCGCTGAGCAAGCATGATTAAATTGATTTAAGAGCTCAGGAAAAGGCTCTGTCCTGTCTTCAGAAACATGTGCAACCCAAGCACCCTAAACTACAGAGCTCTACATCCTAATCAGAAAGCAGACAGGGAGGGTGGTGAGGTAACACAAACTGGAATCCTCCTGAGGAGGCTGTGTATGCCAGGAGCTACAAAAAAGCCCCCATTCACAAAAACAATAGTAACAATAATAAAACAACTGTCTGAAACTGCAGAAACTTTGTTTAGAGACACTAAGTAACTTCCTAGTCCAAGCTGGCATAGAAGTTACTTTATAGATCAAGTCAGCCTTGAATTCAAAGAGATTTGTGGCAACACACACAGATGTGCGCCTGTTCACCTTAACTGGAGGTCAGAGAGTTTGAGCTTGTTTTTTTTTTTCTCAAAGTTGTTGACAACAGGTGCGGCTACAAATGAGAGATTCTGACCTAAGGTGTGGTTAATTAGTATTTTGGAGTGTAGAGGTGGATCTGCTCCATCTGGACCAATCAAGTCTATTCCTTACATCATGTTCACAAAATCTATTGCCTCCCCCTCCACTTCTGGAGTAACGTATATAAGCCCGTGGAAAATAAACGAGGAGAATTCAGTATTCACTGAATGTCCCTCCCGATACTGTCCTGTGTTTCTGTCTCTTATTTCTCTTATATCTCTGTTCCTTTTGCCTAACAATTCTAATCCTCACGCTCCTACCCTGGAACATATGAGTTCTGTCAAAGTTGGCTTTTGACAGAGATCCACCTGCCTCTGCCTCCAGAGAGCTGCTAGGATTAAAGGTGTGCACCACCGTGCCTGCCAGTAACTGTTCTAACATACTGTAATTCCAATTTTCAAAAGACAAACTTTAAGCTAACATATGGCATTTTCATGAAAGCTCCCCAGTGGCTCAGTGGGGCACCATGACATACTTCTTCAAATTTAACCAAAGGGGCATCCTACCAAGGGAAGAGTCAGTACACTTAATTCTTAAAACAGAATAATATCAGCAAACTGTTTATAAAGCTCAGTTCCCTGCTATCTTATGAACTATTTTATTCTCGTTTATGGTAACATTACTGCTTAGCTAATTGAATGGAGGGTGTGCATTCATCCATCGGCTGTGGTTTTCTCTGCAGTGTGTAATGCCTCTCAGAAAATCGGGAGACCTCTGAACAGAAAGCTCTTGGCACAAATACTGAGTCTCACTGATTTCATGTTTTAAAAGAATTCTGTTCAAGCTTTTGCCCTCACAACACATTTGAGGACTAACTAGCTGTGTCAGGGTTTGCGGAATTCAGTAGAGGCTTTCAGTGAAAAGACAGCACTGAATGACAATGGCTGCTGCAGCCTTCCCACCTTCAACAGGACGAGGCTAGCAAACCAAGCCAGCGCACTCAGCTAAGTGGGAAATAACCAGACATGGATGGCCATTCTCTCTGCTTGGTGGCAGATTGAGGAGTGAAAATTATAGCAGTTTTCTGTCTAATGGCTGCTGTGTGGGGGCGGAAATCTGTCATTTTACAATATACTTCAAAAGAGCAGACCCTAAGTCACTCTCCGGAGCTACTATTTGGCTCAAGGATTAAACAATACTTCTGTGAGAAATTAACATCTTAAATTTCCTCTGCAAGGATGGCCTTGGCGCTCATTTAAACGCTGACACTGAGATTACAGCCTTTGCTTTAATTAGAATCCTTTTGACCTTAAAGTAAAGCTGGGAAGACACGGAAGTCTTTAAACCCTCAGCAGCTACAGAGCATTTTAACCAGCTGGGATTCCCGTGGGGTGGGGGTGGAAGCTGCAGACACCACTTTCACAAGCAGGAACACACCACAGCTTCCCAACCCCCACTTTGCCTGGGGCTTTGCTCTCTGATGTTTATAGCTTTAGGGGGCTGATATCACCCAGTTGCATCTCCTTGGCCTGGAACCAATCTAATCCTCACCCTGACTGTCTTTTAACTTTACAGATGCACATTTTATAGCCCCGACTAGAAGAAGCCTCCTCCATCAAAAGCATGCTTAACAGCATCCTTTCTGGATGATGTCTCCATGGCTCCCCTAAAAGGCACACAAGCATTCAAGTATCACACCCCATCTATCACAGACACCTACACACACAAGCAAGATGTTCCACAGATGTGCATGGCAGTTTTACATACACACATGGACCCAGCACACACATCATAGACCATACACAAATACACAAATTCATATGTAATATCAGTCATACACACACACCACTTACATATGCTACACAAACAACATATAAAATCATACAATACACAAGCGATACACAGAAACCACACAACAAAACATAAACATGTAGGCACAAAACGCTCATTACACACAGTATACACCTCACACACACACACACAAACACAATTTGCGTTGCATACACAACATTCCATATAGCGCAAGTTACAGATTTGCTACATAGCTGCTGGTGTCCATTGGCTCCTAGAAGCTTACAAACCCAATAAGAGTGCATTTTATGGGCTGGAGAGATGGCTCAGCAGTTAAAAGCTCTTGCTGCTCTTCCAGAGGACTGAATTCAGTTCCCATTACTCACATGGGTAACTAACTACTTGTAACCCCACTCCAAGGAATCCGACATTCTCTTCTAGCTTCTGCATCCACAGACAAACAGCATTCACTCACACATACACATAAATATTTTTTTAAAGAGAGGGCATTTCTTTCAGTACAAAGGTTCCAAAGTAAAATTTAATTCAAAACACCAATTTTTATTTATTTGTGTGTTTGTTTATTTATTTATTTAGGTTTTTCAAGACAGGGTTTCTCTGTAGCTTTGCAACTTGTCCTGGAACTAGCTCTTGTAGACCAGGCTGGCCTTGAACTCACAGAGATCTGCCTGCCTCTGCCTCCCAACACTGGGATTAAAGGCATGTGCCATCATTGCCTGGCTAAAACAACTATTCTTACCTCAGATGATAAAGCTATATTCATACATGAGCAAAGTATAAAAAGACAGGTTAATTTAAAACTATTCCCTATCCCTGGCTTTATATTGTCATTGTATCCATTCAAGATAATCAAAATTCAGTAAAGGTAAGAAATGTAGTATTCTGAGAAACAACAGAAGCACTGCCCAACACTGGTTTTATTTAAGTCTTATATAGATCCGTGGGCTGGGACCAAAAAGGCAGTCATAACTGATTGGAGTGTTTTACTTATTATTAGATTATTACTTATTTGCTTATTATTAAATTTATTGATTCAATTAAAGCTATCGTCCTCAAAACATTTTACAATTCCCATATGACTTGTGGATTTTTTCTAAGCAAATCAACTGTCAGAATTTAGGCTCCTGGTTTTTATTAGCACAGGCAGATAAAACCTCTGAACTCTTCAGCAATTCCCTGGAGTGAAGAGTCATCTCACAAGCCACCCTTGAGACACAAGCTCTTTCCTCCTTGTCCTCAGAACACTTTGGTTTGCAAACAGTGACTGTGACATGCCAAGGGGTGCTAGCTCACCATGAGGACATCTTTACAAAACCCCTGCACTGTGTAGATCCAAAGAGAAAACAGAAACCACGCTAAACCTTGGAGGAATTCCAGGCTGGGAAGGCTGTCTTTAACCCAGAGGCTATTGGCTGCCCCAGACTCCTGACCTGGAAGACACCCTGGGATTCAGCTAAACAAAAGGAAAGCCAGGGAGGCTGGGAGCAAGCAGGTGTAGACTGTGGAACACTTACAGGCAGAAGGAAAACACTTAAACCCTTAAGACTGGAAGTGAGAATCGCCTTAGTGGTACAGGGAATGCCTCGCATGTAGGACACTCGAGGTTTGATCTCCAAAAGTACTGAAAGTGGTAAGATAAAAATAAACCATTTGGATATGCCTTTTTTTTTGAGACCAACTGTCATGGACCAGCCTTCTGTTTTATACGAGTCTTCTCTTCTTCACCCCAGCATACACGGAAACATATAAAAGTGCCTCGAACGTGCACCCATCTCGGGAGAGGGACACTTAGTATACTGTCTTGTCTATTTACTGATAAGACTATATATTTTATGTAAGAATTGGTGACCAAAGTTTATGTGCCTATATGCTTCTAAGGTATCTAGTCACTTCTGCGAAGCAAAGGCACATGGGACTCTGAAGGAGAGCGCAGTTCAGAGACCCTGAGACAGGTTCACTGACAGAAGAGTCATCCTTACTAGCAGGACCACATTAAAGTGAACGGCACCTGCCAGGGTACGAAGTGTCACAGTAGCCGATACTGACCCTCGGAAGAGCATTTTCAATTTTATGCTCTTTTAAAAAATCAAAACCCAGAGGTAGTATGAGTTCTAACTCTTCAGTCCCAGCAAAACACAGCACTGGGCACTAAAACCCGCCCTGAAGCCCTGTACACGTGCCAGTGATGATTGCTGGGTCATGCTAAGAGAATAGTAATCCAGTCACTAACACAGGGAAGGGGGCTAATGGGGATGTCTTTCTCGGGGCAGCAGTGACCACCACCATTGCCACAGGAGGGACACATGGAAACTCCCCCCACAACAGATGAACAACCACAAAAGAAAAGATGTCTCTCCTCATCTGTTTATCCACTCCCATCCATCAGGGGCTTCACAAGGTAGGTACCGAAGGAGGATTTGTTCTTTAATCCCCTGAACAGCATGTCTTCCCAAAGTGCGCAGGAAATGCATTAAGCAACAGAATCAATTATAACAAGTGGACCAGGCAAGAACACTTCCGAGTTTTCAAATCAGGGTCTGAAGAAAAAGGCATGTAAATCAAAGTCAGTTTACCCGTCCAAACGATCCTTCCTCTCTTCTACCGTCTCCTCTCCCTCATTCCTCCCCCTCCTCCTCCCTTCTCCTTCTCCCAGGAGGATTTAGACAGACACTTTAAGTCCTATCCATGCTTCCAGCTGACTGTTCAGAGGGTAAGTGTTTCTGAAATGCATCAGCCTCTATTTTTAAAAGGCCGATGCTAATGTTTGGCTCACAGCTGCTGGATCCCAGGGGAAGGAAATTACTTAAAAACCTCCTTTGAAAGGGATCATTGCTTGATTAGGAAGAAGTTACCAGGCTGGCCCTGGCCGTTACCTTGGTTTCCGGAGAGGTTGAGCTTCAAAAGGAGGCCACAGGAAGGTTGCCTCTGCACATGTCTTCAGAAGGCCCCCATCCCTGGAACTCCACTAGCACAAACAGGCATTGTCCCACTCATTTTGTTCCTAAATGTCACGATTTCCAAGGAAGGTGGTGTTTAAAAATTAAACAAAGTTGAGTTTTTAAATTTTTTATTTGTCTGTACGTCTTCCTGTGTGTGGTGCATGCCTGTGGAGATGAGAGGTCAAAGGTGAGTGTCCTCCTAAGTCACTCTCCACTTTATTTTTTGTGACCAATTCAGACTGACTGGCTGGCCAGCAATGGACCCTTCTGCCTCCGCCTCCCCAATGTCAGGATGGTCATGTACAGCTGTGCTCGTGTTCTTACATGGATGCTAAGGTCTGAACTCACATGTTCATACTTTTGTCTCTCCAGTCCCCAGAGGGAAATAATTATGGAATTCCTGAAGATAGGATACCATAGATGGAAGTTTTTAGCAGTTATCAAAATTAAGAGGGTATGCCAGTAGTCCACATTGAGAGGCAAAAAGGCAGATACGTTGTTGTCTGACCCTTAGAGAGACGAATTGTGTTTGATTGAAACTCCCCCAAGACTCGCTTGAGATCAGCCCGCAGATTTAAAATCCAAGGCTCTTGGCAGCGATGGGCGGATAGTACAAGGGCATTGAAAGTCAGCTGTCTAGGCTTCTTTCTGCCAGCTACCATCACGGAATGGGACACGTTCAAGGCTCAGTTTTACACTCTGGGAAATTCGGCATTGCTGTGGTGTAAGTCACAGTAAAAGAATTAACAGTGACCGGGAAAACAGAGTCATTAATGTCTCGTTGGGGCAAAGAGGACAGCGCCAGCAGGCTGTTTGGCCATTCCCAAGCAGCTGAGAGGGTAGCTTTGGCAGGGATAATAACAAGGCTGCTGTGGGCAGGGGGCCTGAGGATGCAGAGGGCGGGGCCAGAACTGCTGTGGGCGGGGCGGGACTGCTATGGGCAGGGCGGAACCGCTGTGGGCGTAGCCTCCGCTCAGTCTGCACAGATCTCCAAGGCTGCTCCCCAGATAGAATTCTTGAAGGGGAGAAAACGCTGCTCCTGAAATTTGGAGAGACATCAGACTCTCCTCCACACTAAACATTTTCATGACACTTAAAGTGCCAGAAGTGACAAAGAGGAGCCATGGAGAAGAAGAAACCACACAGAGAGAGTAGGTCTGAACTGCACAAGGCAAGTGGCTGCATTCACTCCCTGGCTCTCTCTGGGACTCTTCCTGGTGGTTCCTCTGCTCTGGGTGGCCTCACTGCGGTCCTTATAGGTAAAAGATGTTGTCTGCAGTCAGGGATGCAAGGCTCCGTCTTCTCCCAGAGCCACCTAGCCCTATTCTTCAGTTTGGCAGGTCACTAACTGGTAACCCAAACACTATTCCACACATCTTTGATCCACACGAGCATTTACATTATGTGAAAGGGTCAGGAGCTGACATCTAGATGATTTGGCCATCTTTGCAAAAAAAAAGAGACGTACTTTTGATGGAGCAATCTGTCCTGGCATCAATCACTAAGAGACAGCTAATCAAACTTTGAAGAAAGTCAGAGTCAAGAATGCGGTTCTTGGCTAGAACATTCCAGAAAGACAGACTAGATGATACACAGTAACATGGGGCTCCTAATGGGGAAAAAAATGATGTGTTTAGCATAATAAAGGTCTCTTCGCTCTTTTGTCAGGCCAAACAGAGAAAAGTATTCAGTCAGCTGGCTTTAGCCTGTACCCTACTTAGTGTCCTTGGCTTAGCTTGCTGCACGGAAGTCACAGCAGACATGCACAACGGTCTGAAGCCCTGTGGCATGGGATGCACATGTGCAGTGGGAATGTTTCTGAAACTTAGTTTTCCGTTTCCAGGTAAGCGGACCGCAACATCAAAGGAAAATTGGCTATTTCTGCATTCTGGTCAGTAAAGGGCCAGCTGCGGACAAACCTGTCTCCATAAGATCACTTCCAAGCCCAGGATTTTCTCCAGGGTTAATGTGCTTCATTGTGTAAGCATTTAAGATGTCACTAGTAAGAAAAGAGGGCTGAGAAGACTCACCCCGGGAAGCCCCAATAATCCAGCCAGTATCAGCTCAAAAAGCAACTCTGTGCTTGGAAAGTCTCCACAAAAAATACAAGGTTGCTGTTTTGAGACACTTGTTAATGGAAGTCGATACTAAATGTGCATTCACTCAAATGTCTTTTAAAGGCTTTGAGGATCTTTCCCCAAATTACTCTCCTTAGAGACATGGGTTCAGACAATATCAAATTCCAGGAAGGGAGTACCTCAGCTGGAGTGAGCTCTGTTTTGTGCTTGCTAGGGGTTAGCCGTTGCAGAGTGTACCCACGCAGAACACGGCCTTCCCACCCGCCCAGAGAACAATGATGATGAAGCAGAAACATTCCTGCAGCACCAAGCTGCCTTTGTGGACTTACAGACCCATCACGCTCGAGGACTACAGTGCACAGGGTTCTCGGAGGGCGGATTCAGCATCAGAGACCAGCAAGCATCTTGGTTCTCTCTAGTCCACTTCCCGTTGCTATTACAAAATGCCTGAGGCTAGCTGAAGATAGGAGATTTATTCAACTCACTGGAAATCCCCAAACTGGCTGGCCCTCATCAGCTCCACCTCCAGTGAAGGGCCTCCAGCTACATCTCAACAGGGTGGGTGGTACCTTGGAAGGAACATAGCAAGTGGGAGAGATCACAGAGACAGACAGGAAGGAGAGGCCAGGAAAGGGCCAGATAACCCACACTCTAGAACTATCTCTTCCCATAAGACCTGACCACTTCCGTACCACTGTATTAATCCATTCAATAAAGATGGAGCCCTCTTGATCTTATTACATTCTACTGACCTGGTTCTAACCACCAGAACACCACTTTACAAGACATAAGCCTGCTGGGGGCCATATCCTTCCTCATCTACCCCAGACACACATTCTCAGAAAACACAAACCTTATTCAAACAGTGAGTACCTTCCACACCCCTCTGGGCTTGTGCAGGTCACTAGGACACCAATACCATGTTACCTGAAAGACACATCCTGCTGAGGAAGACAACAGACTCTTTCCTCCCTGAAGTGTGAAGCTGTGCAGCTACCTTAGCTTTTGGAGAACGTGAATAGAATTTATTTTCATGATCCATCGACAACAATAATCAGACAACTAACACCACATGTACCTCACTCTGTCGAGGTCCAGTCTCCTATCTAAGGCATACATGTTCAGTGGGCTCCCACCCCATCTGCCTCCCCAGCTAGCAGTACTAAGGAGTCTTACTGTTTCCCAACTGTCTTTGGAGTAGAAAGCACCATAAAGAGATGATTTCATATGGAGTCTGCATTTTTAGAGAAAAATTCATGTAACGTTTCCAAATTTGATCAGCACCAAAAAAGGTCTGTCACACATGAGAGAGTGTGGCAGATACCAATTAAGTGTCGTGTAATGGTGCGATGTCACCAGAACGGTATAACGTGAGTGACAGTGGCAACCACCATCATCATAAAGGGCACACAGTACATAATTTCAAGGACCGCATGATACATAAAAGTCTTTGCCTTCAAAAGATACCAAACACATTTGTTCCTATTAATTATCTAGCAGGCGTGCCCTCTGCTAGTAGTGGGAAATCAAAAACCAGCACAGTGATCCCTGTTTACCCAAAGAGGACAAGATGCAGACCCCCAGTGGACGCCTGGGGCTAAAGGCTGTCATGGAACAAACAGCACAGACTGCACATAGTACAGTCTTCTCTTTCATAGCTAAGATCATTTTAAAAGTCGAGCACAGTATGAAGCTTTTAATTAACTAAAAAAGAAATAGAATAATTGTAATATCGCATAACAAATACTGCTATTTTCTAGCCTTGATCATGGATCATCGTAACATGCCATAAAACCCACAATCCCACAGCTATAGATGAATAAACTGTGCACAACAGAGTATGATTCAGCAATAAAACAGGGCGAACTATGAATATAGGCAACTATACACACAAATTCCAAACTCATTATGCCAGCCAAACTAAAGAAAGCATACATACTGTGATTCTATTCCCGGAAAATGATAGAATACCAGAACAGAAAACTGACAATTACCTGTAAGGGAAAGGGGGAAGGAAGGTATCCAAGGCTTGGGTGGGAAACACTACATGTCAAGATTGCAGGGAAGGGGGATTGTTGCATGAGTCTATGCATTTATTAAAACTCAGAAGTGGATAGTAGAAAGCATGAATGTTACCACAGCAGACGGCTCAGAGGTGAAGAGCAACACTGGCTGCTCTTGCATATAACCAGGGTTCAGTTCCCAGCACCCAAATGCCAGGTCACAACCATTTGTAACTTCAGTTACAGGGGATCCAATGCCCTTTTCTGCCACCATGGATACTAGACAGAGACATGGTGAACAGACACACATGAGTGCAAAACACATAAAATAAGATTTTTTTTTTAAGTAAAGGGGAGGAAAATTGAGCAGTAATCGGCAAATAAGTTAGGCCAACAAATAATTTAAATAGCTACTGTTTTAGGTCAACTACATTTTATCACCTTAAAAACCAGCTCACAGCCTCCTCTATCTGTGTTATCTCAGTAACAGAGCACTCGCCCATGGAGAGGGCAAGAGAAACGGCTGACTGAGCTCCCCTGGCTTAGTGCATGCATGCAGGCACACACTAAGAGGGACAGCCACAGCCAGGTCTGGGAAGTTCACAGGGGATAGCTTTGACAGCGCATGCAGGAAATAGGCCGGAAGACACACACACACATACACACATACACACACACACATACACACACACACACACATACACACACATACACACAGACACACACATACACACACACACATACACATACACACACACACACATACACACACACATACACACACACATACACACACACATACACACACACATACACACACATACACACACACATACACACACACATACACACACACACACATACACACACACATACACACACATACACACACACACATACACACACACACATACACACACACACATACATACACACACACATACACACACACACATACACACACATACACACACACATACACACACACATACACACACACACACATACACACACACACACACATACACAACATACACACACACACATACATACACACACACACACACACACACACACACACACGTGTCCCAAGTCTAGAACCACCCCAGGTTTCACGGGGATGATGTCTGTCATTCATTTGTTCAACTCATTTTAGTTACGCAATGTGCTGGACACCGTGGAAAACAGACAAAAAAGGCTCTGGAATCCACCCACTCACTCCCACAGAGAAGGATGATTCTCCACTTTACTGACTGGCTGAGGTCTTCTCTGAGCTATAGGACATGTGAACTTTAGGGTGTACCAGTTTGAAGTCGGAACAGGAATTGCCTGCTGACTCCTATGTCCCCCAGAAACGTGTATGTCCCCTGAAGACTGTAAAGAGGTGGTACTGGGAGGTAATCCACCCAGGTCCTGCAGGTCTGAGAATTTTGGAATTTCAAGGTCTTGTGTATGTGTCTCCCACCCTTTTCCACATTACCTGACGAATCACACAGCACTGAAACTATGCTGTCCCCAGGCAGAAAAGTAAGCCCCAAGCTCAAAGCCCAGGTGTCCTGACAGCAAGGAGATGGAGGCCCAAACATGAGGATTGACAGAGAAAGCCTGGACTGGATAGGGATGTCATATGGGCTACTTGGTCTTGGACCTAGAGATCAGACAGACCTGATGCCAGCCAATCAGCAGGAATCCCAGAACACCTTCAGTTCTTCAGGTCCGCCCCAGCCTCCCTCTGGTTCTCCAACCCCTCTCCCAGCCTCCACCTGGTTCTCCAACCCCTCTCCCAGCCTCCACCTGGTTCTCCAACCCCTCTCCCAGCCTCCACCTGGGTCCCCACTCCCCACCACAGTCCTACTTGGGTCTTCAGCCCCCCGGCCTCCACTGGAGTCTCCAGCTCCCTGCCCCAGCAGCCTCCACCTGGGTCTCCAACCCACCCCCAAGCCTCCACCTGGGTCTCCACTCCCCACCCCAGCCTCCACTTGGGTCTTCAGCACCCTCCCCCCGCCGCCACCAGCCTCTGCCTGGGTCTCCAGACCCACCCCAGCCTCCACCTGGGTCTCCAGACCCACCCCAGCCTCCACCTGGGTCTCCAGACCCACCCTAGCCTCCACATGGGCCTCCAGGCCCACCCCAGCCTCCACCTGGGTCTCCAGACCCACCCCAGCCTCCACCTGGGTAGCTGCACAAAGTGCTCATCCCGGGAGCACATTCTGTCGAAGGCAGTAGTACACTCTGTCCCAGGGACTTCATCCTGTTTCGCCCACCCCCTCAGTGGTCACACCACATACCACCAGCAGACTCACACAGCAACAGAAAGCAAACTAGAACACCCTGTGTTTAAAACAAGAAAACATTTATTCATGAGTTCCCTGACTTACATATGCGAAGAGTAGATTTGGAATGATCCCCACGAAGAGATAGCTGTCAGAGAGCAGAGGATACTCTCTGTGGTTAGACTACCTGAACACATCAGCTACATACAGAAGACATAAAGGGCCCTATCCGAGAGCAGGTGTATGAATCCCTACTTCCTCATAACTGGTCCTTCCAGTTTGATATGGATGACAACCATAAAACACCAAGGTGCTGGACAAAAGACCTTCCCTTTTCCCCAAGATGAGGGCATAAAAATGATGACAAAGAATGACATTAGAAGCACAGGACACTGAGAAAATGGTCTCCTCTTCTGTGTGTCGCGGCCCAAAGGCTACATTTCCAGATGGCAAGGCCCTGGCCAGTCCAGTTCGGGATCAGGCCAATCCCTGGGGCCTTTCTTCCTACTGAGCACTACCCTCCTGGGGCAGGAACCAGCCTCAGCGAGCTCTGGGCTTCTGCTTGGGAGCCCAGCTCCTCCACTGCCCACTGACTACATAGCCCAGGCCTCCTGGGGTCCAGGAGTAAGTACAGTAATACCTGGTGATGTCCTGGGACCTGCTGGGGTGGGAAAGAGCCAACAGGTTGCTTTTAGGAGTTGGCTTCTGAGTATGAACACCGTTGGGCAGGTCAGAGTCAGTCACGAGAGGACAACAGCAGCTAAAAGGACAGCCAGAGCCACTGCCGGTGCCGAAGCCACAGTGAGGCTCAGCGCAATGAACGCGCTCCAGATGAGGCTTGGTTCAACGGTGACCAGTTCTGCGATGTGAGGCAAAAATGGGAAGAGCTGACAGGTCCTGTTCAAACAATGGCTGGCCACAGGCTGGCCACGAAAAAAGACATAACCATTGTGTGCTCATGTACATGTCTAGTGTATGTCACATACACTGGTGGAGTGTACATGTATATGCATCTATATGTATATGTAAAAACCTACATGAATACACGCATGCTTGCCCACACAGGTGAAATAGTTATTCCTCACCAGAAATGCTTACAAGTGTAAGGGTTTCAAGTTGTCTATTTGGGAGGGGGTTGAATTTCGAAATATTTACATAAATTTTACTTGCTAAACAACTTAACTAAGATCACAGGAAATTGGGGGTTTTTTTTTCTTTATTTTCAGATATAAGAACTTTTATTCCACCTTTAAATTAACTCTACTCCCTCAGACACAACGTCTTTGACTTCTGTTTTCCTGATATATAAAAGCCCAAAACCACCAGCAGCTGCCAAGGGTCCAAAAGAAACTAAATAAGCCACACAATTGTTACCAGTATCCGAATTCATCCCTCCCGACCTGCGCCATAGCTATCTGTAAATAACCTAATCCCAGCCAACTGTTCCCGAGCCAGCCTTCAGCAGCTGTGTCTTCCTGTCTCCCGCCCTTTCATCATCACAGGAAGGATGAGAAGAGCTGCACGGGACTGGAAACTGCCATGTCCCCTGCTGTCCCAGTCCATCTCCCCAGATCCTTCCAGGGCCTCACAGAGGGCACTTCTTGTCCTCCTCCCTGAGTGCCTTCTAGGCTAATTCACACCTTCTCAAGCTGGCAAGACTCCCACACAGATCTTCCCATCCCTCCCTCTGAGGATGCTGCTGCAAAGCTCTCCTCCCCCGGGCGGGTGCACCTTGGAGCTCTTCCCATAAAGCACCCCGGTTCACAATTACACGCCGCACGCTTTCAGATCCCACCACGCACCTTTCCGCATGTACTAGAATCAATTAAAAGTCACCAGGAAGAAGCCAACTCCGAACTAACATCTTCCTTTTGACACCTCAGCTTCAAGCATCATTAAAAACAGTGAGATCTGACAGGGCTGTGGGGCTGGAATAACAGCTTAGATCTCAGAGCACACAGGCATACCGCCATGTTCCTTGCTCCATCTTTGAATCCGAAGATTCCCAGCAAGCAACTGCACTGAGGAGCAGTGTGGCCATAGATATGTGTGGCTCGTCTCGGTCAGAACAAGGAGTCCCTTTCGCCTTCTGCAATAAGAGTGGGTTGAACACACTGAACTTTGACTAGGCTTGCCTCCTTCGTAGGATTTGGAACTTGTGTTACACGAGTCGTATGGTGAGAAAAGCCAATGTTTTTAAGGGATCGTAGGAAAAAGAATTCATCAGCTGGCTGAATCACCCTCTGGCCTCATCAGCTGAGAGCTGAGCCCTCACAGGTTAGCACGCCTCACAGCTGTTCTGAGTGTGCGCACATGTACAAACATACTATGCTTTCGCAATTTGTTTTCAGAAATGATTTTATTATACAGTCTAGGCTGGCTTTAACTTGAGATCGGTCAGCTGGACTAGCATGTACATTCTATGGAACTTTCTGTGATTATAGTCAGCCTCCTTAGATGCAGCCAACCTCAGGTCATACATGTGCCATGTAATCAAGTCTGTAACAGCCACATCTAAACACACACGTGCAGACTTGTTTCCTGTCACTGTTTCCTACACAATGCAGTATAAGACAACTTCACACAATGCTTGTATTACATTAACAATTAGCAGTAGCCTAGAGGTAATCGCAAGTACACAGAAGATAGGCATTCCACATGAAATGTCTGCTCACAGTGTAGGGAACTAAGTGTCCGTGAGTTTTATTTGTGGGGGATCCTGGAACCAACCCTCATGGAAACTTTGGGACAGACATGGGCATGTGGGGCATTTTATTTATCTCTGCATGTATTCACAGATGAGAGGTCCATCCTGTGATTTCCACTCTGTGGGCGAGGCAGGAAATAGGGAGGCAGATATGCCTTTCAACTGATGGACCTTACTCCCAGTGAATGCTCACGGTGAGGCCGACAAGAGTCAGTTTACTTTGAAGACTCCTAGGAATCATCCCAGCACTGACGAGTCTAAAACAGGAGGATTAGAAGTTCAAAGCTGGACTGGCTACACAGCAAGTAATCAGGTCTCAAAAACAAAACAAATAACAACAACAAGCAAAGAACTATGGCTCCAGTCTTTCTATTCAAAATGTGCTATTTATATCAGATAACAGCACTGACTATCAGTCTGTTATTTCGGAAGTACCTTCTCCTTGCAAAAGGCTGGGAATAAATGGCCTACAGCTCTTACCATGGGTCCTGTCCCCACCCCCACAGGCATGGAGACATTCCGAAGAGACACTGGTACCCCTGCCTGTCAGACCATTGAGACAACGGACCCCAAGAATTGGCACCTCATGTGCGGAAAGGTTGAAGCCTTTGGGGGTCACCTCTACCCCTCGGCAGTATCTGCGACTCACCAGACCCCCTTGAAGTACACTGTCCTCAGACAAGGATGACGGCTAAGAGACCACCCCTTGACCCAATCTGATTTTCTGTTTAAACCTAAACTTCCCATCAACCCTCCCCACAACAAGACAGACTGGAGCCAGGGAGACACAGACTCTCTTTGTCCCTCTTCCCAATACCTACATTGAACAGACCTCCGTTTTCTGTTCTTCATTATCACATTCCCTTGTTCGATAGGCTTATTGAGGTTGGGTAGCCCAACATGGCATGTAAGGACTGCCAGAGCTCACGTTCTAGCCCTAGTGAGTCCAGCAATATAACCATACACACATGCGTGTGCAAACACAAGAGTAGAGAGTGTGAGTCAGAGCAGCATGGCAGTACACACTTGCCTACGGAGGACACTCTGATGCTCAGAATCGACTGGGCATGACTGGAAATATATATACGCAGTCTGCCAGAAGCAGTGTGTTCAGGGCGTATACAGCACAGACACCCACACCTGCACCGAGGGAGGGAAGGACAACAAAGCCAGCCCATCAACCCTGTTATCACTGGTGGACGCCCTTCCTGGTCAATCTCCCTTCTGGCCCCCCTTCTCCACCCATATCAGCCTGCTCTTCCTTTTTCCCTGCCCAGGGCACCACCCTGTTCCCTGCCGGGCTTCCTGTCAGCTAGGCTGCTGAGAGGTACAGACGGGAGTGTGGGGTCAGGATTGAGACTCATGGTGGCATTTCTTCCCCAAAGTAGCATGCGCTGGTGACTCTAGCTCCCCACAGACATAGCATCAAGCCCCTGTGTTGTCAGAGGGTGCTGGTGTAGACTTCACCATCCCAAACTCCTGGACCACAGGGATACGGTCCAGTTTCCCACACCAGCCCCACCCCACTAACAGTGCCTTCGACATCAGCCCCACCCCCTCCCCACTAACAGTGCCTTCACACCAGCCCCACCCCACCCCCACTAACAGTGCCTTCGACATCAGCCCTACCCCACTACCAGTGCCTTCCACATCAGCCCTACCCCACTAACAGTGCCTTCCACATCATCCCCACCCCTTCCCCACTAACAGTGCCTTCCATATCAGCCCCACCCCTTCCCCACTAACAGTGCCTTCCACATCATCCCCACCCCCTCCCCACTAACAGTGCCTACCACATTAGCCCCAGTCCTTTTGGCCCCTACTACCTCCCAACCATCTCCAATCCACTTCCATAAAAAGTGCCTTCCAGAGTCTTCACAGCAGATCTGAATAAAGGTGCTAGACCCCAGGGAGCAGCCATCAGGAAACACACTTCACCTCTTCCTGCCAAAGGCCCTCAGAGTTGGGCAGGTTACCTCTAAAAGTTCCCCTGTGTGGGGCTCCCCATGGCTCCTTTTTGCTTGCTGGAAAGGCAGAAATTAGGAGTTCTCTAACTTTGACTGAAAACAGAGAATCAGCATGAACATCAGGCGGGTTAAAAGCAGCCATGAAAATCAGAGCAATAGCCCTGCAGAGTGCGGGAGAAGTGGGGCCAGCCCTGGTGAGGGGCTCAGACGTCAGAGGCGTCCACCCTATGCCCTAGCCTGGAGGCTGGCAGTATGCAATGAGGGATGGTCATCAGCCTCTGGCTGGACCCCAGTGTAGATGCAGAAGAGTGTGGGCCCAGAGATCCCAACTTCCAAACAAGCACAAGGGCAGACTCTGGAGCCAGCTCAGTCAGCACAGAAATGTCGGCAGTATCCAGTCACCAGAGGCCGGTTTATCCATATCACTTCCCATGCAAGGGGGTGCGCTGTCCTGGGGGGCTCAGCTGAGTGAGAGGTAAGTGTCTGGAGCCAGGGAGAAACTGAGGTGCAGCTGGCACTGTAGGAACTGGGGGTGCTTGTCACGGAAACAGGCAAGGCTAGTTATTAGCAGCAAGGAGGAAGGATAAGCCAACTGGACCCTGAGACCCACAAGCAGGCATTCCAACTCTAAGTCTTAGGTCAAACCCTTACCCACCCTGGCAAACTGAATTACGTCACATCTTAGAGTCTTGGTTTAATGTGTCAGGAAAACAGAGCAAGGTGGCTAATTATGGTACACAGGCTGAACTCTCTGCCTATTTCTTCAGGGAACACCCACGGGCATCCAGACACAGGTTCTCTGTGTACCTTCTGAACTCCAACCAGTGTTGAAACAGAAGCCATGTGGCCCCGAACTCCTAAAATATTTATCTTCACAGAAAAGTTCGCCAAGCCCAAAACAGAAGATCCCCGAGAGGCCAAATAAAACGATTATATTCGGGAGACAATGGCACTCCTTACTTCTGCCTTCTCACCCAGAGGAGAACGCCACCATGTCCCATTGCAGAGTGCCCATGGCCTTCCTTGTGTGAACGTTATGTTTCCAAAGTGGCATCAAAGCTGCTTTCACTAATGCAATCCCAACCCTGACTCCCCCAGAAATTCGTGAATAACCAAAGCACTGCCTTTCTCACCCAGGGATGTGCCGGGCATCCCTGATGCTGAGCTGGGGAGTTGCTGTTTTCCTCTAACTAATTCTCCAGCTTCTTGTGTGTATGTCTGTCCCACTTAATAACGTGGGGCGTGGTTCGTCCAGCAGTTAACATGAACCTTCCATCCCTGGAAACCACTCAAACATAGAGCGAGACGAATTCCAGGCCAGTTCATGGGCTGCCGTGAGAACGTGGAAGGAGATGCGGGCCTGAATCACAGAAGAGTGCTTCTTCCAGAAGAGAGAGGCGCTTCCAAGTTCCCACACAGAGATATAATTGATGTGAACACTGTTTACAACAACAAAGGTTCTGTGTGTTTTTAAGTTGATGTGCTCTTAGTAATGTTTACAAAACCTGCTTAGAAACTCCAAGATCTGCTTTATCCTTTTACTAAATAAGACATTTAAAAGCCTGTACTGTGTTTCTCCAAATGCCAAATAAATGTTGTCGGAAAGATGGAAAAAAATCAGTTACAAAGTATTGCTTCTATTTGAGGCATTCCGAGGAAATCATATAGGGATCATAAAACTTTGCTGGACAGATACTTAAATCTATATAAATCTGGCCTATTTTACAAAATTTCATTGTGCCTGTGATCTTCAGTCCTCTATCCTGATAGTTGAGGAAAAACCTGCAACTGACTGTAGGTCCCCCCACAATAAACTCCCGGGGAGAAAAGAAACAGAGGACACTGATTCAGAGACCCACTCCAGCCTAAAGAAAGGGCTTGACTCTTACACTTCTTAAAACCTCCCATGTTTAAAGCATGATGCCTAAGGTTTTGCTCAGTATATACTTAAATAATAAAAGTGGTGTTGGGGATTTGGTACGAGTAAAGATGATTTCATGTCCTTACTTTAATCAAGTTTTTTATACAGCTGCATATTTACTTAGACCCAAGCCTTGTTTGAAGGCAAGTTTCCTCATATGAAAAGATTGGCCTGAGATGGTTTGGTCTTGCAGAGGACCCAGATTTGGTTTCCAACACTCGTTGGGCATCTCATAGTCTCCTGCAACTCCAGCCCCGAGGATGGGCATCCATCTGCATGCACACACCTACCCAAACACAGGCACACACATCCACATAATTAAAAACAATAAAAATAAAGCTTAAAATAAAAATGAAAAGATTTAAATGTTCCCACTATCTTAAGAGTGTTTTACTTTGGCTGGTTTTCATTGTCTTTGGAAAAGAATTTCCTTACATCCATAACGTGGATGAAAGAGATGGAATTCTAAATTAACACACACCAAACAAAGACAAACCTCCATTTGGGGTTACCTGCACTTCAGATCCATAGCTAGGTCCCTATTTAATCTGCATTCTGACCCAGCTCACCCAGAACACTGCCCAGCATGCTAACTGGACTCCATTCCATCCTCTGATGGGAAAGACAAAGGCAGCCTTTGGACTAGAGACCACAGCCCACATCTTCAACCCTCTCCAACTTAGAAGGTGGACAGAGTCAACATCCACAAACCCTGGGATCTCTTCTACTTCCTTTTCTGGTAAAAAAAAAAATCATCCCTGATTCTTTTTTAATATAAACAAAAGGCTGGAATCTAAGAATGTAGACGTGGGACCCAGCTGTCGCTCAGGCTGAACACCTGCAGAAGCCCTGACAAGCAGGCACCCTACAGAGACATTGTCTGTGAATCTCTAAATAGCAGACCTCCTAGGACCCAGCTCTCTCACCTGGGGAGTGGATTTATCTCAGAGGGGTTCTGAGGATCACACATCCTGCTCCCCACCTTCTTCCCTGTCTTGAACCTAGGAATCCAGCTGGGCTGCAGACAGGAGCTGTGAAACCCCCCACCCTCAGAAAGGTGTGAGAAAAGAGCAGCCTTTTCTGCCCTGAAAGCCCCGACCTCCACTCCTCGGAGCCCCAGCCACAGTCTGCCTCAGTGCTGGGGTCTGAACTCTCCTCATAGGCTCTCCCATGCTGTTCCTATCTGCAAATACTTTTCTAATAAACGCCTTACCCTGCAGCAATCCGTCCCACTGTCCTGCCTTGAACCCCTCACCCAAGAGTCTCCAGAAGCGATTCCACAGAACAGGCGGAAAGAAAAGTAACCTTTGCCACCCCAGCATGGGGAGTCCAGCTGGCAGGGTCTCCAGGCCTTACTCTCTGTCCCAGCCAAACAGGGACAAAGGAGACAATCACTCGAGAGCAATCAAGACAAGCCAAGGAAACTGTCCCAGACCTTGAGTCTATACACCCAGACCCTGGACCTCCAACTTCAAATCCTTCTTTTAGCTCAGCCCACCAGAAGTTCAGAGACATTTTTTCTGCTTACTGGGCACAGGCTCTCTTTGTCTTCTGCCCCTGTACCTGTCTGTCAGTCAAGGCTCCTGTCTTGCTCCTGCAACTGAGTGATTGATGCCCACTGGATACAAAAAGGATTCTGCTCCCACAGCTGACTTAGCCAAGGTGGCAGGCATTTGTTTGTGTCACAGGAGGTGGTGGTACTCAGGGGCCCACACCAGGTAGAGGCCTGCAGAGTACACGGAAGCCCCCCCCCAACTGAAGGCTATGCAGACCACACTCGAGTCTGAGGAAGAGAATTCTGGTCTTGGAGGGAGCAGGGAGGCGAACACCCACCAACCCCATCCCAGCTGACAACTCCGAGGGTGAGCGGCACTCCTCTTCAACTTCTAGACAGTCGGCAACAAGAGATGACGCTCCTGCCACTTCAAACACAGTCTCGAGGAGGGATCGTCACTGTTTTATTCCGCTATTTGGTTTTGCAGTGCTGGACAGCTGAATGCTAGGTAAAGGTTTTACTGATGAGCTACTTTAACCCAGCCTGGATCCTTTTCAGAGCCCTGGTTTTCTCAGCTGAGAGATGTTGACTTCTGCCAAGAGGCCAAGAGGTGGTAGCCTCTGTGAGTTTGAGGCCAGCCTGGTCTACAGAGTGAATTCCAGGACAGTTAGAGCTACATAGAGAAACACTGTCTCAAAAAAAAAAAAAAGCAAGAAACAAAAGAAAAGAAAAAAAATCAAAGATTAAAAAAAGAAATGTCAACTTCTATTCTTTTGTGGTTTTTTTTCAAGACAGGGTTCCTTTATGTAGTCCTCCTGGGTGTACTAGAATACTCTGTAGACCAGGCTGGCCTTGAACTTTTAGAGATCTGCCTGCCTCGGCCTCCCGAGTGCTGGGATTAAAGATCTGTGCTACCAGTGCCTGGCAAGTGTTGACTTCTAATTGACCCCAACTGCTGGACTAGTGGTGTCCCTAGTAAGTCTCAGGCTCCTCGTGCCCTCCCTTCACATCTGTTGGGTGTAAGTTCCCGGCTGCTCAGCCCTGAAATAATCACACAGAAACCATATTATTTGCAATATTGTTTGGCCAGCAACTTAAGCATATTTCTGGCTAACTCATACCTTAAATAAACCCCGCTCCATTTATCTGTATATTGCCATGAGGCTGTGGCTTACAGGGCAAAGTTCCAGCATCTGCCTCTGGCGGGGCTCCATGGCTTCTCTCTGACTCTGCCTTCTTTCTCCCAGCATTTAGTTTAGTTTCCCCCGCCTACCTAAGTTCTGCCTTGCACAATCTTTCCTTTTGGTTTTGTTTAGTTTTTTGTGACAGGCTTTCTCTGTAGCTTTGGAGCCTGTCCTAGAACTTGCTCTGTAGACCAGGCTGGCCTCAAACTCACAGAGATCCCCCTGCCTCTAAAGACGTGCACCACCACCACCCGGCCCTTTCAGTTTCTTGTGGGGGAAATGTAGACAGAAACACTCTGTACTCTGTAGGTGCTCCTAAACTCACCAGTTTACAGGTGTCCATCTCTCACAGGAAGCTAAATGGATGCATAAAAAAAAATAAGAGGAAGTAATCAAATCCTTCAAATCAGAATGACTTGATCAGATTTTAAAAATATTTTCACTTTTCTTTATCTCTCTAAAAAAATGACTCATGTTGTATGTGTCTGGATGTTCTGTCTGCATATATGTCTGTGCACTGGGTGTGTGTCTAATGCCCTCAGGAGTGAGAAGAGGGTGTCAGATGCCCTGGAACTGGCGTTACAGATAACTGTGAGTCACATGGGTGCTGGGAACTGAATCCAAGTTCTCTGCAAGAGCAGCCCGTGCTTGCTTGAACCACTGAGCCAATTTCTCGCCCTGCAAAGCACTGTCATTATAAACTAAAGATACCCTACAAATAAGCTTACCCTTCAGCAGCCATGTTCTCTAAGCAAGCCATATGCTACTTCAGGCCACTCACAGGGACAGCCACTCAGCAGCAGCAGTGGCCGTTGCCCCAGCAGCTGGCAGAGCCTGGCCATTAGCAAATCTGAACAATTCTGCCTTTCAACCACCAACCTAATGGACTTTCCTTGGCAAAGGCAGATCTGACTTGGCCAAGCACCCATTTTCACATCTCAAATAAGTACGCGTCAGGAATGAATGGAAGCTCCCAATCTGCCCTGTGCCTTACTTTCTATAGCAGGTTTGTCTGGTCAGAGACCGCAGGCATTCATCTCAGACTCCCCTCTACATAAATATGCAGAACACAAATCAGTTCAATTTCCCGTCATCAAATCCCTAGTGTTGCAGCTGGCCACTTCAGCTGGATTTGAAATCAAAATGTAAGGTAAGAGAAGGTATTATGTGCTTTAGAGAAGTTAGGAACGTCATACTAAGTCAAGCAGTAGTGGCACATGCTTTTAATCCCAGCTCTCGGGAAACAGAAGCAGGCAGATCTCTGTGAGTTCTAGTCCAGCCAGGTCTATGGAATGAGTACTAGGATAGCCAGAGCTACCCAGAGAAACCCTGCTTCAAAAAAAAAGCCACATTAAAAACATGAATTCACATGCTGACACATAGTCTCAGGGTGACCACCCCTCGGAACAGGAAACTTTCAAACCAAGCAGCCGACTCCTTCTCCCTCCTCTCCACCCCCTCTCACACGGTTTCCTTTGTAGCTCTTCCCTTTTTAGCAGAGCCTCCTGGCCCTCAAGTGGCTCCTGTTCTTTCCTCCTGTGGTCTGAGTGACCGGCGACTGTATTCCTTAAGCTCTGCCTCCAGTGGTCAGCTCTCAAGTGCCCAGCCAGGTGTCTCAGATGCTCCAAGAACCGGCAGAACAGCACAAACCAAGGCCAAAGGAGCCCAGGCCAGAGGACAGGCAGACAGCTCAGGGTGGACAGACAGAGAAAGGCTCAGGACCCACCCAGCAGGCTGAGCCAAAGGGGCGGAGAGAAGAGAGGAGTGAGCAAAGATGAGGGGAAGGACCCTGCCACGGCCACCAGGAGTGAAGATCAGAACCCGAGTGTGCCATGAGGACATAAGAAGACAAGGGACCCAGAAACACAAACAGACCCAAAACTGATTTACAGTTAGTCAATCCTCCCTCAGGACAAGAGGCAGACCCGGAAGGAAAGGATTCCTGTGCAAGCTGGAGGAGGATGGAAATCATCTCATTGGTGATCTGAAAACATTAGAGCCACAGAGCTAGGAGTGCCCAACATGTCTGACAGCAGCGCACATTCAGAGAAGCAATACCTTAGATAGTGTGTGTGCGCGCGCATACACAACACTTGCACACGTGATGGGAGCGCGTGCGTGTGTATGTGTGTGTGTGTGTGTGTGTGTGTGTGTGTGTGTGTGTGTGTACAGGTGTACCCGCATGCAGAACCCCGAGATCTGAGACTGACACTGGGAAAATTCCTCAACTGCTCTCTCATGCCTTTGGAGAGAGGGCCTCTCACTAAACCTGACGAACTGACCAGCAAGCTCTAGGAAGCTCACATCTCCATCTCCTCATTGCTGGCATTATAGGCACGCACCCACTGTCTCACCCAGGCTCTACCTGAGTGTTGGGGATCTGAACTCAGGTCCTCACGCTGTACAGCAAACACTTCATCAGCTGACTCACCTCTCCAGCCCAAACAACCTCCTACCTCCCCTCCCAGATGGAAGATGATTTCCATCTGCTCGATAGATCAATAAAGTCTCATAAGTTGAGTGTCCCTTATCTGGGACACTTGGGGCTGGAAGTGCACCAGATGTCGCAGCTTTGTTGGACTTTGGAATATTTATGAACTCACCAATGAGCTTTCCTCATGCGAAAATCCAAATAGCACTTCGAGCACTGTGTCTATCATCAAATTGGCGGGATTCCTGAACACACCAGATTTCACGTTCTCAGACCAGGGAAGTTCAACCAGTTAGTGCCTGTTGGCTCACCAGATGTCTAGGGCAGCATCCGTGTGCACACGTGAGCTCATCTCTAAGTCTAGCCTTCATCTGTTGAGTCTGTCTTCTACAGGACGCACATGGCTTCCGCACCTACAGCTCTCCAGTAAAGCAGCAGCTTTGACTCCGTCCCAGCACAGAGGAGAGAAGGGAAGGGCCGTAGGTGGGGAGGAAAGAGCTGTAGGTGGGGGAGGGAAGAGCTGTACATGGGGGGAGGGAAGAGATGGACATGGGGGGAGGGAAGAGCTGGACATGGGGGGAGGGAAGAGCTGGACATGGGGAGAGGGAAGAGCTGGACATGGGGGAGGGAAAAGCTGGACATGGGGGAGGCAAGAGCTGTAGGTGGGGGAGGGAAGAGCTGGACATGGGGGAGGGAAGAGCTGGACATGGGGGAGGGAAGAGCTGGACATGGGGGAGGGAAGAGCTGTAGGTGGGGAAGGGAAGAGCTGGACATGGGGGGAGGGAAAAGCTGTAGGTGGGGGAAGGAAAACCTGGACATGGAGAATGGATGACCATGCAGCACAGACCCTCTCAAAGGAGGGCAGAACTGAGCCAACACCAACAAGGACCTCTTCTCCCCAGCACAGCCCGCTGCTTATCCTTTCTTCCATTACTGAAGTGGTACAAACCCTGCCCTCCTGTGCGGCTGGGCCACAGACAGACCTCTGAGTTGCTAAGCAGAGAGATAAGAAGCTCGGAGAAAAATCCAACCCTCCTCAGGATGGGACAAAAAAACAGCACTGGTTATTCATTCTCGTTCAGCTTTTTCAACTGGAAAATCCTACAGTGCAGGCCAGGCAGGGGGGACTGTCAGAATGCCTAAAACAGCCTGAGCAATTTTATACCAAAAGACATGGCCAGGTTTGTGGGGCACACCTTTAATCCTAGCACTCGGGAGGCAGAGGCGGGCAGCTTGAGCTCATCCTGGTCTACAAAGAGAGTTTCAGGCCATCCAAGAATATAGGGTGAGACCCTGTCTTAAGTTAAAAAAAGAAAAAAAAGTAGAGATGGGGTTTGGGGAGTTTGGGGAGTTGGCTCAGACAGCAAAGTGCTTGCCACACACGCACAGGACTTGAGTCCCTAACACCCAGTCAAGCGTGGTAACAGACACTTACAAAACTAGTCTGGGAGGTAGAGACATGTGGATGGATCCCAAGCCAGTTTAATCAGTATAGCCAAGGGCTCCAGGTCCCTGTGAGAGAATCCTGTCTCAAAACACAAGGTGGACAGCTCCTGAAGAATGACTTACGGCCTTCACAAGAAGCACACACGTGTGTACCTACATCTGTGTAAACATGCCCATGTGTGCACACACAAACACCAAAAACCAAAAAGGTAGGTTGGGGGTGTGTCTCCAGTACCTCAGGAAAAAAAAAGAAAGAAACAAAGTTACATAGTTTAAATAATGGGAAAATAAGTAAACTACCAACAAATAATTAACATGGAAATCTGTTCATTCTTGCAAGTGAAAATGTAGAGAGGCCCTTTTCCAAAATGACTAGGACTGTAAGTGTTTAGGATCCCTTTTTTCTTTTTCTTCCTTTCAGATTTTAAAAGTAGCCTATACGTAAAGAATTAGCTCAATGAAGAAACCTAAGTCTAAATGTAAAATTTATTTATTTCACTCACACCTTACACAAACAGCCTGAGGTAACGGTGAAGGACGGGTTCGCAGGGTGCATGCACAGGAGTGTCTGCTTGCTTGCGCTTTCATGGAGGACGGAGAGGGACCCTGGTGTCTGTTCCATCCGTGTCTACTATGTTCCCAGAGACCCTGTCTCCCCTGGCCCAGCACTGCGGTTACAACACCACACCTTTTGATGCAAGTCGGGGACGGTTATTGTTTGCATTAATATTTAAACCATTTTAGGAGGAGGCCAGAAAATCAAATGCCAGCTTTTCCTCCCTCTATCCTATCCTGACTGCATACTTAAAGGCCACTGAAAATGTCAAGAAGGGAACAGGAAGACTCTCTCATAATACCTTGCTATGGAACCTCTGTGGAGGCCAAGACAAGATGCACTGTGCTCTGCAGAATTATCCCAGAAACTCAAAGCAGACCAATTAAATTTTACCTTCCCTGTAAAATTCCAAATGATCACACACCAAGTCTGAAAAACTGTCGATCAGTGAGGAGGCAGACCCAGGGGACAGAGGCCAGCGTCTTCCCCATCACACTGCGGCAAATGCAGTGTTAAGAGTTTTGTCAACTTTCTAACACACTAAGCTGTTAACGTTGGGAGTTGAATAAGCATTACATCGTGTGCTGATGCCACACCTAACTGCAGGGCACAAGCCACAAGGGAAAGGTAAGACAGTCAGAGCATCCTTAAGACTTGAGGGAGCATTCACACTCAGAAGGGTAGCGGCTACTAGCTCTGGTCGGTTTCTATGAAACCCTTCAGGGAAGAGGATGCAGTTACAGAGGCTGAGGAACTTTCGGGAGGCGGGGCCTGACTGAAGGAAGCAGGTCACTATAAGTGAAGCTTCGGAGGCTACATACAACCCGATCTCTTGCTGCAGCCACTCCTCCGATTCCTGGTCCACCACGACCTGACAGGGCTGCCAAGCTTTCCCAATGACAAGCACTGACATTCTCTGCTGTTCATGGCTTCCCTGCCATGGCAGGCTGAAACTTGTGAAATCATGAGACAAAAGCCCCTTAGGCGTTTTCATCGAGTATTCTGTCCCACGAAGGCCAAGATAACCCATAGGCTACTCTCAACCATCCTCTGCATCGTGTCTGTTGGGGTGCATGGACGTGCAGAGCCGCCCAACTTGAATACCAGTTTCCTCTGGCTCTGGCAAGGGGGGAATGGCCACAGCCTGATCATTATAGACCACAGCTCAGCCTGGGCCAGGGTCCTTAGGGGACCTCTCTCGTCCCCTACTGACCAGCTGTCCTGGAAAACCTACTGTGACTAAACATTGAGCAGAAGGGAGGATGCGGACAACCTAGGCTTCCTCCAGGCTATAGTTCCTGAGGCCTCAGGTTGCCTAGCGCCAAGGGAAGCCACTTCCCTCCTGTCAGGTGTGGCCTCCAGTGACTACAATCAGAAAGTCATCTCTACTGACACCATGTTTAGGTTGGGTATACACAGCAACTGCCTCAGAATTAAGGACCCATTTCCCTGCTGAGTTAGTCAATATAACCCTGACTTTGTCATCCTGCACCCCATCCCCAGACACCATCTGAGGGGGTGTTGTGCCTCTCCACCCACTCACCCACCTCTCCCTACCTGACCTGGAGAGAAATGGTCTATGCCTTCAAGGTGTGACAACCGCAGGGAGGCCAAGGACACAGAACAAGGGAAATGCTCCCTCTCCAGGTGAAATGTTCTTAGCTCCTGGAATGAGTGTGAGCACCCCTCTGGGCTCACAGCTTTCATGGTTTCCCTGAGGCTCATCAATACAACTTACCCTTCAGGTTCCTAAGGGCGAGATAAGACACACGCCCAGAATGGAAAGGCAGGTATGCTGGCCCAGAAAGTCAGCTCCAAACCCCCTCTGCGACTGGCCACACGGAGCCCAAGCCCAGGCCCAGGGCCAGAACACAGTTGTCCACCGCCAGCCTCATGCCTACCTTCCTACGATGTCTCATTTTCAATTAAAATGCCTATGGATTTTATGACAAATGGGGAAGGTAATAAATCTGAACTAGAAGCCTCTAACCACCATCCAAGCCAATGCGAAATACTTAATGCACCACTCCACTTGTTTCTGCTTAAAACTGATCTGTCTTGAAAATTTGGGCAGTCATGCTCCTTGCTGTTGGGTGGCAGGGAATGCAGATCTGAAGGCTTCATTCCCATGAGTGGCAGCTTTGCCATCTTGGGTGTCTGTCTTCAGCATGGTCACTACTCTCTCAAGGCCCCCAGTGATGCTTCTCCCAAGGACTCATTCAGTCAATCATCGCACCTTGGGTGAGCGCCTACTAAATACCATGCATCTAATTCAGCACTAAAAACGAAAACACAGTGAGAAAGTCCAAGGTCATTGATCCCTAGGAAATCAAACTGGCTATTACTGGGCAGGGTGACGCCTACCATGATACAGAAATGATACTGAATGAACATTAGGCGATGACTATGCCCAGAAATCCAGGGCCATTGTCTCTAATTCACCACATAAATAAAGGAAGGCGTCCAAAGCGGTGCACCAAGGCAAGCCCACTCTGCATTAACAGCTCCACACCTCAACCACCAGCTACACTTCAAGTGCTCTGTGTACAGCTGCCCTGGCAGCTTGGAGCCGGGTCATTCAGGTATACGCTGGCCTTGTGTCTTCAGCACACATCACACCCTGTAGAGAGGATCGCAGGGATGCTGGACCACAGAGCACACCGAGAAAGAACTCTCAGCAAGCTACAAGGATCAAGATGAATGGTGTCATAAAACCCAGGGGACCTGATCCTGCAGACAAGTCATCCACCTGGCTCCTGTAACCATGGAGTGGTTGCAGAGATACCTCAGGGCTTGGGAGTGCTTCCTGTGTAATCCGGGGGACCAGGAGTTCAAATCCCAGCACTCACACAACACGTCAGGCATCCCACACACTTCTGCCACTCCAGCTCTGAAGAGAAAAGTGGAGGAAGACGACTAGCTGAGGCTTGCTGACTGCTAGCCTACCTAAGAAAATGCGAGCCAGGTTCAGGTAAAGAACCTGCTTCAAAGGTACAAGCAGGCAGTGACAAACGAAGGTACCCGATGCTTTCTTCTGGGCTCCACACATGCGCACAGGTGAGCACACCTGCAAACACACATACACACACACCTGCACACACATACACACCTGCACACACACCTGTGCACACACACATACACACACACTGCACACACAACTATGAACATGCACATACACACACACACCAGTACACACGCACATACATACAAAATAATAATAATAATAAACTCTTTTGAGAATGATCATAAAAGAGTTCCTAAGGAAGTGGGCCTCAGTCAGACTGAGTAAGTTCAGACAAGCAGACGGAAGACACAATCAGTACCTCAGCAAAGCAGCGGACAAGGAGGTGCCCAGGAAACTCACAGGTCAAGCTCAGTAATGGCCAAGAGTATAACTAGGGTCAGTGGTAGGCAAGTCAGCAAGCAGCTGCCCAAAGGCCCAGCTGAAAGAAGTAGCCAGGCATACTATTAAAACAACCTAGTATTACAGCCTTGAAAACGGGCTTTAACCACAACACCTCTTAGAGAGCATCGCACACCATGGAAGGAGCACTGTGTTCTCTCATCATAACTCTGCTTGGGGAGCACCACACACCATGAAAGTAACACTGTATTATCAGAATTCACCTTGGGAGCACCACATACCATGGAAGGAGCACTGTGTTCCCTCTTCAGAACTCCTCTTAGGTGTTGCGGGAGGTCCTCCCACTCCTCCAACCTATCGCCGCTGAGATACCAGCCCCTTGGGGCGTGGTCTCTCTCCCTTTAAAAAAGCGGCCACTTCCCTCTCCTCTCTCTCTTCTCTTCCTGCTCCGCCGGCGACTAGACTCCTGGTCGCGTAGAGGGCTGTTGCCTGGGACAGTGATCTGTAAGTTTTTCCCCTTTAAATAAATATCACCCTATTAATCATAATCCCACATTGGTGTGGCATTGTTTGTGACTTACGCCTTCATTCTGTCATGTGATACGAGCTACCCTGGAAAGCAGTATCCACAGTGTCTCCTTTGCTGAAAACTATGGCATCATACTCCACTAGGAAGGAAGTCTAGAGCAGAGCCGTGGTCAGAACTCACACCAGGCATTCAGTTGCATTTGGAGTCAGGGGTAAAACTAGAAAAGCTGTGCTTCCTTTCCCCTGGGTTTGAAAAACACAAGGTGATCTGGGAAACAAGGCTCCAAGCATGAAAGCTCTTCTGCTCTGACTGGAGACAACTCAGACATGAAACTGGATACAAACTTACAGGTTCTGCTCTCCTTACAGATCACTGTCCCAGGCAACAGCCCTCTACGCGACCAGGAGTCTAGTCGCCGGCGGAGCAGGAAGAGAAGAGAGAGAGGAGAGGGAAGTGGCCGCTTTTTTAAAGGGAGAGAGACCACGCCCCAAGGGGCTGGTATCTCAGCGGCGATAGGTTGGAGGAGTGGGAGGACCTCCCGCAACACTTAGGGAGCACCACACATCAGGAAAGGAACACTGTATTATCAAAATCAATCTTGGGAAGCACCACCCACCATGGAAGGAGCATTGTGTTCTCTTATCTGAATTCCTCTTGGAGAGCACCCCACCATGGAAGGAGCACTGTGTTCTCTTATCTGAATTCCTCTTGGAGAGCAACCCACACCATGGAAGGAACACTGTGTTTAGTCTCCCAGGAAAGGAAGGGAAATTGCTAGACAGTCTCAAGTTAGCACTGAAGGGCACCAAAATTTCCTAAAGACAATGGTCCCCTCTGCTTCTACTTGGAGGACAGAGCTCCAGCCAAGAGCTGCATTAATCTGAATCAAAGAGGTCAGAGATGGTCAACCACAGCAATGGTCTTCACCAGGACGCTCTTCATAGAATGGCTCCCTCTCTTCCTAAGTGGCCCACCGAGCT
The DNA here is from genome assembly GCF_037038515.1 of Microtus pennsylvanicus. Lineage (NCBI taxonomy): Eukaryota > Metazoa > Chordata > Mammalia > Rodentia > Cricetidae > Microtus > Microtus pennsylvanicus. The sequence goes on from NC_134582.1 coordinate 73,635,421, forward strand.
ACCAGCCTGTCTTAGATACCATCTCAGGGTCAGTCCTACAGATAATCTGTTCTTGTTTACACCTCATAAACTGTTTCCACACCTTAAATGACCTGATTTTCACAACCTCTATGAAATAAGCACTGGGCTTATCAGTTATAACCTGGGAGGTGATAAAGCCATCAAATTGCAAAATTCGGTCTAGGCTGCCTATCCATTGGTTGGTCTCATCTGTCACTCCTGCAAAAACATGGTAGTTTTAAAGTTCTCAGCAGTCAACAGGAAGTTCTACAGTCTTGGGCAATACAAAGAATACATACACACACACACACACACACACACACACACACACACACACACACACACACATTCAAAAGTCATACTCCTGCAGTTTACCCAAGAAAAATAACAAGTGTGTTCTACTTCCCTAAAACTCTTCCTTTCTCTTCTAGATGAGGATTTTCTTGGTCCACTTATAAGATGAACCGCTCTATTTAAAGATTACTAAGTAAACCTAGATTTATTTAGAGAGACAGCTCCATGCTTGAGTGCTTGCTGCTCTTCTAGAGGACGTGAGTCCAGCACTCACACCAGGGGGGCTCGTAACTGCCTGTAACTCTAGCTCCAGAGGATCCAATACCCTCTTCCTGCCTTCATGGGCACCTGCACTTGTGTGGCAGATACACAGGCTCACAGATAAACTAAGTGAAGTTTTAAACTCCGAATGCTGGTCTACTTAGACTCTTCGTGGGGCTCCCAGTCCAGAGCTCGCGTCACCCTCCCTTTAGGCCACAGACTGTCCGTTTCCATTTCTCTGCCCTGGGAATTCCTCCCTTCCACTCCCCGTCTTCCAGAGACATCTCTACCTGTGTACCGTACATCAACGCTTCTTTGGCAGAAGTGATGACATCCAAGACATAAAACCACAGGGCGCAGAAGAACCTTAGAAAGAGCCAACATGTGCTTCATCTTTTGGCAAAAACAAGAGCAGCCATCACAATAGTTCACACGCATGTTTGCTTTCTTAAAATCCCAGCTCCCAGCTTCTCCAGAGCAAATTTTCAAAGTTCCTAGGTCACACAAATTATTTAATAAACAACTTATCAATTAGTCTTGCATGGAGAAGAGAACAGTTAGATACTGACACGAAGACAGAGTCAAAATCAAAGTGGATGGAACACAGTGACAAATGAGCAAAGCTCCCCTGTCATCACACCCACGAAAGAAGATCAAAGCCCGTTTGCTAACCACAGGCAAGCCTCCCTTTCCTTTCTCTAAACACACAATTTCATGAAAAGATCTTAACGGAAACAGAGTCAATACATCTTATTCACAAAACAACCATCTCGCCTCATTTTTTACCATCTCTTTTTTTGCAAGATAATTTATAGACTCTGGCAATCTTTCAGCAATGGGATGAGAAATTTTTCACCCTTCTTATTTTCTAGCCCTCCTGGGAAAATCCCACACACTCATCTTGCTATGAACCACAGGAAGAGAGTGGTTGAATTCCAGTTAAGCCAAGTATTTCAACTGCACACTCTCGACCTCAATCTTAACCATACCCATGAAATGTGATCTTTCAGAGCCTGGCCTTTCAGTCATTCATTAAGATGTACGATAACGGTGTTCTCCCCCCAAGCACGGGCTCTGCAGAGGCCTCGGTCTATCTGAGAATGCACAGAAACGCTCTGGGCTATAACTTTTTTAAAGATCTTTTACATTCCTGGGTTTTCTGAATATTTTAAAATTTTAGTTAGATATCTTCCAAAATCCTATTAGGTAATAAAGGGTGTGGGTCTTTTTTTTTTCTTTTTAAATTTCCTTTCTGTGAAGAAAAAAAAAGCTTTATAGAAGGCCATTGGGTATACATGAAAAATACAAATTTCAACACAAGCACCGTGTGAGTAACTGCAACTATGTTTGTTTATCAATCCTTTTGCCTGCTTTAGTCACAATGCCAACACGCAATTCCACACGCCAAATTTTAAATAGAGTATGAACACTGGGCTATTTGCTCACATAAAGCACAGATCAATAAACCCGGCGGATTAATGGAAAGAGTCACCCAGCAGTTGCCAAATGCTGCCAGAGAAATCTGCTTGGTGCACCTAGACACCAACACACCCTGCTCAGCACCACAGCCCCCACAGTGTGCTGGTAGTCTCTGAATAGAGACAGCCGCCATAAACGATACCAAGCTTAGCAGCAAATTCCTGGTGGGAGTAAGTTTCAAATTCCAAGGCCAACATCTGGCAAGTTCCACATCTACCTACCAACCCTGGCTGATGTGCACTGAAAATCCAGCACAAGGGGTGAGTATTAAAATGTTAAAAGCCCATTAATTAACTTGTACTCTGCTTAAAGCACACATAGGCGGTCCCTCCAGTTGCAGTTAAGAGTCCTGGCGTTTGCCTCATTGTCTCAGAAGGGAGACTGCTGACAGGAGTTGGTGCGCACAATGAAGTCTGGTCTGGTCCAGGGGTTTTGACCACACTCTGTGCACAGTAACGGCACCATGGACTCCCTCTCCACCCCTTGTATCAGGAAACTTATTCCTGGTCCCTGGCCTTCGCGGGTTAGGCACTGCCTCTTCCACCATCGGCACATCCCAGAAAAGGGCCAGAGAGAGGCACGCCTGGCTTTAGCAGAATCTGTTTACCGCGCACTGCCCCCCACACCGAGCGCTTCCGCCCCCCTTTGCTGGTACCTGCCCAGTTCCTCGCCGGTGTCGTAGTAGTCGTCCACGTTTTCCTGCCTGAACACAGTCATGATAGACTGTCTCGCCTCACCAGAACCCAGGCCACTCCGGCTCCGCGGCCCGAACCATCCCCACCGCCGCCGCGCCGCTGCGGGCCCCTCATACACCAAGCCGCAGACCTCTGAGAGAAATGGAGAAGAGAATGAAAATGGCAAACCTCAAGGAAATAGGGGTTCCCGGGGCTCGGCTCCAATCTCGAGGCCTCCCGCGGGTTGGGGCCACGCGCGCCCTTTGTTAAAGCCCGGGCTGGGGGACCCCCACGCCCCACACCGCCGCGCCCCCAGCCCCGAGCCTGCGGTTACCCGGCTCCCGCCTCCGCCTCCGGACGACGCGGGGACAGCGGAGGGAAGAGACACAAAGCGCCCGGACCGGCCACCTGTTCCCCCGCGCCGGGGCCGCCCTATACCGCTCTTCCCGCTCCTCCCGCCGCCTGTGGCGGCCGCTCACCGGCCCCGCAGCTCTCGGCCCGTGCGCCCTGCGCCCCGTGGCGGGTCCCGATCCGGGGCACCTCCGAACGGCCTCCGCTCCCTTGCCTCGAGATCAGCTCGGCCCCTCAGGGACGCAGCCACCACCTTCTCCTCCTCCTCCCCGTCCTCTTCCTCCGCTGGGCTCGCGGCTCCTCCCGGCTCCGCGCTCCCGCCCTGCCGCGCGCACCCCGCACACACCCACTCGCCCGCACCGAGCGCGCGCCCTACCTGTGACTTAGCGCCCGGCTGCCCTCTGCCGCCCGCTTCAGGGTTCTCCAGAGTGAGAACCCAACGACCCGCGTGGGCCAGGCGATGTGCTCCGTGCCAGAACCACACACACACACACACACACACACACACACACACAAAACAGCAGGTTTAAAAAAATAAATCAATAAAATCCTGCCCCGGAGACGCCAACACCCTGATGGAAACGATAGCAAACAAATAGCTTATAAGAGCTTATAAATGAGATTGCTCTGTTCTTCTGTGTTGACAACAAAACCAACAGAGAATAACAGGGGCCTCATCAGAGCGGGCAACACCAGGACAGATGTTTTGAGCTAGAATGATGGCAAGGTGTGCGATCCACGAAGGAAAAGGTTGAGCTATCAGAAGCCTGACGAAGCTTAAGAGGCCTGTCAGTACCTATGATCATCGGTTGTTGATGTTGAAACAGCAAGTCCTGCTTGAGCTATGGTAAGCATACATTACACACCAGAGTCTAAGACACTACGAAAACATGAATGAAAACCGCCGTAGGCATATCTTATGTTAGGTACATGTTCAAACGATGGTGCTTTGCATCTCTCAGATTAAATAAAACTTTATTAAAATTAATTACAACTGTTGTTATTTTTTTTAGCCGTCACAACAGTACACAAGCGCCTTGCACTGGGTTGCTGGGGACTGGCCACAACATTCCAGGTCCACTCGTGAAACGGGTAGGTATCCACATATCCATTTTTCATTAAGTCTCTCTCCCTTTGTTCCCAGCTAAGCGGAATTCTCAAAGGGAATTCTATCCAGCTTCCTAGAACTGCCAAAACTCATCAGCTAACCCGGCTGAGATTTCATATCCACGCCACTGCTCAAACTCTTGACTCATCAGAAATTTTCAGCTGTGGAGGCTTGGGGCTACAAGAACAAAGTAAAGCAGAAGAATGCTCCTCAGGCCAGGCGTCAGATCCTAATCTTGAATATTTCCCCAGGTAGGAGTGGTCGCACACACCTGTAATTCCAGCACTCGGTGGTAGAGGCAGGAAAATCAGGAGCCTAAGGATAGCCTCAGCTACATAGCAAGTTGGAGGCTATCCTGGTGTACGTGTCTCAAAAACAAAATCAAAGATATTCTTAGTGGCCCATGGGAAGAGCCCATCAGGCATGAGGAGGTAACAGTGACCTAAGTGGTAAATCTGAGAACAGACACAAAAGTATCTTGAGAAATACAATGAAAATCAGCAACCAAAAGGTGGGGGCAGGCGAGGGGGGGGGGCAATTCATTTTGGAAACAGAAAAATGAATACATCTGTTGGAAAAATGAAAAGCATGGGAAGAAACTTGGAAAGTGTTTACTGATGGCTGGTTTCCTACAAAAACAAATTTATTTTCCAGGCCACTAAAAGGATTGGATCTACTTGGGGCCATTAGGGCAGATTACAAGACATTTTTCTGGTGTCATGAAAGAGCAGAGTGGAATTTTGATTTAAAAATTTTCATCTAATAATCATAAGGCTGTCTACCAGCTGCACAAACTTAGATGAAATCTAAATCACCAGATCTGCACTAATTCAGGCAAATGTTTTAGAAAAGGGGACTGTGGCAGTTAGAAACAATGTCCATAAAATCTTTGACTTTCCTCCAATCAAAAAGCAAAATTTAATGTTCCTTCAGTGAAGACAGGCCTCCCTCACCCCTCACCCTGGTTGTTTCTAAGAAAATCTGGGGATAGCCATACTAGTTGGTTTCTTTCCAATGTTAGAGCAATCTCTCTCTCTCTCTCTCTCTCTCTCTCTCTCTCTCTCTCTCTCTCTCTCCCCCCCCTTCCTCCTTCTCTTCCTCCCTCCCTCCTTTCCTCTCTCCCTCTCTCCCTCTTCATTTCAAGGCCTTTCACAGAGTTTCCTCTGGAACTGCCATTTAAACAGATAAAAGCAGAGAAAACAAAGGAGTCGCCCTGCCCAGTCGGCTCTACCCACCCCTCCAGTCACCCAGCCCCTGGGCAGTTGACCATGCTAGCTCAAGTCCTGTGAGGATTACTGTGGGGTGATTTCTGGTAAAGCACTAGATCACCATATAAGAAAATCAGGAAAAGCTAGAGGGATCCGAAAAGGCTCAGGGATATGTAACTTTGAGACACACCAGGGTCAAGGCTGGAGAAACTATTCTCTCACTGAACCTTTTTTACACAATTATGTAAATTGAGTTTTTCTGGTTTATAGTTTATTTTCTTAGTCTGTTTCATCATCTATAAAATGGGGACAACTTGAGTTTGATACCCCAAACCCCCAGTAAAAGGACAGAAGTGACTGCAGAAAGTTGTCCTCTGAACTACACACACACACACACACACACACAACTAATGAAGAAAGTAAAGGAAATAATGTACACGGGGACAATTATCCTTGTATCCTCTGAGAGAATCTGAAGAGATAATCTGTGAATCATAGCTGTGCGTATTACACAATACATCAGACAATTTGGCATGGATTTCACAAAATGTTCTAAGCAAAAACAGCTCCAAGGGACACATCTTGTTCGCAGAAGACAAGAGCCCTCGTGGTATAAGATTTGAGCTACAAAGGACATCCACACAAATGGCTGATTACAATACACACCAAGACCTATGACAATCACGGACGTGGAATTTAAACCACAGTATAGATTTCAGGTTAATATTTCATAGCTACATTAGTCTGAATAAAACCACTTGCTGTAAAAAAAAATCTAACTCATCTCAGAGATTTATCACAGTAAAGATTCATTTCTTGTTTCCAGGGAGTTGGAAGAAGACTAAGCTCCATGGTCACTCAGGGACCCAGGAAGGTGCCATCTCCATGACGTCACTCAGGGACCAGGCATGTGGGGATGGATTCATTGCACTCAGTGCAGGTTGCCGTCTTTTCAAGGTTAGCTGATGAAAACAGAGAGCATGCAGACTCTGGAGGTTTGTTAGGTTTGAAGTTAAGATTTAAACTTCTGTTTTTCTTTCCTTCCTTTTAGTTTTTCTGTTTCTTTGTTTTAATTAGAAAGATAGTATTAGATCAAAGAAAGATACTTTCAGGTTAGTTTTTAATAATGTAACTTTAGCCTTACCAAGAGAGACATTTTTGCTGGGCAGTGTGGCACACGCTTTCTTTGGAATTGGAGAGACGGCTCAGCAGGTAAGACGGCTTGCTGCTCTTTCTGAGCAATGTTACAAGCATTGGATCCTAGCACTTAGGAGGCCAGCCTTGTCTACAGAGCAAGTTCCAGAACAGCCAGGGCTACACAGAGAAACTCTATCTCGAAACCAAAAAGAATGGATGTTTTTAAAACATATATTTATTTTTATTTTAGGCATATGAGTGTTTTATCTACACATATTTACATGATCCGTGTGTATTCCTGGTGCCTGTGGAAGCCAGAAGAAAAATTGGATTCCCTGCAACTAGAGTTATAGGTGCTTGTGAGCCAAAATGAAGGTGCTGGGAACAAAATCCCAAGTCCTCTGTAAGAGCAGCCAGAGCTCCTAACCACTGAGCTGTCTCTCCAGCACCATGGGCAGATATTTTTAAATGATACCATGCAGAATATGCCTGCACTTTGGTTCACTGCTAAAGGTGCTTTCTTTGGAATTGGAGAGACGGCTCAGCAGGTAAGACGGCTTGCTGCTCTTTCTGAGCAATGTTACAAGCATTGGAACTCAGTTCCCAGCACCCACATCAGGCAGCTCACCACCACCTGTAACTCCAGTTCCAGAGTATCTAGTGGCCCTCTGTGGCCTCCGTGGGGGGACAAGAGGGCTGCAGAGGTGGCTCAGTGATTAAGAGAACTGATGGCTCCTCCAGAGAATCTGGATTCAACTCCCAGACACATGGCAGCTCACAAACATCTGTAGTTCCAGTTCCAGGGACTATGATGCTCTCTTCTGGCTTTTGAGAACACCAGGCACAAGCTGGGCGGGGTGGAGCACAACTTTAATCCCAGCACTCGGGAGGCAGAGGCAGGCGGATCTCTGTGAGTTTGAGGCCAGCCTGGTCTACAAAGGGAGTTCCAGGACAGGCTCCAAAGCTACAGAGAAACCCTGTATCGAAAAACCAAAAAAAAAAAAAAAAAAAAAAAAAGAACACCAGGCACACTCATAGGGCACACACATACACACAGAGAGAGACAGACAGACACCTAGACACATAAAACAAAAAGAAAGAAATCTCTCTTAAAAATTACTGAGCTTATGCTGCCTATGGTTTAGCTTTGGGTTCCAGAAAGCACATGACAATTTTTCCAGCACAATCCTCAAGCAAGCATGAGTTACCATTTCCACTGATTTGATTCGCAATTCTGAGACTCTACTCTGTTTGAAGCTAGGGATACACACAGACATCAGGGCCTCTTCCCTCTGCCAGGTAACTCAGACTGTCTAGAGAGGCTGATGTGGACAAAGCCGCCATGTAACTGTGCTAAATACACTCCCCACCAGCATGGCCTTTTTAGCTTTCCCCACCCTTGTGGCTGAACTGCAAGACTGATTTAATCTTTCTTAACCTTGGGTTGATAGTGGATCTGGCCAATGGGAAGCATCAGCCTGAGATCAAAGAGCAGGGAGGAAAATGAGAACAGAAAAGTTATTTCCCAGACCTGCTTATGGGGTTTCCTCAGCCAGGGTCACACAAAGCAGAGCCTCACCTCTTTTGCATGGTTTTGGCTGTTCCGTCCCTCTTGTCTCCTTCAAACCCGAAGGTCTTGGCTACCCCACTGCCCCTAGGTCTCACCCCCTCCCCTTCAAACTTAGAAGTCATCGAACTTCTCTAGAACCCTGGTGGTTAACAAGAAAAGCATTTCAGGGAGCTGTGGAAACAAGATGCTAGGTCTTAAACCCAGAAAAATGGCTTAACTGAGATGCCTAATTAATATATGAAAGGGGACCTGGCTGCCAAGTTCTCCCAGCATCCCTCAGTCCCTACCTGTTACAGGGTCCTCCCTTTCCCTTACACTTAACTCTTCTGCCACAGGCTGGGCTGCCCTTCCCCCAGCTGCTCTTCCCTATATAATCCAGCCATTTTGGTTACCCAGTCCTTTTCCTTTTTTCCCCTCCTAGTCTCTTAGTCTCCCCTCTCCTCATAAGACTAAGTTCAGGGTCATGTTCACTCTGGACTCTCCCAGATGTCTCTGCCTCTGGCTATGCTCTCCCTCACGTCTAAGGTAAATCTCCACCATCATACCTAGGAGCAATCATGCCCTTCTTTGTATTTCTTTTTCTCATTCAGCAGGGAGGATTCAGGGGTGGGAGGAGTCCGGGATTTCCAGGAAGCTCGCATTTAATAGATCTATGAAAGATGAAAACTGAGCACGGCCGACTGGGATGATGGAGGTGGAAGGGGGCAGGGCAGAAGGTCACAATAGAGCAGGATCTAGACAAAAAGAAAAGACACAAGAAGATCCGGATTGTGACCTTCAGGCTTCCATAAGCAGCCAGAACCTAGGCAGTGAGAAGACAGGTTAACATGAAGAAGTGAAGAAGCTATTCCAGTGCCTCCAGGATTTGAAGAGGGTGGGAGGAGAAAGGGATACTTGGGATGACTTGAAGATTGGCTGGGTGGTTAGATGTTGCCACCATGTAGACTGAAATACAGGTAGTCAAACAGTTTGGGAAGAGAAGATAAAGTCTGTCTTAGAGATATGGAGGTTGACGTTAAAGATGCCCAAGTAGAAGTGGGCACCTGGGGAATGGGGCTGGAAAACTACCAAGTACATGAAGGTCCCACAGCCCTAGAAGAGGCTGAAGTCACCTAGGGGTAAGATGCTTGAATAGAGGAGAGCTATGGGCCTGAGTATCCAGACAACTGAAGCAAACATTAAGAGACAAGAATGCCTGGTGAGCAGCTATAGCTTGCCAATAGATCTGATGAGATGCAGATGTCCCGTTTGTTTTTTTCTCAGATAGAGAACAGGTGGGGTCAATGTGCAATGAAAGTTTATAGCCAGGCATTGGTGGTGCACACCTTTAATCCCAGCACTCGGGAGGCAGAGGCAGGCAGATCTCTGTGAGTTCGAAGCCAGCCTGGTCTACAAAAGCTAGTTCCAGGACAGGCACCAAAGCTACAGAGAAACCTTGTCTTGAAACAAACAAACAAACAAGACCTTATGAAGAGCAAGGGTCTCAGAGTACACCCTACGTTTGTGTCTCTTCTCAGCGAACAGCTACTAACTTCATCCAATCTTAATCATCTAAACCTCTTGTGAGCTTCATCTCCCAGCTGATCTTTTCGTCTTCCACAGTTGGATTGAATATTTACAATATGACAGGCATGGTATGCACCTCCTACTGAACCAGTCCCTCTCGGGTCCCTTCCCACAACTCTGATTTAGTCTCCTGTCACTCTTGATCAGTGTTAGTAGAGGTGGATCATGAGAGGCTGTCAAAAGGTAGAAATCACAGATGGCAGTCCTGTATGCCTGTTGAAAGGGACACATAGGATGACTTGAAGTTTGGCTGGGTGGTTGAATATTGCTGCCACATAAGCTGGTTTTAAAGACCAGAGTTTCCATATTACCTGCATGGCCTTCTGCCCTAGGGGTTTGTGATCCCAGCGTCAAGGCCTTATGGGCTTTTGCCTGCTGCGCTTCTATGCCCTCTCTCAATTACCTCTCATTCCGTTTCTAATGTTCACTTATTATTGAAGCCCTCAGCCTCATACCCCTATTAGAATTGGATGAGCCAATCATACTCACCTCTAAAACTCGAACTTACAGCCCACTGATGTAGGGAAGAGAGTCTACTCTTTCTCCTCTGTGGTGACTAATGGGCCTCTCTTAAGCCTTCAGACCTAGCGCCGTATATTGCTATTTATTTTCCTTTCAGCAGAAATTATGGTGAAATATTTTCAGTCCACATCAGAATTTCTCCTTTTCGCGTGGATGGGTGTTTTAAACACCGCAAGAGATTCAGTCTCAACAGAAGCCTCTGGGCGTCCCGGCAGAGTTCAGAAAGTGAAAGCCTCATTACTCAAGCCAGCGACATGATTCACAGTCTCTGTCACCGCGCTTCATAGGATTTATAGAAACATTGCTTTTAAAAAAGACAAACTCGCCATGAATTTTCCCGAAAGTGCTTGTCAGCCTGAAGATTTGCAAGGAGAGCAGAAACCACTGACGTTGTGGACATCTTCAGCGTGACATCCTTAGATCAGGAACTCAGCTCACATACCTGTGAGGCTGCAGCTTTCTGCTTAGAGGGACGACATCCAAATGCGCGCACACATATATAATATAAATGGTGCAATTATTTTGAAGCTTGAATATTTTTCTATTTCCCTATTTCTAAAAAAATAAACTTAATGATGAAATATTGTAAGGGCATGCCCATCGCACACACCTCAGGAAGTCAGAGCTGACCACTCCTAACGGCCTCGTGAAACCAAGTGTCAGCGGTTAATGTGGTCCTTATTGGGAAGCGCAAGTGCACTGGACACATCACCATATGCTTTATCATGACAGGAACGATGTCACATACAATATGACTTCACTGTATCTAAAGTTCTAATCAACACTGGGTGGTGGTGATCCCAGCACTTGGGAAGCAGAAGCAGATGAGTCTCTGAGGCCAGGCTGGTGTACAAAGCAAGCTCCAGGACAGCCAGGGATGCACAGAGAAATCCTGTCTTGAAAAACCAAAAAGGGAGAAAAAGAGTTCTGGTTAAGACAGTGTGCTGGAGCCCAGTGACATATGCCTAGCGTCATACATGGAAGGCTGAGGCAAGAGGATTCTGGGTTTGAATTTGTTTTTGCTACCCAGTGATTCAAAGCCAGTAGGGAAACATAAGGTGACTTTGTCTCAAAAACATGAATAACTAAGTAAACATGAAAATAGAATAGTGTGTGTATATAAGACATTAACCATTATTTTGTAGCTATCTTGACCTTAAGAGCTTAGAAGCTGTCTTCCAAATTCTTGAAAGAGCTTGGAAGTTCTTGGCACAGGTCACTTACTGAGTGTCTGTCCAGGAAAGTGTGACCTAGTTTGTCTTTCGTTCTTAGGAAAGTTCTCCAAAGCAGTGTCTTTCAGATTCCTCAACACAGCTCAGGAGGATGCTCCGAGCAGATGCTGTTTACATCAGTGCTTGTTGCACGAGGATGTACTCTTTGATCAAAACTTAAACAAAAGTATCTCGATTCCTTTCTACTGTTCCTCCCTAAATTTAATTGCAACTCTTATTATTAAATATAATAGAGTTCCCATGGGGTTGGAGAGTTGGCTGAGTGGTTAAGAGCACTGGCTGCCCTTCCAGAGGACCTGGGTTCGATTCCCAGCACCTAGATGAGAACTGTAACCCTAGTTACAGGGGATCTGATGCCTTCCACAGGCATCAGGCACACACATGGCACACATACATATGTGTAGGCAAACAGTCAAATGCACAAAATAAATTTTAAAATGCAAGACTCCTCTGAAAATCCCACTTAAAATTGTCTGATACATTATCAATAATACACCTATAACAAAACTCTAAAATTTTGAGCATTTCTCATGAAAATGAGCCTGTGGGGTATCAGGTGCTGAATCTGGAAGTGTGGTAAGGAACCCCAAGCCTCCAGCTATGGAGAGCTAGACACACTTTTTGGATTATTCTAGTCCCATGTTGGAATGCCAAAATGTGGTTGTTCGGTTGTTTTTGATTTTGTTTTTTGTTTCTTTTCCTTTTTTTTTTTTGCCCTTTACTCTTTTTTGTGGCCCACCACCTAGCTCTCAAACACACACACACACACACACACACACACACACAAGCTTAATTCTTTTTTAATTTTTTTTTTTTTTGGTTTTTCTCTGTAGCTTTGGAGCCTGTCCTGGAACTAGCTCTGTAGACCAGGCTGGTCTCGAACTCACAGAGATCTGCCTGCCTCTGCCTCCCGAGTGCTGGGATTAAAGGCATGCGCCACCATCGCCCGGCTATAAGCTTAATTCTTAATTATAAACGCCTGACCTTAGTTTGTCTTATTTCTGGCCAGCTTTTATTAACTTAAATTATTCCGTCTACCTTTTGCTTCTGGGCTTTCTGTTTTTCTTACTTCTGTATATCCTGCTTTTCTTCCTGCTCGTGGCTGGCTGTGTAGCTGGGTGGCTGTGTAGCCGGGTGGCTGGCTGTGTAGCTGGGTGGCTGTGTAGCCGGGTGGCTGGCTGTGTAGCCGGGTGGCTGTGTAGCTGGGTGGCTGTGTAGCCGGGTGGCTGGCTGTGTAGCCGGGTGGCTGGCTGTGTAGCCAGGTGGCTGGCTGTGTAGCCGGGTGGCTGTGTAGCCGGGTGGCTGTGTAGCCGGGTGGCTGTGTAGCTGGCTGGCTGTGTAGCTGGGTGGCTGTGTAGCCGGGTGGCTGTGTAGCCGGGTGGCTGTGTAGCCGGGTGGCTGTGTAGCCGGGTGGCTGTGTAGCTGGGTGGCTGTGTAGCTGGCTGGCTGTGTAGCTGGCTGGCTGTGTAGCTGGCTGGCTGTGTAGCTGTGTAAGAAAAGTTGCTTTTGGTTTAAGTCTCCAAGGGGCTAGCCACCTCTGATGGTAGCAGAGGTATGGCAATAGGGCCAGAAGGGTGGGAGATCACATCCCAACCTCATATAGGTGGCAGATAGAACAAACTGGAAGCAGAGCCAGGCTCTGAACTCTCAAAAGTGGTCCCATTGATGTCCTTCCTCCAGAAAGGCTACGCATCATAGAAGTTCCATAATCTCTATGATTATTATAGTACCACCAACTGGGGACCAAGTTTTCAAATACATAAGGTTTCTCATTCAAACCTCTACACACAGTCTAGACAAGCTTGCGGAATTCTAAAACAAGTAACTGGGCTGGAAGGATGGCTCAGCAATCAAGAGCATCGGCTTCCAGAGATCTAGAGCTTCGTTTCACAATGGGCAGCTTACAGCTGCCTGTATTCCAGCTCCAGGAGCATCCCGCATCTCTGGAGAACATGCACAGACTTTCTTCCCTGCCCTCATTCCCTGGGCAGTATAACATGACTGTTATACCATATTCTCATTGCCCAAGTAGTAGAATCAACAGAGAACCTGGGTGTCTATGGACTCCACACAGGCTATAGAGATTGGAGCACCCTGGGACTTGGGTGTCCACAGGAGGCCCTGGAATCAAGGGATTACTGAAGCTGCAGCTGTTTCTCTCTGCCTCCTCCCCTCTTCCTGTCTCCTTCCTTTTGCTTTTGATTAAATCTATGTTAATTGAAAACGTAACAGTTCTATTTCCAGAGTGGATCTCAGTAGCACTAAATTAGATCTGCTGAGTTTGAAACCACAAGGCAAGTTGTTGAAGAAGCCAGTGCAATGGTACAAAAGTTCATGGACCCTTTAAATTAAGAACTGCAGCCATCTCTCCTGGGGACCAATAGGTTGTACAGCTGCTGAGCTGCAGAGATAAGTTTATTAAATGTGTTATGTTTTGCTGGTGGAATATACCATTTTTATCTCTGACTGTAACAGACTCAACAGGAAATGCCTGGCCATGCGTACCCTGCCCCGTGGGAGCACATTATAGCTGGGTAGAGTTTTCAGTAGTCTTGATGCAGGGTGGAGGTGACAAAATATTGTTCAGATTTGGGGGGAAGCAGGCCTCTCAACCAGCGTTCTAGAGAGAAAGACTGGGCGTTCCATACATACTTTTTTGTATGGAACCGTAGCCACCTCACACCTCAGGGTACTCAGGCCTGGGAGAAGGGGATTGCAGGCTTCTTACCCGGAATAATCACTTTTCAAAGAAGATGCAAATTGTACTGAACACCAATGACTGTCCTGATAAAATGAGCAAATTTCAACAAAGCCTTAAAAAGAGGCAGACGTTCTTCAGGACGATGTTCCAAGTGTTCTTGAAACTTCAAAACTGCTCAGAGCCTCAGAGCACATGCCTTGTCCTTAACTGACTGGAGCAGCCTTAAAAATCATCCAGATTAAAAAGCAAAGCAAAACAAGAACCTCTCCCCACCTCCCAAAAAACAACTCTCGGATCTGACTGAGAGAGTCCTTAAAGAAATGGCAGAACTAATGTTCCCTCAATATGTACAACAGGCTTATTTAAAATAATTGCCCACAATTTATGTTGAAGGGCAATGTCAAGTACAATCACACACACACACACACACACACACACACACACACACGAAAAAGCTGTTCTCACCGATATGACTATCTTGAGGAGTCTGGAGATAAAAACGCACCCATCAAACACTTACCATCACCAAGGCCACAAACACTTTTTTGAAAAGTGCTTTATCATTTTATTTAATGGAACGTGTTTATCTTGAAGCAAGGCCATAAACAAACATGACACCACATGGCAAGGACGCTCGTTGGTAAACACTCAAGCACCCGAGGAGAGCGCCTGTTAATGGGAATATCTGAGCACCCCCTTAGGCTGCTGAAGCCATGTTCCACGGTCCTGTCTTTCTCCAAGGCTTTCAAGCCAGTGTCCTCAGCAGCTGGAGAGTGACATGTCCCTCAATCTATGTGTTTGTTTGAGACAGCCTTGTAATCTTGGCCAGGCTCAAATGATCCTTCTGCCTCTGCTTTTTGAGTGCTGGAATTACAGAGTGCACCAGCACACATGATTTTAGCAGTCAGTTTCATGAATGTTGTTTATGCTTTGTTCTATGATGTGGAGACATGGTGACTGGATAAACATCAAATTTCTTTTCTAACTTCACCTCGTGCACTTTCACAAAATTGTCATAAAATTAACAGTCGTGACTTCTGGAGTCTCAGCTTCCCCTATGTACACTCTCTCCAGAAAGATGCTTTGGTACATCAGGCAAGACTCAAGGAAAACCCATGCCGGGCTGCCGAAAGAGTTCGGCTCTGAGTCACACAGGCTGTGGCATGTTTGGCTGATCATCAACTGCCCTGCTATTGACCAAAGTGGTGGCATGACCTAGTGTCCTGTGGCCAGACTCCCAATTTTGGAAAGCATTTAAAATGAGGGGTCATTCTTCTTTGTGAACAAGGAAAAAGAGAGGAGGGGTTATTATGAGGAGTCCTTCTAGCCCAGCAATGGCTGCTTGGTCAAAGGAATCCTCAGAGTCTCAGCTCTCATGACAACGACATTGGTGACATCCACATGTAAAGTGCTGCTTATAGCAGGGTGAGGGTAAGAAACCCTGACGTCAGACATGTTATAGGAATGTACCATATGTATTCCAGGTATTTTGTATAGATGGTGGGGGCTGCACATGCCACTGCATACATCAGGAGAGATGGCCTGGAACTTCTTTGGATTCTCCATTGACTGTAGCAACAGAACTGCAGAAATGGGCTGCTGTACCCAGCTCAATATCCATTCTAGGGATTCAAACTCAGATCTTCACTTTTGCTGGGTAAGCCCTTTACCCACTGAGCCATTGCCCCAGCCCTGGGAGGTAACATCTTCCAGGCAACAAACGTTCTAGCCTGCAGAGCTAGGGAACTGGGACCCATACTTGGTCTTGCAAAACACAAAGTCGTCTGCATCAGCAAGCGTGACAACTCGTGCCTCTCCCTAGCATGGTGTCTTCCTCCTGTGCCCGTCTATTCAAGCTGGTGGAGCTGGGGTGGTTTTGGCTCCCATTTCTCCCCAAGCTCCAGGCTGGTCCTACTCTCACAGTCCCAGTGGGTTTATTAGCTGTGTTTCTTACACTGTGTGTCAGCGGTCTGGACCACCCTGCTCTGTTTCAGGGATTTCTGTATACCTCCTGCTGAGCTTTGTCAGGGGAAAGAACAGCAGGGCTGGGCTCCTGTCCTACCCCAGCCACCATCTTTTTTCTGACGAGGCCCATGTAGGTCACACAGGCCTTGCACTCATTGTGTGTCAGAGACTAACCTCGACATACTCATCCTACCTGCACTAGGATTCTAGGTGTGCACCACTGTGTGTGGTCTTATGCAATGCTAAGTGTGGCCTTGTGCCTGATAGGCCAGGACTCTACCAACTGAACTACGTACCCAGTCCATATTATCTATCTTTAATGACCCAGAAGGTCCCTTAAGACCTCAAACAAGCGTGAGCATATTTTATGAAAGTTACCAGAGATTTGGGCTGCATGAATACCACCGAAGCCTGCCTTGATGCTACAGAGTGACCACCAAATGCATTTTAGTCCCTGTGTTTGGCTCCAGCAGTTTCATAGATATTTTAAAGCCTTACCCCACGTGCACGCATGCGCGCGCACACACACACACACACACACACACACACACACACACACACACTACTCATTTGTGTGCCCTCTGGCTGGCTAACTGTTTAGCTGGTTGCAGCTGCTCTGTGAGCTCCTTGAGTCCGGGAAAGCCATCTTTTCAACTTACACCTTTGCTGCCGTTTTGATAAAAAGAGGCCACAGCTCCGTGTCTCACCTCTGCCTATAATTTTACATAAAGTTTGTCACATGCAATAAATCCTGTCACGGTTCTCATGGGGCTTGGAAATGGCTGCCCAAGCACCACCCTCCTGCTCTGCAGCTCGCTGTCAGGAGTGAATTCACGACTCACCTTTCGACTGCCACCTGCCCTGAGACATTGGGTTGATTTCAGGGCCACCCACTTTTCCACAGAATTCCCATTTGGGGTCTCTTCTTTCTTCTGTCTGCCTCCATTAACTCATGCTCTGAACTTTCAAGAACCTTTAAGAAATTGAAGCAAAGAAATAAAATCTGGTCATGGTTTTCAGGGAGTTGCGCAGATCCTTCCTCAGGGCCTAGGCTTTGTGTGCAGGAAACCCCAGAGTCTTAGCTCTCAGCCCCATCCTGTGCAAACATGGGCAAGTTGCTGCAGTTACACAAACCATGTTTCCTCCTTGGGAAGATGGGGCCATGGTGCTACCTGCCTTCCAGACTGTTGCTGTTGCCATCCTGATGCCTGTGCTCTGGTGGCCAATTATATTTACCATTTGATTTTCAGTGTTATGATCACTAAAGCTATTAGGGGTGATTGCTATGATATCATAGAGATATGA
Organism: Microtus pennsylvanicus; assembly: GCF_037038515.1. Taxonomy (NCBI): domain Eukaryota; kingdom Metazoa; phylum Chordata; class Mammalia; order Rodentia; family Cricetidae; genus Microtus; species Microtus pennsylvanicus. Next base: position 73,652,794 of record NC_134582.1, read on the forward strand.
TTAGGGCAAAAATTACACCTGAAATTGCAGAGTATCATGGTGTGTGTGTATGTGAGTGTGTTTGTGTGTAAATACACATATGCAGTACACCTGTGGAAGCCAGAGATGGACATTGGGTATCTTCCTCAATCACTCTTCACCTTGGTGAGTTTTTTAAAACAGCTTTTGTTCCATAATATTTGTTTACTTTTATGCATGAATGTTTTGCCTACACCTATGTGTGCCCACCACATGCTTGTGTAGTGCCTGTTATGTTAGATAAACTCCAGATCCCATGGAACTAGAGTTACAGATGGTTGTTAGCCACCATGTAGGTCCTGGGAACTGAACCTAGGTTCTCTGCAAGAGTGCAAGGGCTCTTGATGGCTGAGCCACTTCTCCAGCAACACATTTCTGCTTGTCTGTTTTTTATGAGTATGAGTGGTTTGTCTGAAAGTATGTACACTGTATTGTGCACAGTGTCTGAGGAGGTCAGAAGAGGACACTGTAGTCCCTAGAATTGAAGTTGCATATGAGCCACCATGCAGATGCTGGCACCTGATCCCAGGTTCTCTGTAAAAATATGAGCCACCATGTGGATCCTGGCAGCTGATCCCAGGTCCTCTGTAAAAATAGCATAAGATCTTAACTGTTGAGATATCTCTAGCCCCTTGTTTTGCCACTTTTATCTTTTTACATCTGTCTATCTATCTACCACCTATCTATCTATCTATCTATCTATCTATCTATCTACCACCTATCTATCTATCTATCTATCTATCTATCTATCATCTATCTATCATGTATTTTGTGTGTGGTGGGGTATGAGAGCATGAATGTGGAGGTCAGAGAAACAACTTGCAGCGATCAATTCACTTCTACCATGTGTTCAGTACCAGGGATCAAACTCAGGTCACCAGGCTTGGTCTCAAGTATTTGTATCTACTAAGACATTTTTCTGGCCCCACACTTTTTTTTTTCTGAGACAGGGTCTCTAAATGGAGCTTGGTGACTCACTAGACTGGCCAGAAAGCCCCTAAAATCATCATGGATTTGAGAGTCCCCATCTCCCGGCACTGAGATTTCAGATACTGGTCTACCTTGTTGGTATTTCAAGTGGGTTCTGGGTAACTGAACTCAGTTTCCCAAGCTTGCACACTGCTGACGGAGCTACTTTCCAGCCCCTAGTTGTGATCCACAGTTAACTTACTGACTTTTGCCTCCGGCTATTGTGGCGGCTGGAGGAAGGCTTGCATAGACTACAACATTGAGGTCTGGAGGAAGGAGAGAACAGCAGATAGAGAACAATTTATAAACTGAAATCCGGCCCTTAACAGAAACAGAACAGTACAGATTTGCAAGTTACTCTGTGTTCTGAGAGGAAAGGCTAATTTTGAGAGAAAGGATGAAACGTCCCAGGACTGTTCTGAGTGGCCTGGAGAAGGCAAGCCTAGGATTGCTCCTTTGGAGTCAGATTGAAATTAGTCTATTCCCTACCAAGAACTGAAGGCTTGGTTCACACTGTATATTTAATTTTTGTTAAAAAATATATGCAGCTAAGAGAAAGCCAAGGAAATATTTTCATATAAGAGACGCCAACTCTGATGTCTTCTGTGTGGGAAGAAAGGGCTGCGTTTTCATTTTTGCCAATCTTAACACACATCCCAGTTCAATGATTTGATGGTCCTCTGAGTTCTAGGGAGACTAACTTTCCATCTCAGTTTCCCTCCCAGTCCCATTCCTGTCTTTCTTTCCCTTGGATGTTGGGCTTAGGGCCTTGCTAAGCACACACACTGTGACAGAACTGCTCCCCAGCACTAGAAGAATGAGGACGTGGTCCAAGTCCTCAAAGAGTTTTCCCTCCGTAGCCAATGTGTTCATTTCACTGATGGATGACGAGAACTTGCTTTTCCTGTCCTACCAACAGTTTCTACACCTTCAGTTCAAGCCCCACTCCTCTTTGCTGGATTTGAACATGAATTAGGCCCCTGTGTTAGAAGTTGCAGAGGCGAGGGGCAGGGGAACAGGACATGAACACAAATTTAGGATCCGATAAACCAGGTTCCCAGCCTGTGTGCTCCTCTGGTGTTCCAAGCCTCAGTCTCCTCATTTGTAAAATGGGATTAATAATGATACCTATCTACGGTGGTTTGAATGAGACTGCCTCCCATTGGCTTGTATATTTGCTCGCTTAGTCCTGAGCTGATGAACTGTTTGAAAGTATTGGCAGATGTGGCTGTACTTGGGTAGCCGTGTTCTTGCTGAGAGGGTGCACTGCTGGCTGTTGGGGATGGGCTTTAAGGTTTCAAAAGCCACAGCCAGGTTCAGTCTCTCCCCCCTCTGCCTGCCTGTGGATCAGGACATAAGGCTCTCAGTTACTTCTCCAGCACCATGTCTGCCTGCCTGCTGCCATGATCTCAGCCATGATGATAACAGACTAACCTCCGAAGCTGAAAGCAAGCCCCCAATTAAATGTTTTCTAAGAGTTGCCTCGGTCATGCTGTCTCTTCACAGCAAGAGAATGGTGGCCGAGACACTATCTCATGGAGTTTTTGTGAAAATTTGAGGTCGTGTATGGATGATGAGTTCATGAGGGAGGGCGTAGAACTTTCAGACTGCCTAAATGCGAGTCTTATTTGCATCATCAGCTCACTTAGTCCCGGTATGGTTTTGTGTGTGTGTGGGGGGGTGTGCTGGGAGCAGGGCCAAGCCAGGGCTGAAGGAGGATCCCAAGCAGAGGTGAGAACACCCAGAACACTGTGTCAGAAAAGTTCATTTATTAGGAGGGGCCAGGGATAGTTAAACAGCAGCAAGAATGGCCAGTTAGAGCCATGTGGTATGTTATTGGTTAGGGCAAGAACATTGAGGTAGCTTCATTTTTTATACTTAAGAGCAGCAGGGCCAGGGGAAGGCACCTTATAAGGTCATGTAGAAAAGGAAGGAAGTTCTGGGATGTTTCAGTGGTCAGATAAACAGCAACTAGTCCTTGTAGGCTTGGAGATCCAGGAGCTTATCAGTTGCTACACACACTGGAGCATGTCCACGCCCAGAGAAGCCTAATAGCTGGGGTCTGTAGGTGTCTGAACAAGACAGGGGAGCTATCAAACTCCTGATACTCTCAGGATGAGAAAATCTGGGATTTTAGGAAGGCTTTGATCCCTTTTTAGTAGCGTCATGCCAGTTCCACAACCATGTGATATTGGAAATATGTTCTTTTTAATTTTTACCTTATTTATTTTATTTTTATGTGTAGGAGTGTTTGCCTACATGTATGTCTATGTACTACATGCATTGCTAGTGCCTTACAGGAGTCGGAAAAAGCTCCTGGAATTATCCTGGAACTGGAATTGTAGAGAATTGTGGGCCGCCACCATGTTGGTGCTGGTACTTGAACCCAGATCTTCTTAACCATAGAGCCATATCTTCAGGCCTGCTATTGAAAATATTGTGGCCAGCATCTCTGCCTAAAAAATGAGGATTCAAACATTTTCTGACTTATTATGCTTGTGGAGATTATTAAAAGCAATACTTCAAAGTAACAACTTGGCTAACACAGCTTGGCTTCTGCTGGTAAACATAATTTTCTCTTATTCTTATGAGAAACCCATAACTTCTTTAGTCTTTTACCATGGGGCTGATTTTCAACCTTTTATCCTTTCTTGATTTCTCTTTGCTTTGAGCACCCATGGAGTTGTCTGTACCTCTCCTGACATTCTTCCCATGATAGAACTCATTCTATGTGTCATCTTGGCTGCACCACAGTACCCTGTTGTTCAACCAAACACCGATGAAGGCGCTGTTGTGAAGATCTTGAGTAGAGAAGATAGCATCTATAATCAGCTCTCTTTAGTACAGATTCCCTGGATGATGTGTGGTGCTGCTTCTACCCAAGTGAAAACAGAAAGAAGAAATCCTGCAGCGAGCTGGTAATGAGAGATCTGGCCTCAGAACTGCAGTGTTGTCTTCTGGCATTCCCAGCTCACTGGCCTGCCCTGTAATGGACACTCTCTAGCCTCTGCCATTTCACCAGCCAGTTACTTAAAGTTAGTAAAAAATGAACTTTTACTATTGCCTTTTTTTCCTTGTGTGGACTCTCACTTATTGTTTCTACTTTTCTATTTAAAAGTCACTCTGTGTGTGTGTGGGGGGGGGGTTAATATACACAATTGTTCAAGTACAAGTTCTGGTGGAGAGCATTGTCAACCTCAGGTGTCTTCTCATTAATTCTTCACATCATCACCATCATCACCACCATCATTTTCATTATCACCATCATCATCATCACCATCCCCATCATTGACACCATCATCATCAGCATCATCAACATCACCACCACCAGCATCAGCATCATCAACATCACCACCATCATCATCACCATCACTGACACCACCACCACCACCACCATCATCATCATCACCAGGAACAGGGTCTATCCCTGAACCCAGCGCTTGCAGTTCACTTAGACTGGACTAGGCCAGCATATCCAGGGATCTTTCTGTCTCTGCCTCCCCAGTGATGAGATGACAGTGCTCAGCCACCCTTAACTTTACATGGGTGCTGGGGAGCCACACTGAGGTCTCCGTGCTTGCAGGGCAAGCGCTTTGCCAAGTTGGCCTTTTCCTAGCCTTACATGCTTTCCAATTAGAAAAAAACAAAATACAAAAAAAACAAAAAAAAATGAAAAATTTGGGCACCTGCATCACTTTCCTCCAGGATGAGAGTCATTAAAGGGCACTAGGTATTGTGGGGACTTTATGTATTCCATTTAACTCTGGGCTATGTCTGTCTCACGGCAGAACATGGGCCCACATTTGGCCTGTGCAGGTGAATTCCCTGGAGAGTTTGTAACGTGTTTAAATTAGCTACTAATGTTGAAAACAGGAATATCTCTCAGAACAATTTTGGAAATGACTATATTTCATAAGATCGGTTTTGTATATTTGTAAACAGGGGACTCTTTACAGGAGCTGTTAGCCAGCACACTGACATAGCAGACAATGTTCTTGTTTCAGGTTCATTTGCTACAATGGGGATCAGACCCAGGGGCTCACACTTGCTAGGAATTTCCATTGTTGGTATGGAAATACCTGGGTTTTTTTTCTTGTTTTCTTTTCCTTTTAAAATTTAATTGTCTATTTGTTTGTGTCTTAGTTAGGGGTTTTATTGCTGTGAGGAGACACAATGACCACAGCAACTCTTATTAAAAAAACATTTAATTGGGGTGGCTTGTTTACAGTTTCAGAGGTTCAGTCCCTTATCATCATGTTGGGGAGTATGGCCACATGCAGAGAAAGATAGCATCCGATTTGTAGAGATCTGTCTACGTTTGCCTCCTTCCAGGCCTAGGACTAAGGGTTTGGACAACCACACCCAACATCCCCTTCTCCTCCCTCTTTCTGTTTTTCCTCCCTCTCTTTTTAAATAATTAAAACTTTAATATCAAGAACTTGGAAATTAAAAAAAAAAGTACAGCGATATTAGCCAGATCCTACGACCATAAACCTCAATGAACTTCTGTACAATTGTAATAACCATTCTTTCCCATAAATACCTGAGATAATTGCTGTTCCTAGGGAAAGGTTTATTTATGCTACACACATGCTGTGCTACTGAGTTCTATCTCCAGATCTAGCTTTCTTCTTATGGTTGTGGTAGCTCAATCTGAGGGTCTAATTGATATCTATCTGTTCATCCATGCATCCACCCACCCATTTTTCATCTATTCACTCATCTTCTTTCTGTATATGTATATGTTAGATGTATATATTTAAATAAAATAACTGAATTATTTATCACCTCAAGAATCCATTTGCTGTGGTTCAGAATTGCATCCTGCAAAAGTTCATGTTAATATTAACTTCTTGGTTACTGATCTGGAGAACATACTGAACTTTAGAAGCTAAAACCAAAAGGAGGAATTAGGTCACTGGAGGCATGTCCTTAAAGCAGTGTTGGGACTCTGATCTACTAGTTTTGGTGAGGTAAACACCTTCCTCCACCTGCTTCCCCACCAGTGTCTGCAGCATTCCCAACTGATAATGGACCAAAACCATAGCGATGTGTGGAAGCCAGGGAGAAAAAGAAACCTGTTCAACGTTAACTCCCTTAGCTTTGTGTCACGGTGACAGGAACTGACTGAGCACATCCTTAAATTATCTACCATTTCTGAAACACTTTAATTCCAGAGGGAAGAAGGCAGGCGGTTCATGGACTTAAATCTCTAGCAATGGAAGGTTATGGAACAGTGTTAGCACAAGTCATCCAGATAAAACCAAGGCCTTGCCCCAAAACAGACGTGCTTTTGTGCAATCAAGCAGGACGCTGTGTTTAGTGCCCCAGCAGCCATTTTTCTTTCCAATTGGCTCACTACCTCTGTCTTCCTTGCCTTGCCCCACCCCTCTTAATGCAATCATTCTGGAACCTTTTCTGATTGATTTCAAATTAGAACCAGACTGAATTAAGCTCCCCAAATGGAATTGCTACAGTCTGGTTCCCATTATTATCTACACTTATTATGAGAGCAGATTCTTCACGAAAGCCTTCGGCTGCTGCAGTTTCAGGCTCACGTGTCAAGTTGGTTCCATCATTGTGAGTGTCTGTATGGTAATGGAGAAACTGCCCAAGGGATTTCTCCCAGCATCCTCCTAACATGCAGGAACATGCGGCGGGGCATCCAACTGGGCAACACTTTTAAAGAGTATTAGTTTGCTGTCATCCCTGGGGTCTGCGATCTAAATCAGTCCACTACTTGCTCTCTGAGACTTCTTTAGTTTTCAGACCCATGTTCGTGTGCTGTGTGGGTGTGTGCACGCACACAGGGTGTGCTAGGAATGGATTCACACATACCAAGTGAACACTCTAACACTTTGCCCCTGTAAACTTGACCTGAAATGGTACAACCTTCCACAACAGTCAGAGGCCAGACTTCTGCTCACACTGTGTAGGCTGGTCTGACTTTCCCCAAACAAATTTTTGCTTTGCGGTATGAGAGAGAGGCTGCATGCAGCCACGCTCCCTGCTTGAGTCTGTTCCATGATGCAGACTTAACTTGTCCTGTCTGGCGGATGGAGACAGGTTCGTGAGAAACGAATCATCTGAGTAGTTTTCCATCAAGCCTGTTTTTGTTGTTGAAGGGGAGGAAGAAATGAGATGTTGGGTCTCCATTGGCTAGCTGGCCTTGATGCTAGTACACACTTAGCTTCCTTCAGCAATGTAGCCCAATCAGTGATGTTTTCTTTCAACCTTCAGTGTCAGCCACTGAGGCCAGCACCCTGAAGAGACTTGGACTCTCCTTTCGTGGCTGGAACCAGCAAGGGCAAATTTGACTTGATGGAGAAGAGAAATGGAAACAGAAGTTTCTGTCCTTCCTGGTCCCACAGCCATTCAGCCCCAAAGAAACACACAGAGGCTTATGTTAATTACAGACTATTTGACCTATTAGTTCAGGCTTATTATTAACTAGCTCTTACAACTTAAATTAACATATACTTCTACGTTTGGCCATGTGGCTTGGTATCTTTTCTTAGTAAGGTATTCTCATCTTGCTTCCTCTGCATCTAGCTTACAATTCACTCTCTGCCTTCTTCTTCCCAGAATTCTTTTTAACTGGTTGCCCTGCCTATACTTCTTGCCTGGCTACTGACCAATCGACATTTTATTAAACCAATATGAGTAACATATCTTTACAGGGTACAAGAGAATTATCCTACAGCAGAGAAAGATCAGAGAGGAGGAGCATGCTGGTGTACTCAGGTGCCCCCATCAGGAATGTGACTCAAGGTCAAGTGTGAGACGTGGCAGGAGGCAACATGGTCATAACTGTTCCATTTTCTGTGTTCTGAAACAAATAAGTTAAGAGTCTGTGTCACCCACTTGGGTACTTAGCATGTGGCAGGAGCTTCCCTGAGGTCACCTGGAGGAATACACAGCAGCAGCTGGATGCTTCCTTAGCTAACCCAACATGCAGCAGCTGGAGGCTTCCTTAGCTAATGCAACGTGTTTGAGAGAATGTTTGTGTTTGTTTTTGAGGCAAGGTCTCCATAGCCCAGGCAGATCTGGGACTCATGTTACCCTCTGCCCCCGCCCCCGAAGTGTAGGTATTATAAGGATGCCACCATGTGAGGTTCCAGTGAAGTTTATGATTTATAGAAAGATTCTTAGAAACCTTGCACAAGAGAGGATAAACTAGGGTTTGGGTTTTTCACACAGGGAATGTTTTTGACCAGGAATCTCTAGAAGAACATTTTCAGACATGCATGTGACTCCCAGAGAGGTGTTGTTTTGGGAATGCCTTGTAATTAGATCCAAACCCTCGCCAAGCAGCGACTCAGGACTGTAATTTCCATGTCGGTGCCACACATGGTCTGAATCATATTCCAGTTTGTGTTTCCTTCTGTTTTGTTCAAGGTTTGTCTCGTCTTACAAAAGGCAAAGCTTCCACTGGTTGTCCCAAATAGTCACCTAAATTTGCTGGACGGAAAGCCAGGTTGTGCGTCAAGTAGGGAAGCAGAGCAATTCGGCCAGGAGGTTCTCTGCCCTCACTCGGTAACCTCATTACCCTCTTTTTTGTAAGAGAAAGGGGTTAAATCCAGGGAAGTCCCTGAACTAGTGGTCAGAAACATAATCTTTTGATGCTGGGGTTTAGGTGAAAGGTTTTAGCCAGGTGATGCACTCTGCTCCAGTACTACGTTTCCTCTTAGTGCTCTCTGCTTTCATGTTGTAGTTCTATGTCTACAACTTCCATGAGGAAAATTTGGTATGTTTTTAAAAAATGGAAATGTCTCTATTGTTTTTCCTGATTTTAGCTTTCTGGTTCCAAATATTCATAAAACATAGAATTTATAAAATAAAAGTCCCTCACAAGCATTACCTCTCAGCAACATCCACGTCCTCCATCTCATTGTTGTATGGGAGTGTGTAGACCGTTTCTGTGGAAACCCTCTCCAGTTTATTTTTACTACTGCATATCCAGAAGTCTTTTACATCATCATGTTTGTTCCCTCACAGGTTCTGGCCATACTTTTCATGTCAGTATAAAATCTATCCATTTTAAGAAATACAGATTTCCATGATCCTTTTCAGTGGCTTTCCCACATCCTCTCAGATGGCTTAGTCATTTATGTTCTTGTCCTTGGTAAAAGACCTTGAAGTTGTTTCTATTTACTTGTGTGAGAACAGAATAAAAATGACTGTTTTTGCATCATCCTCTTTTTATCCACTTCTGCCCTCATTATCATTTTCCCTTTAAGGTAAGTTCCTGCAAGAGGAAATTCTGGTTCAAAAACTGGCCAGGAGGATGGAGAAATGGATCAGTGGCTAAAAGCACAAATTGCCCTAGCAGAGAACCCAGCGCCATGGGAATGTCACAACTGTCTGTAACTCCCGCTGCAGAGAATTGGGTAGACTCCAGCCTCTGTGGGTACCTGTGCTCCCATGCACGCACCCACACAGAGACATGCAGGCATACAATAATTCAAAAGTTGTAAAAATCAAGTCTTTAAACAATTCAGGAAAACACCATGAGTTAATGCTCTCACTGAACATTATGAAGTGGTCATTTCTCCACTCCAGCCAGGTTGGCTTTAGCATCCTCTCTAATTTCTTATGCACAAAAGTGTTTATCTTTGTATGCAGATGGGACAGCCCTTAGTTCCGTGTGTATAGTAGTCATTACAGCGAAAGTCAGTGAAGGAAAAATTCTTGCTCAAAAGAAGAGACTCTTTGATCTGGGTGGAGGCTCAGCATTTTGGGCAGGCCAATCATTGGCCAAGAAGACTCTCTGGAAGGCTGGACACCCCTAGGAAGGTGGGCTCACCTTACACCATGCTAAGCATATGGATGGAATATTCATTCCTTTAATGAGATGCTATACTGTATGTTCCCAGAATTCCTTGCCACTAGTGCCTAATTCCCTAACACTGAGTAGTCGTGAGACTTGTCTGGGTCCATCCACCTTTGAGAAGGGCAACATTTTCTTTTCTTTTTTCTGTTTCTGAAGCTGAGCAGAACCTAAGCATGCTTTTTTTGGTACATTGAGTTCCTTGATATTTCTCTGAAGCTCTCTTTCCCGCCATGTCACAGACCTCCATGCCAGCATCTCAGATAGCATGACTTTCCCTCCTCTCTGCAGCTTGCCTGCTCGCAGGGTTGTTCTTTTAAACAATAATAAAAGTTCCCTCCAGCTAATGCTTGAGTTTCATGCTAAATTCCTTTATTACTGAGTTGATGAACCCTGATTTTCCTGGTATCTTATTGACCATTTTCTCTTTTCCATTTGTAAACTGACTATCTATATGTCTTTCCAATTTTTAGCTAAAGCCTGTCAGTCTGCTTTATAATACTCTGACAAACCTAAAGATGAGTTTTACTCAGCTGGTTATTTCCCAGCGGCCCTATTCAAAGCACCATTGGCCTAGTTAGGGTTACTACTGCAATGATGAAGTACCAGGATCAAAAGAAAGTTGGGGAGGAAAGGATTTATTTGATTCATACTTCTACATTGTAGTTTATTACTGAAGGAAATTTAGGGCAGGAACTCAGACAGAGCTGGAACCTAGAGGCAGGGGCTGATGCAGAGGCCACAGAGAGGGACAGCTTGCTGGCTTGCTCCCCGTGGCTTGCTCAATCTGCTTTCTAATAGAATCCAGGACCACCAGGACAGGGGTGGTACAGGTCCTCCCATGTCTATCACAAATTAAGAAAATGTTCTACAGGTTGCTTGATCTTATGGAGGTATTTTCTCAGTCGAAGATCCTTCCTCTCAGATGACTATATCTTGTATCAAGGTGACAATCATAGAGTTGGGTTAAGTTTCCAACTGACTATCCACCTGCCTGAGATTTCACCAGGGACACTAAATTTTAATACGTGAACCCATGGTAGACATATCCAAATGATAGCTGAATGTTTATCATTTTTCTTAGTCTTTTGTAAGACTTTCTATGTTAAAGATATTCTTTGAGGTCTAATACAGATTCGACCCCTTTATTCTCATTCCCAATCTACTCTCATCTTAAATAAGGGCCTCAGTTACCCATCACTTATAAAGTAGAAGTCTATGGATTGTTAGGAAGAATAGATTGTTGTTTGGAGAAGGTAAGAGATTTAGTTTCTAGGACCTTAATGTATTCTCAAATCCTATTTTCTCTATGACTTTTACCAACTCCCTCTTTCCATCCAAGTCCGCAGCACCCATATCAGCACCCCAAATGGAGCTGCCAAGGGGCTCAGTGACTGGAGGATTTAAACACGTTGAAAGAGAAGTGGGTGGTGATGGCAAGTCACTAAAACTTGAAGGAAAGCCAGCGTAATACAATTGAAATTTCACATTGGGAGTGCATCACTATGGCAACAAAGGACAGATCTGGAGAAACAAGGCATAGCATCATAGAATTATGGAGGAAATTGATCAGGAAAAAGAGTGGCTGTGTGTCTTTTGTTTTATGCTCAGCTCATTTCTCAGGACTCTACATTAGCACCTGGGAAGCATATTTCAGCTCTCAGAAACAAACACATTTTAATTATGTTTACATGGATAAAGCCACAAGAAGGAAATCCTTTTGGTAATATTGTTTGTAGTAACAGTGTCAGGATCTCTGCAGTCTTTTATTTGAGAAGCAATGGTTTAATTTAAAATATACACAGAGCTTTGAATTCTCATTTTCCTAAGTTAATGTTTTCATCCATCTATTTACTCAATAAAGACTCGCTGAGACCCTGAAATAGAACAAATTTTACAACTTTGAGCAAACTTTGACCTGGTGTGTAGTCTCATCCTAGATCCCGCAAGAGACAATTCTCCCGTTATTAAACAACCTTGAGCCCCGCCCCCCCCCCCCAGTTCAACAACGTCTTGTGCGTGCATTTGAACGTGTGAGGATTGGATTGGATAATTCCTTACCCTTTGACATTTGAACCATTATTGTTTTTGCATTATATCACCGAGGAAACAAGAAGCGAGTCTGTGTTAAGATATGTCTGGCTCGGTGACTCTGTTAGGGATCCCCAGCTTAACACACTACAAATCTTAAAAACAAACAAATAAAGATAAGATCACAGCCTTTCAGCCTCTGGAGAGGAAAGATCATCAAATCCGAGCCCCTGCTTCCCGCAACAGAAGAACAGGGCAAGAAATTCCTCATGCATTGTTGCTTCCCAAAGCATGTGTTGACTAGAACGTCACTTTAGATATTAGAAATAAACAAAGCTAACAAAGGAGCAGCATTTGGTGCTGCTCAGTGGGAAGACCCTTGACAGAGAAGGCATCTCTGATAAGACAGGAAAAGGAGGCTGTACCCATGCAGAAAGGCCATGTGTGGGAGAATGATAGTCCAGGTCCTCAACGGAGTACATGTTGTTTATTGAAAAGACATTAAAAACACAGGTGCTATCTTCATATTTCATGGAGTTTGCGTTCATCATACTCACAAGAACCAAGTGTCATAAGGGACATTACACAGTTCATGACACATTTGCTCCAGGGAAGATTTCCCACCTCCCCTACAATGACGATGCCTTCCCTATCCATGGTGACATTTCCCCTATCCATGATGATGTCTTCTCTACCATGGTAACATCTTCCCAGTCATGGTGATATCTTTCCTACCAAGATAACATCTTCTCAGCCTTGAAGATGACTTCTCTGCCATGGTGACATCTTCCCTGACATGATGGGCTGTGTCCCTTTCAACCTAAGTTGAAATAAATCCTTCCTTCCTTTAAGTTGTTTCTATCAGGCACTTGGTTTCAGTGACAAGAAAAGTACCACACTCTTCTCCTCCCCACCTTCTTCATGCCTCTCTTCCCATTCCTCCCCTTTGTCTGTTCCTTGTCCTTCATCTCTCCTTTCTGACATCAGAAGCTCTTTCTCCTCTTCTTCCTCCTTTCCCTCTTAGTTGTATTAAAGTTTGATGCCAAGAAGGGGCAGATCTGAATGACCATACGTGAGTCAATATCATTGGGCTCTTTTCTCTAGTCTCCCTTTTCACCTTAAATTCTGACAACTCCCTTGCACTCATACTCAGGTACATATGCACGCACACGCTAGCACGTGCACACACACACACACACACACATTCACACCACACACCCCTAGTTTGCTTCTCTGTTGCTGTGACAGCCACTGACTGAAAGCAACTTAGGGAATAAAGGGTTAATTTCCTTTTACAGCCTTCAGACCCTCATCCAAGGAAGTCAGGGCAGGAAATCAAAGCAAGAATGTGGAGGAAGGAATTGATGCAGAGACCATGGAGAATGCTGCTCACTGCCTTTCTCAGGCTGATTTCTTATACAACCCAGCACCATTTTCCCAGGCCTGACATTGCCCACAGACACGCTCAAGACCAGGCTGACAGAGCAATGGGTAGTGACCCCTTTGGGAGGTCAAATGACCCTTTGTCAGGGATCACATATCAGATATCCTGCATATCAGATATTTACATTACAATTCACAACAGTAGCAGAGAACACAACTCTTGATCGTCCTGTGGTCGTCTTGGGCTAAACCCTAAGTGTGACTTTACCTGAACACCCAGGTAGACAAGCTTAGTCGCTGTTCAGCAAATTTTAGCCCAAAATGTTTGCTATTAGGAAAAAGGGATCTGTTGTTTGGAAAACTGGCTTTTTGAAAGATCTGCCCTATCTGTAGCCAGGACTCGGGTGGAGAAACTGACACGGGGATGTTCAGTGTGAACCTGGATCCTTCTTTCTGAGACACAAATGCCACTCTGGTGAACACCAGCTTCCTCTCTCCGGCGGCAGGCATCTTTCCAAACAATCTCCATTGCGGTAAACTAAGGCAAACATCTGGATCCTAGGGGACAACATAGCTGACTTCTGCAATGCTAAACACGGGGTATTTAGAAGACAGAAGATTCCGCATCACACCTTCACAGATGTGGTCTTAGAAACCTTTCTCGTCTAACTCCCTTGGTGAAGTAACTTCCTTACTTCAGAGATCTTGCTCATCTCCTTCTCAGGAACAGTGAGGCAAAATAACCAGAGCGAATTCATTTGCTGTAACAAGACTTGTTGGATTGTGCAGAATGGTTTGTAAACTAAGAGAAATAATTGACTTCCCTTTCCAACTCGATTCTCCTGGCATGCACGCCACTAACCCCTGAACACCTGTTGCCAGCGGCTGCTGGGAAGAGTATTCAGATCACTGAAGGTGACTGATCTCTTTTAACAGCATCTGGGATTTGCCTCTTTGTTGTTTTTATCAGGATTTTTCCCGTCAGAGATGACCTGAAGATCTGTAAAGGGAAAAATGTTATTTGTTGGAAGCATCCCAGATCAACATTTTGGAGAAAGAGAAAAATAAACAAAAGCATCAATAATAAATAAAATTATGACTATTCTGATCCTCAGGTAAAAAGTTGAATTGAGAATTTTTTTTCTCCCCAAACTGCTTTTAAGCACTCTGGGTCTCTATCAACATTAATATTGATTAGCTGGGTGTGGTCACCATGCCTGTAAACGTAGAACACTTGGAAGGCTGAGACAGGAGGACCAGGAGTTCGTGATCAGCCTTAGCCACGTAGGACTCTGTCTCAAAAAGCAAAAATAGAACAGAAGATGAATGCTGATGTGCCAGGGAGACAGGGAAGGGGGATTCCCCGTGGCCACTGGTGCTGAGCCTCTCTGTCCAGAGATTAGTTAGGGTTTTACCCTTCTGCTGTGACAATAAGGCTGATGACAGTAAGTCATGCAGGCCTGGTGTGTGACACTTAGGGACTCCTGGGCCATCTCCCTAATGAGACGCAAAGTAGGTTTCAGGATATACTTAAATTAGACTAATTTAGTCTGAAATAACCATGGGCAGAAGAACAATTATATTTAAAGTTATATAAATCTCCATACAAATTGTAGCTCTCAGTCCTGGAATCCCTTGAGGTTTGCATATTTTCCAACCTTAATATAGAATATAAATTTGGCCCTCATTTATAGTCTCAAAGACTCTGATTAAAGAATTCTTAATTATTAATGCATGAAAACCAAGACCACAAATGTTTATTAATGAGCAGGCAATTATTAAATTGCTAAATAATTTTCCACCTCATGTTTTAATTATACATTTTATTGGCAGGTAGCTTTTAGGGAGTGCTTTCTAAAAAAAAGGCTACACTCGCTGGGTACATTTACCAGAGCGAGGAGCCATGGGAGCATGAGAAAGGATGGCTCAAGGTCCTAGAAACAAGGTGGACACAGAACTCAGAGCCTGGGGTCAGCCTCTCACGGTGTTTGGTTCTGCTCTGTTGCCTAGGAACCAGAGTTTCCTCACCTGGCTGCATCATCTCTGCCCAGTAAGCTACTATCATTGTAGAATGTTTAAGTGAAAGTCCTCTGAATTCTGATACCAGAAGTGATCCTACATCCTACTTTGAGGAGATGCAATCTGAAAACTGAATTCTAAGATTGAGCTTCCTGTCTGTTTTGTCTGGCATTTCCCTGCAGCAGTTTAAAACATAATTTTTAAAATTTGTTTTCCTGGAGACAAAGTTTCTCCGTGTAGCCCTTGCTGTCATGAAACTCATTCTACACACCAGGCTGGCCTCGAGCTCAGAGATCTGCCTCCCAAGTGCTCAGATCAGAGGCATGTGCCACCACTGCCCAGCAAATTTGTTTGTTTTTGAAAGATGACATCAGACAAGAATGGTGTTCTGAACTTTGGAAAAGAATCACTGACAATAATTATTTATTAAATTCAAGTATTATTTCAGAATTTCACTTTAAATGTTGGCCTCGGGGCATACACTTTTAATCTCAACACTCCCGAGATAGAAGCAGGAGGATTAGAAGTTCAAAGCCATCTTCACCACTTAGTGAGTTCTAGTCTAGCCTGGGCTACATGAGACCCTGTCCAAAATCCAAATATTGGCCTTTCCATGAGTTAACTTTCCTTTGTAGTGATGATCTAAGTGGTTAGAATTTGAATTCATGGTTTTTGTTGTTCAATGTCAAAAACAGATGGCCCCCTGGCTTTAGGTTTGGTGGAATGGTACATTATGGAAGAGCCTGTGACACAGCAAACAGAGAAAGAGGGCAAGAGGGACAGGCTGGATTCCCACACTCCTTGGAGGGTGCCCTCCAGTGACCTGCAAACTTCTCAGAAGACTTCTACAAGGCCCACAGATTCCCCCCAATTGCTCCATTTTGGGGCTTAAGCCTTCCTTCCATACATTCACCCCTGAGACTTGCTCATCCAGACCACGATAATCTCGGAATTTGAACCTAGAACTCTGGCATCAGCTCCCCACCGTGAAACATGCTTCTGGCTGAACAGAGTGTGGAAGCTGTGGCCTGGGCCCTGGAGTGCAGAGGTTATAAGGTCTAGGCAATCATGGAGTCAGATTGAACTTCCTGTGTCCACCGTGCTCCTCAGCCTGGAGCACTGCTCTCATGCTCTGGCCTTCACTGGTCAAACCTGGAAGGATAATCCTATTTGCCTCATAGATAGAAGCCGTTAAGAAGATCAAATGATCACACGGATGCAAGACACCTGGAGCTGTCTGTGTCTGTGCCCAGATAGGGCTCTGTAAAACAGTAAACATTGTTGCCATTGCCGTCTACGTTATCAGTTAGAGAAGACACAGGCAAAAAGCCTTGCTTCCCCTTCAGTGTAAGACACGCCTGGGGGCAAAGGGTCAGGGCTGAGGCCAGGCAGTGGTGTGCACAGCACCAGGGAGCCAGGCTCTATCACTACTTTAACACGTGTCATGGGACTTCCATGTTCTGAGCTCAAGAAGCCACCTGGATTCTTGGAGCCTCAGCATGGATCCCAGAGGGTAGCAGGAAGAGCAGCGGGCTCGGCTCTTAGTGGAGTCAGCTCTTCTAAGGCATAGGGAAGAAAGTCCTGTTCATGTCTCACTGGGGGCCCCATGGGCATAGATATCTGAAAAATGTAGTTTTAGTGAAGTTCATCCCTGAAACATCTTCTAGGTCTGTAGTGAGGAACAATAGATACTGCATACACCTCTGGTGGCCTCTGCCCCAGGCTAGCCCCTTCTGCCTCAGGCTAGCCCCTTCAGCCTTCTGGGTTTCTTACTCTGTAATCAGTGCTCTAGCTTGAATTTCAGCTCTCTTCCCTAGACACTCAACTCCTCCCTTTCCTTTCCTTTCCTTTCCTTTCCTTTCCTTTCCTTTCCTTTCCTTTCCTTTCCTTTCCTTTCCTTTCCTTTCCTTCCCTTCCCTTCCCTTCCCTTCCCTTCCCTTCCCTTCTTCCCCTTCCCTCCCCTTCCTCCCCCCCCCCACTTTCTGTCCCTCTGCTGTAGCCCAGGTTGGTCTTCCAAATAGCCAAGAATGACCTTGAATGGCTAATCTTCTCTTCTTGTTTCACAGACTGAGTTAGGATTATTTGATATGGGGATCCAACCCAGGACATCCTGGAAGCTAGGCAAGCCCTCCACTAACTCAGCTACAACCTGGCCAACCTTGAAATTATATTTTACTTCTTTCTTTCTTTCTTTCTTCCTTCCTTCCTTCCTTCCTTCCTTCCTTCCTTCCTTCCTTCCTTCCTTCCTTCCTTTCTTTTTCTTTTTCTTTTTTCTTTTGTTTTTTGTTTTTTGAGACAGGGTTTCTCTGTAGCTTTGGAGCCTGTCCTGGAACTAGCTCTTGTTGACCAGGCTAGCCTCGAACTCACAGAAATCCGCCTGCCTCTGCCTCCCAAGTGCTGGATAAAAGGTGTATGCCACCACCATCTGGTCTATTTTACGTCTTTTATTTTTTTGGAATTATAAGATAATTGCATAATTTCCCATTTCCTTTTCTTTCTCCAACCCCTTCCGTATAGCTCTGCTTTCTCTCTTTCAAAGGCATGGCCTCCTTTTCATTAACTGTCATTACATGCATGCACATACATACATATACATGTGTATATATATATATATATGTATACATACATGTGTGTAGTTATACATATATATTCCTAAGTACAACCTGCTTAGTCTGTACAGTGTTACTTCTATGTATGTTTTCAGTGTTGACTTTGGTATTGGATAGCCAATTAAAGTGCTCTTCCCTAGGGAAGGCTATTTCCCTCGTTCTCAGCACACTTTAGATGGTGCCTGTAGTTCTTTGTGTAGGGTGGAGGCTTCATGAACCTCCTTGAAGTTGTTGTTGTTATTGTTTTTCTGGTGTTAACCTAGTTGTGGCTGGGTAGACTGATGGGTACTATGTAAGAATTTTGTTTCAGAGATGTGTGAATGGCTAAGGCCAGGCATCCATAGTCATCCAAGAAAGGAGAGACATCGTCAGGCAGAGATGTGCAGAAAGTACACGGTGTGCCTTGCTCCCCCCCCCCTTTGATTTCAGAGCTGGAGCAAACAGCACCTCCACACTCCGCGTTGCTCCCTCTCCCAAGGCTGTGAAAGAATTAGCTGGGCTCCTTCATAAGGTCCAAAGATGAATCACTGTGCTCAACTTGAAAAAGCCCTGTTCATATCAGTGGTTGCCTAGTAGCGATAACTAGGCATTCTAAGTATTTCTAATTAATACAGAGTTTTTGAATTTTTTCATGATGAATCTCATCTCAGAAATAAAGATCGTTTGGACTGGAGCTGTAGCTCATTGGTAGAGTACACATTTAGCATGTCGATGGGGAGGGTTTGGTCCCCCCACACACATACACAACACACACAAATAAGTAGATGAACTGTAGCAATGAGAATAGGTTCCATCCCAATATCCACTAGTCGGACTAAAATAAAGAATACCTGGAATTTCCCAGTAAGTGTTTCACTCACGGAGCCCAGCAGATGAGGAATGCCTGTCCCTGTCATGTCAGCTGCCTGCCCCAGTTGTCTAGTAGGGGTTCTGTAGCTGGCCAGATCAGACTTCTCGGCTCCGAGCCACAAAGTGTTCATTCTGGGTAGAAGAAACCTGCCCTCTCCCTCTGATGTCTCTGAACTGACAACAACACATAAATAGAAGGAGAGGTTTGTTTCCATGCACACAGAGAACTTCCTAGAGAAGCAGGAGCCCTGGAAGTGGTGTGCCACCTTGAGATGGGTAGAGAATTGAGAGAGAGAAGCGAGGGCTGGTCAGAGTGGCGAGCTGTGGGGATGAAACCCTGTACCAGCCTAGCAGACGATAAGGGCTGCTTTGGCAAAGGTTGTTTATGTAAAGTGGTCCTGGTGCCGGACTTTCTGTCTCCAGAGAGAAGGGCGGTTCTCTTCCTCCTGGTGTTGAGGGAGAGCTGGGAGAGGGCGTTAGCACAAAAGGAAATTTACGTCCTGATTTAGGACAGATACTTCTCTATCTGCTATTTCATAGCTGTCTTCAGCTCAAAATAACCCTCATGTCAACGTGACACTTCTAGGGATGGGTCCTCTAATTCCCTCCAGAGTCAAAAACTAAGAGCCCAGTAAACTTGCGGAGCTCGGTTCAGGAATATTTACATGCTTGCCCTAAGGCTAGGCTCAGGAAACTGCCACTGATTCAGGTTGGTGCCGAGTTCTGACCTCGTGGGTACAGAAGTCACGGGGCCTACATGTGGAGCAGGATGGAAAATGTGATACAAAGACAGGGACATACCCAGGTAGCAATAACAGATGTCTACCACAATAAACTGTAAGGTTAGGGTTACAGGAAATGTGACTGCTTAGACTTGGTCCTGGAACTTAAATGGAAGAAACTGGTGAATGTCCCCCTTATGCCCCAGGATGAAGCCATCAAGCTCACCTGGTCACTGCCTGGAGGGAGGAGGGGCACAAGGTGCCTCACACCCAGGGGGTGTCACTATGGCTGACTGGCTTTTTGGGGTCTCTGTCTGTTTAAGAGTCATCCTACGGGGCTCAGACTGGCCTTGAATTCATGATTCTCCAGTCTCCACTTCCTAAAAGGTGTGTGCCACCATGCCCAGTGAGTGGCTGTGACTGTGAACCAATTTAAACTTTCCAAAAATTTATTTTTTTATTTATTATGGATAAGTGTTTGCTTGTATGCATATCTGTGCATGTGCCTGTCTGGTGCTCACAATGTCCAGAGGGGGATGGATTTCCTGGGTCTGGAGATGCACACAGTCATGAGCTTCCACGTGGGTGCTGGGAATCCAACCTGCATCCTTTGGAAGAGCAGCCAGTTCTCTTACCTGCTGACCCAGCCTCCAGCCCTGGCACTGAACCGATTTAAAGAGAACGAAGCAAATATGAAAAGGAGCTAGAGCGACGGCTCGGCAATTAAGAACATTTGCTCTGCTGCAGGCGACCTGATCTCTGTTCCTGGCACAGAGTCATGGTGCCTCGTAACTGTCTGTAATTCCAGCTTCACAGGACTGAGGCCTCTGACCTCCGCATGCACCTGTACAGATACTCATATGTACAGATTTTCCTTCACACACACACACACACACACACACACACACACACAGAGAGAGAGATAGAGAGAGAGAGAGAGAGTTAAAAATAGACATTTTTAAAAAGGAAAGAACCTATGAAGAAATGTAGACTTAGAATGGCCTGACCTAATATCCTGTGGTATTTTACATGATTCTCAGACTTGGTGTTTTAACCCCAGGCAAGCAATAAAACTCATCATATTCATGAGACTGTGGTTGGAAGGCTTCACAGTGTGGTCAAGACGAATGATCTACAAACAAAATGTATCAAGAGAGGAAACATTTAAGAATGTTTCGTACAGTGAGAAATGTCTTGTGCTATTTATGCATCAATGCTCCGGTATCTGGATGCATTTTTGATGCAAGGTTTATTTTGTCACGTCAGTTATGGCCTTAGATGCTTGCGGCTGCCTTTTGCTCTAGGGTCTGTGCCTGTGCCTTAGCTGCTAGGATTTACAAAGGTGTGTTTTACTGGAGATGCAGTGGAGTGGGCCAGGGGTAGTGGTGCAGCTGTGTGCTTCTGCCAGTTTTAGAGGTGAATTCCTAGAACCTTAGACTGGGTGTTGTCTTATTCTATAAAGTTCAGTAAAGTAGTTAGAATCCAAATCGTCAAAGTGACTCCAGAAGCTGATTTATCCCCCTGTTTATTTCACAGTCTAAACAGGTCTTTCAGTGAAAACTTCGACTCTGACCAGGGGTCTCAGTCACTGGACTGGGCTAGGTGCAGAGATTCAGAAGAATTTGAAAAAACATATGGGCTTTTCAAATATTTTGTAGAGCCCTTTCCCTGTCATTGGAAGCTGTATCCCCTATGGGGAAGAAAGATGATTATTTTGCACCATGCCTGTATCATCTCTTGATGCTAGGGGTACCAAGGTCCAAATGTGAGGTACACAGGGATGGATACAAAATTAACGTGTACATGTTTGGTAGTTCCTCCTAACATCTGTTCACAGTAAGGATGGCTATTTGAACCGAGAGAAGCCACTAGATAAGAAGAAAGATGACATATAATGATTTCCTTGGGCTTTGATGCTGAACGTGATGGCCATATCTGCTTGAGAGGTGGTGGAAGCAACATTTCATTTTGTGGAGAATTTCATATTTGTTGCAACCAAACATTTAAATAGGTTGGCTAATTATGCTTTTTTCTGATATATTTCCTAATTTAGCCAGTGCAACTACAAAAAACCCTAAAAATAAAGCCTCATTGATCCTGTATAATTATGATAAATAAGACATTTAATAAGACAATAATTGGCTTTGTAGACCCGCATCTATTGAAAGTTTTATGAATAGGGAAAAATAAACCTCTTGTATGTAGCAAGCACCTATTTTAACATACTTTTGGTTGTTTGATATCCTTCCATGTGAAGTTCAGTCACTTTGGGATTGAATATCTTAGTTTTGCTGCTTCTAAGCTATAGGAGTTTGTCTGAACTGGCCTGGAGTCTCAGAAGATCAAGGCGACATGTTACTGCTTCATAGAACTCCCGGGCAACTGAGAATAGGCACCACCCTGAACTGTATGTCTTTACAGGCTTGCTCTTGGGCAGACTCTTTGCATCACTAACAACTGTCTGGTCTGGGGAGGGACAGACTCTCAGTAGCCAGTGATTTTACCCATTTCAGTAAGTGGAGAACACCAGAAATCTTTGTCTTCACCTGATGAGATCAGCAATACACATTTGCCATCCTGCTCTGTAGAACCTTCAACCCTGACTGTGCCAAGATTGCATCTACAAAGGCTATAGCTGAATCATAGAGTGTATGCCCTGATAGTTGCCTGCCCCGTGACATGATGCTGATAGACTCATACAACGGGGGCAGCAGATTCACCAGCTGTTCTGATATAATATGAATCAAAGATATTTCAAAATGTTAACATAGTTTCTAACATGGCAATGATTGGACAAATGCCAGGTCATTGTACTTTTTTCCATAAAAACATCTATTATTGAATACTGTGTCTTTTCTCACCAAGAAAGAAGTTTGGTATATGGTGAGTTTCTTGGATATTGAGTATGTTGTCTGGACCAATTAAGCAGATGGCTCCAAATGCTACTAGCCTGGTATAGACCCCAGAGATAGGGCTTTCCAGTGGGCCTGTTTCCTGTAGGCAGAGTTTTTCATTGACTGTGAACTCCCTAGTAAATGCGCAGAGACTTAGTGTGCCCACAGCAGGTCCAAAGTGTGAAGCTCCTATGTGATCCCAGACAGAAAAAGTATTGCAAGGATTCCAAGGACTACAAGGCAGTGCCATGCTCAGAGTCATGACGTGAATGACTTCTCTGAGGAAGGGATCTTGTCTTGTTTGTAAATCTGATATAAATGCAATACCATGCATGGATGCTATATGGTACAACCAGGCACGAAGCTGGGCTTTCAATGCCAGGCATAGGAAGCTGTAACCGGATTAGGCCTGAGTCAGCCCTGAAAGGAATGGTGTTAACACAACTGCATAGCTCACATTCCTGATGTGTCTCGTACTGCACTTCTGCCTTTCTGTCCAACCTACACTTGCCGGTGTGTGGACTCCTACAACTGTGGAATTCTTAAAAATGCAAACTTCTCACAGATGTTCTACTCTGCCTGCCAGACTCACCCAAATGGCAAACATTTCAGCAGGAGAGCAGTGGGGATGGAGAACCTTCCTAGTGGGCAGAAGTGTAGTATGTCTTGGTATTGGCTCCCTGAGAACATCAATTTAACCACAGAGAGTTTTGTTTTGCCTCACCGTTTTGGATGATTTAGTGCATGATCAGTTAACCCTTTGCTTGCAAGGCTTATGATGAGGCAAGGTGGAGACAGGGCCTTTAGCACAAGATCTTTTAAGAACGTTATTCTAGACCTGAACTCCTGCAGTCCCTTTGCCACAGAATGGAGGGTCATCTGAAGTGATAAGGTTGGGGATGTGTTTCTGGAGAGTTGCTGTGGGGTTTCAAAAGAGCACAACTGGAAGATTTGAACAGAAAGTTCTGGAGAATGTATGGCCTTCTTGGGATAGGCCTACGAGCGTGAGGATTTGAATGGTGGTGATTTAGCTCATTGAAGACTTTATAAAGAACACGTGCTTGCTCTGGAGGCTGGGAGTCATCAGCGTTTGCCAGACCTCTTAGGAAGGCTTTCTAGATGGACTAAACATGGCGTGACCATAACCTAACGGACCTGCTTTTATATCAAAACCATTCTTGAGATATCCCACTAACCCCAAATTCAGTTAATACCTGAGTGGGTTGATCCATTGATTAGGACAGAGACCTTGATTAAAGGGCCACATCACCATGACTGGCTAGACTTCTTTTTCAATGAGATGAACAACCTTTACATGTTTCAGCTGAAAATGCTTGGGTTTCTGGGGCATCAGAATAATGACAATAGTAATTATTATTATTGTAATAGCACACGTCACTGAGAACCCTTCATGATGATGGCCACAGAGCTAGAGGGTGTGGGTTGTGTCATAGTTTGAATGTGATTTCCTTGTGAACAGTGGTATCCAGTTCTGTGCTGAGGAAGTGAGATGCACACATAGGGGTTTGGCTTCATGAATGAATGAATGCTGGTCTCCTGGAGTCGAGTCTGTCTTCCCAGATTAGTTCCTGTGAGAGTGAGTTCTCATAAAGAGTGAGCCTGGCCACGCCTCCGTGTGGTGATTCCTGTCTTCCATGTGGACTGTCCTGCCTCTTATGTATGCTTCTGCCAGAATACCACCTACAGAAGGCCCTTGGGAGAGGCTGGACAAATGAGGCAACCTGATCTAGGACTTCAAGTCTCCAAAACAGTGAGCTAAAGAAACCCCTTGTCATTATAGACTATCCATCCATAGATACTTTGTTACAGTCACAGAATACAGACAAAGAAACCTCTTGTCATTATGAACTATCCATCCATAGATACTTTGTTATGGTCACAGAATACGGACAAAGATTACCATCAAGTCTGCAGATAGAGAGTGGTTTTCTTGCTAGGTGTGTAACATTCCAGGGCAAGTAAGAGAATGTGACACTCAGCGAAAGAATGTAGCTCAGAGAAAGGGCCAGGAACAGGAATTTCTTGTTGAGGAATGGACTTGTTTTTCTGTGATCAGCAGTACAAGCAACAAAATGGTAGCGAGGACCTTCGGCAGCCAATTAACTGTTTTTGTAAAGTCTAAAAATTCTTTACATAGACAGTTGGCCTGAGGAGTTTGCCAGTGGGCTGAGCTGCGCCTGCTCAGCAAGCTTGATCATCAGGACACACAGGAGCCAACCGCACCTCACATCTGACCATCCACAACTCTGAAGTCCTTTCTTAGGATTTGACTGACATGGCATCAAGCCAGGCTCCGGGGTGCCCAGCTTGTTCGGAGTGAGCAAACACATGTGAATCTGTACTCCTGGGACTGCCACACAGGAACTTTGTTAGGGTGAGCAACATTCTTGGTAGTTGTAGGGGTCTGCTGAAGGCAGAGAAATTATCAGATTATAATCCTGGTTCTGCTGTTAGCTAGGCAACCTGGACGAGCCATTGCTCTGCTTTTCTCATTTGGCACCTAGGCATTGCACCTGTCTCACAGAAAACAATGCCTACCAGGTTCCCTAGAATTGTGCTGTTGGAAGCCCTGCAATGGCTAATTTAACTTCAGTGGTGGATCCCAGGAATAACTGCGATTCTCTCAACTTAGTCGGTGCTGTCTGGTCACCCTCTGCATGGTCTAGGAGTATTCTGGTAGTCAATTAAAATCAGTAATGAAGCTGGGCATGGTAGCCAACTCTTAACACCAGCACTTGGGTGGCAGAGTCATGCTGATCTTTATGAGTTCAAGGCCAGCCTGGTCTGGCAATGAATTCCAGGACAGCCAATGTTCTGTAGAGAGAACCTGTCTCAAAAAAAAAACAAAACAAGCCGGGCGATGGTGGCGCACGCCTTTAATCCCAGCACTCGGGAGGCAGAGGCAGGCGAATCACTGCGAGTTCGAGACCAGCCTGGTCTACAGAGCTAGCTCCAGGACAGGCTCCAAAGCCACAGAGAAACCCTGTCTTGAAAAACCAAAAAAAAAAAAACAAAAAAAAAACCCAACAAAACAAAACAAAACAAACAAACAAACAAAAAAACCCAACCATCACAAAACCCACAACCCAGTGGTAAGAGGACGTCTGGGATCAGGAGCCCAGCGGTGACAAGCTCAGTGCCTGTGGGGACGTGGGCGTGTAAATTCAGCAGAGATGTAGATGTAAAATGTTTATGTGCTTTCTGAAGCTCTCACCAGCCCCACACGTATTTGTGTTTTACTGCAAATTAAATCCGGGACCTAGAGTACCCTAGATAAATGTCCTACCACTGACTTAATGCCCTCTAGTGTTCTCTCTTTCTTTGGGGAGGTTTCCATGTAGTGAAGACTGACTTTGAACTCTTTCTACATCCAAGGATAACCTTTGATCTTGGATCCTCCTGCTTCTGCCTTCTTATTGTGAGATAAGAGCTATGTACCTTATGCTTGGCCTTAAGTTACAATTTCTGAACGGCATAGACCAATCATGTTGGCCACTGGGGTTCTGAACTTTCAGATCCTCCAAAGAAAGGCTGTAGGAATATCAAAAGGTGGAGGTTGAGCATGAGGATAGGTGAGTGCTAGGAAGAACTTGATATATATATGAATTTGTTACAGGGATAATTAGTTGCTTAGCAACACTATCCCCCCCCCAGACCACATCATCTTGAGCTTGCTCATTGCCTTCTTCAGACATCTGTACTCCTTTAATTTTTTTTTAATTAAAAAAAGACTTTAACTTTAAAAATAGAACAGATATTTATTCTTTATGCAGTGAGACAATGTTTCCTTATGTTGCTCAAATTCCTGGGAGCAAGAAGTGACCCTAGGACTGGAGAGATGGCTCAGCAGTCAGATTGTTGTTCTTAACCTGTGGGTTGCAACTCCTTTGAATTTCAGATTTTTATTTTACGATTTGTAACAGTAGCCAAATGATAGTTATGAAGCAGCAATGAAATAATTGTGTGTTTGGGGGTCACCACAACATGAAGAACTGTTAAAAGGGTCACAGCATTGGGAAGGTTGAGAACCACTGGGTTAAGTTGTTAGAGAGGAACTGAGTATAATACCCATGTCAGTCAATTTACAACTAACTGCCTGTGAGTCCAACTCCAACGGATCCAATGCCCTCTTTTGGCCTCTGTGGGCACCTGCACTCACATGCACAGACACACACGTGTGAGGCATGCACATGCATGTGCACATACACGCGCACGTTATTCTCCCATCCAGACTCCAGAGTAGCTGGAATCCTAAGAGTACACAGTGAGTCCTGGCTTTCTGATGATGGCTCCATGCTTGTGTATCTAGATTTCATTCAGCATCAGTCTGTTCAGAGTAGTGTGTAGCACGAGGGGATAAAGAGAAAATTGGCTTACTGGTGTAATTGGGAAGATGTACTCTCCAGGTGCCTCTTCTTAAAGTAAATGGCCCACTTTTGTCATGTTACAAAAGTTAGTACTTGGTTTGATAGAAAAGAGTATTGTCTGGGGGCTGGAGAGATGAGTCAGTGGTTACCAGTATTGATTGCTCTTCCAGAGGATCCTGGTTCAATTCCCAGCACCCACGTGGTAGTTTATAACTGTCTGCAACTCCAGTTCCAGGGAATCTGACATCTCATACAGACACATACATCCAGGCAAACCACCAATGCACATAAAATAAAAATAACTAAATCATTTTTAAAGCATTTTGTTTTTTGATACTTAAATACTGTCTTTTTATAGGCCCTAGGCTACACTGTCTTATCTATGTCCTCTTAAGTAATATATTTAGTGGTTTAATGGACATTTCTCATTGTGCAGAGACCTAGCCATTCTTGCGGGGAACTTTTTTACCCGAGGCCAGGGAGTCTGGCTTGGTGGCCTGGGTGGAGCCCCCTCCCAGCAATGTATGAAGCTGCCCTGAAAAAGAAAAATTAATGCAGCTTTATTTTGGAAAATATTTACTAACTGGATATCTAGAATAGGTAAAAACCAACATACTGATTTACAGTATTTACCAAAAGCCATACTATAAATGTTCTCTTGACAGGCAATTTTGTACTGTCCCTGTTTAGAGGGTAGGGGAGAGAGACACAGACCACTTAGGCTAGCTGCCCTTCATAACATGGACAGTTCCATCATGTAGTGTTCAGAGGAGAATTTCAGACTTCTGTCTATAGTCCTGCAAAATCCAAGTCCTGTGAAGATTCAATTCAAAGAAATTATTACAAAATTTCCAGAGAAACACAGGCACATTTATGAAGTCCATAAAACACAAGAACAAAATTATCACTTATAAAACTTCAGCCATGTGTGAATACTGACTCTAATTTGCTTATATTTCTAACTTGATAGTCCTAAAATTATTTCTCAAAACCAAGCTTTATGCTAGGAAACTACAACCATTTCAATAAATGTTAAGCTGACTATATATTTAAATATACATTTTAAGAATGAAAATAAACGCTCATTATTTTGACCTCTCTAAAGGATATATGGTTCCTGATGCAAAGCATTGTATCACGTCTATGTTGTACATTGTTATTATTGCAGTTATTTTTGAGACAGAGTCTCATTATGTAGCATAATGGGTCTTTGACTTTTGATCCTCCTGCCTGGCCCCTAAGTACTGAGGTCACAGCTGGGTACCAGCACGGCCAAATGTGAACATAATTATGACTATCTTTGTAGGCTGAGTGGTCCATCAGCCTCTAATAATGTAGCTGGCAATTTCTCAGCGCTGTATTTAGAGAAATCTCCAGAGGATTCGGCTCTCAATATTCTGGAAATCTTTAGGAATAATGAATTTAATCTTCCTTTAAAGTTCATGCTGCCACCCAATACATTTTGCCTGGGAACTTAACTACATTGTGTAGATTTTACTAACTAAAACGCCTGTCCTGTTGGAGGGACAGACACATCTGCTTCTGTTTGACATCTCAGCAGAGTTTCTCAGCAAAGTTGCACAGCAGCAGCCTGTGTGGAGGATGGCCAGCTTTTCCTCTCTGCTCTCTGCATATCTCTGGGGCCGTAGGGAGTGACTTGGAAAATGAAGATCTGTGTATGAGTGCGATCCTGCTTCCTGGGAAGGTGCTGACCAACCTCCTGACCCTTGGTTCCCAGTTGGTCAAACTGGTTAGAGCAGAGTCTTTGACAATAGTGGGGGAGGATCAGATTTAGTAATACAAGCTCCCTGCTCCACCCTCCCTTCCCAGCTGATCAATGACAGCCATTACCAACAATAATAAGTGATGGAGCCTTTTCTCTTAACTTACTGCTTTCAACCCACAGAAGAGAAAGCTCCCTTTCAGATCTGTCAGAGATTATTTATGCATGGAGCTGTCATTTCCCCCCTTGCTTTAAAGGGTACTGCAGCATCCAAACACAAATCCAAATCAAAACTGCTTTCCTAAAGGAGAGCTGCTTCTAATTACCATCTGTCTCCTGATTACGGGTTATCTGCATTCATCCGTGACTTGTAATTCATAATTTATGAAGCCCTGCATTGCCACTTGCCTTAATAGCCCCCATTTTAGAAATCCAGTGTTGTCAAGGATGCTTAACACAATGTTTAGTAATGGCGATGAGCCTCTATCAATTATTCCTGAAGTAAATTTTGTAAAAAAGGATGCAATTTCCAATTTGCCTCCCAGCATCCTCCTCTAGCCAGCTCCTAGAAGAAGCAAGAGCCTGGAAGGTACAAAACACACCTTGGTTCCAAACCTCACTTCTTTGAAGAAGCTTGGACCATCACCGGGAATTTCCTGGGGGCAGCAAGCCCCCAGCCTTCCAGTTCCTCTTGAGCATTTTGGGAATGGCCCCATCAGGAAGATAAGTTCTGGCAAGATTTGAGCCGGTATTTACAGCAGGTAACCGGCAACCATTATTCCTATCAAGGACCCTAGGGCAGTGGGACATCTGTAAAATCACACACGGATACCAGGAGTACCAAACAGGAGGAGATGCCACAGCAAAGTGGAGTGTTTTGGTTGTTGATCTAACCCAGGATACAGTCTTGGGGTGGAGAAAGGTGCCAAGGGCTGACAGTCCTGGGTGACCTGGCTTAAACTTCACCGCACAAGGTAAACCATTTAACATTTCATTTGTTGGTTTGTTTTGTTTTTCTAGATGGTGTATCTCTGTGTAGCCCTGGCTGTGAAGGAACTTGCTCTGTAGAGCAGGCTGATCTTGAACTCACAGAGATCCTCCTGCCTCAGCTTCCTGATCGCTCGGATTAAAGGTGTGTGCCACCACTGCCTAGCACCATTCAACATTTTTGAATGTGTTTTCCAAGAAAAGAATTGGGCTGAGCAAAACCCTATGTTAGCTTACTTCAAGCCCTGAGCTTTTGAGAGTCAATCCTGTACTCTCTTTCTGAAGTGCTTTGGGTCCTGTTAAATCACATTTGTGCTGACCGTGTTCAGAACTTAAATGACATCCACGTGGCTAAGATTCCTAGAGCCTGACTCCTCCCTTCCTTAGACGTTTCAGCAATGCCTTTATTTACCTTCAGAGCTTAGAGTTCACTAGTTGATATGTGGGTCATGTTTTGATCCATTTTTGCTCGATTTTAACAGTAGAAATGGAATCTACACAGTGCATAGAAATAATTTAATAATCTTCAGATCAAGATGAACTTTGGTTCAAATTCCACATCAGCACCTTACCCCCAGTGACCTTAGGCAATTACTCAAGATACCATCTTGTGAACAATGTTGACAAACACATCAAACCATGAAAAGCTTGCCACTCAGGACTACACTTCTGCTCTGTGGGGTGGAGGCTTCATCTTGCTTGTGAGTTTCACTTTCTCTACTTCTTTCCTTATTTCCTTTTATCCTCCTAAGCCACTCACCACCGTGATGAATTACAAACATTCCATTACAATGGATTCGCGAGCTCTCACAACTAGTTTCTGTACCTGGGTGTTTACCTGACCTTCACTTCCCATCCTTCTTCCTCTCTCCATCCCAACAATTCTTTAACTTCAGTTAGGGCTGTCATTCTCTTCTTTAAGATTTGTTTTGTTATTCTGTGTATTTGTGTGTCTGTGTGCATATATGCACATGTGCATGCAGATAAGTCTAGCATTCAGAAGAGCTAATGGGCCAATCAGTTTTATAACTTATGGAGATCCCTGTGTTCTTTGGGACTTGCTGGCTGTGAGAACTGGGCAAGAGAGAAACCTCAACAAGCCAGCCCTTATTTTATACTGGAGAACTTTGCAGCAGACTAAACTAAGTGAGAGCATTCATGACATCTGAAAAGGGGAAACAGTGACCCAAAAGAAGGCTGGGCACATTTGGGGTAAGCTAACAATAAATCTGAAGGCTGGTCAAGATGGGCTCAGGGTTCTAGGGCAAGAATGGCTTCTTGCGTGATAAGGCTGTGGGCAGACTAACAGAGGGCACACTTGCAGCTGTCCCTCAGACCCTGGCTGCACTGGGCACGATAGCTCCTTTCTGCTGAAGCAAACTACTTGCTCAGCGGGCATCTGTGTCCTCTGTGCTCTTGAGATTCAGACCTGGGTCCTTTCCAGTGCACTGCCTTCAGGAGGTGAGGCCCTCCCGTTACCTGCACGATTGACATGTCAGGAGTCCCTTGTCATTTCTGTCACTCCTATGTAGACCCTGAATCCTCTGTTCCCTGGCCTTGGGGAGCGTTCAGTCTGGAGCCCGACTTCCACCTACACATCCCTTGTGGAATCTGGTGGAATGTGTTCATTCAAAATTGAGTCCTGTCCCACTCTTCCTCCTTCCTGTCTTTTCTTCCAGCTTCCTAACCTGACTTCTCTGGAGAACTACACCTTCCCCAGTAACAAATCATCCATACAGGAATTCTCCCCTAAGCTCCTGCACCTGATGGCCAAAGTGCACTTAAATTAATCCATTTCTATTATTTTATATTTTGCCATGAAGCTTGTGATTTGTTACCTCTTGCTTCTTGGGCAGCAATATGACGTCTGTTTTCTTTGGCAGCTACATGGCATCTCCCTGACTCCACCTACTCTCTCTATCTCTGTTTGGATTTCCCACCTGGCTTTACTCTGCTAGTCCATTGGCTGAAAAAGCTTTATTCATAAACCAATAAAAGCAACACATATACAGAAGAACATTCTGCAGGAGAAGGAGAGGGAGAGGGAGAGAGAGAACACTGAGTGTGGCCACAGGGAGAACTGATTGGGACTATATTGTTTCGTGGTGCTCAGTGGTGTGCTGATGGTATAGTGAAGGAGGAATCCTTCCTTTTCAGGGTGCTCTGGACCTGTTTTTAGGTGTGACCCTTGAAGTGCAACAACAACAATGCTGCCGTTTGGCTCTGCCAGTGTCATTTCAATGACTTCTCTTCTGAATACCTGGAGTCAACATTAGTTACTTGCACAGAGGAACTTTGCCTGAGATAATGAAGCATGAGACTGCCTTTCTTCTCTGGTGAAAAGCAGATAGAACACAAGCTGCCTTCTAAAAGGATCTCCAATAGTTATTACCTATGGTGGTTTGAATGAGCAATGTCTCCCTAGGCTCAGGTTCTTGAACACCTGGTCCCTGGTTGATGACACTATTTGGGGAGGTTGTGAAACCTTCAGGAGGTGCAGCCTTGCTGGAGGAAGTACATCACTGGGGGAGGTCTCTGAATTTGCTCTCTCTCTCTCTCTCTCTCTCTCTCTCTCTCTCTCTCTCTCTCTCTCTCCTTCCTGCCTGTGGCTAGAGATGTGACCTTTCAGGTTCTTTTCCTTGCTGCCATGTCTTCCCTGCCATGATGGACTGTCTTCCCTCTGGAATTGTAAGGCCAGATAATCTCTTCAATAAGTCGCTTTCTGTCATGGTGTTTTTATCACAGCAACAAAATAACTAATCTGTTGCCTCTGGTGTTCCCATAGTTCAGTTGTCTACTTCTTTGTTGGGTCAGCACTATGTGTGATCAAAGTTTTCCAGCAGTCAGAGCCTGGGCCGGGGGATTCCAAGTAGCAATAATATGTGGGGGGAGAAAAAGATACAGATTGTCTCTATTTCACGCCTCAATTTTGTGAAATAAAGATTATCATTGGTAATAGTACTCAGTGTGTGCATAAATAAAAGCTGTAGCAAGGTACAAATGTTGAATAGTCCAGTGGAAATTCCGGTGATTTCAATTCTCTTCCCTGGAGCTCTGCAGAGCAGGAGTGCTACTGAGAACTTGACTGACAGGAGCCATGAGAACGAAGCGCTTCATTATTTTAAGCCACTAAGACATGGAATAGTTTATTATGTCGCTACAGATGATGGAACCATGGTGTTTAAGATTGATTTGTTGCAGTTGGGCAGGAGAGGACTGTTTACAACAAGAACAGAGGGTAAAACCCAGGGAGAAATGTACTTACCGAAAAGAAAAGGCATATGTGGTAATGTATGTATTTGTCCCCCTAAGCTCATAGGGAGTGGCACTATTAGGAGGTGTGATTTTGTTGTAGTGGGTATGACCTTGTTGGAGGAAGTGTGTCACTGTGGGGGTAGAATTTGAAGTTCCCTATGCTCAGCTCAGGATACTGCCCAGTGAGTCAGTTGACTTCCTGTTGCCTCTGAGTCAAGATGTAGGAGGACTCTCAGCTCCAGCACCACGTCTGCCTGCATGCTGCTATGCTCTCCACTAAGAAGATAATGAACTGAACCCCTGAAACAGTAAGCAAGCCCCCTCAATTAAGTGTTTCCATTTACAAGAGTTGCCATGGTCATGATGTCCTGTCACAGCAATAAAACCCAAACCAAGACAAGAGCTGAGAAAAGTTCTAAGGCAGGGGGAAGGAAAAAAGGAGAAAAGGAGAAAAGGAGGAAAGGAGGAAAGGAGGAAAGGAGGAAAAAGACTAGGAGAGGGAGGGAAGAGAGCTAGAGAGAAGAAGAGAAAAGAAGAACAGAGCGAGAAAGGGAGAAAGGAGGGAGGGAAGAAGGGAGCGCTGAAAGGCAGGGTAGTCCTGGCAAGGAAGAATTTCTTTCCTTGAGATGGAAATAAGAGGAGGGATAAGGCAGCCAGGGTTCAGGATAAGCATGAAGGGGACTGGAGTCATCACCTTCTAGGCAAGCAGGAGTTAGGGACCATCTACAGGGGCTGAGGGGCTCGAAGCAGGGGGTCTGATTTGTGAGCTGACACTTACTTCATGTTTACTTTGTGACAGGCATCCTGTTAAGAACTTTCAATACCTAGTCTCAGCTAAATGTTTAACTAGTTTTATGAGAAAATTGACGTTATTCTCTTGAATTAATTAGTTAACTTGTTTATTCATTGAGTCAGAGTTTCACTGTATAGTTCTAGCTGGCCTGGAACTGGCTATGTAGACCAAGCTGGTCTTGATCTCACAGAGATCCTCCTGCCTCTGCCTCGTGAGTGCTAGGATTAAACTCTGGGTTTATGCTTATAAGTTTTATGGATGGAGGAGCTGGCATCACTGTGAGTTAAGGAGGTAAATGTATTTCATCAGGTACCACAGGACAAACCCCTAGCTGTAAGTAGAGTTTGTCATCAGAACCGACAGTTCCCAACCACATGGAGACTTACTATTAGTTATAAATGCTTAGCTGATAGCTTAGGCTTATTACTAACTAACTCTTTTCACTCAGGTTAAACCCGTATCCCTTATTTATGCTCTCTGCCATGTGGCTATATCTTTATTAGCATGGCATGTTCATCCCCTGCTCCTTCTGCATCTGACTGGTGAACCCGAGATTCCTCCCTTCCTCTTCCCAGCATCCTCTCAGTTTGTCTCGCCTGCCTAACCTCTTACTGCCCAGCTATTGGCCAGCGAGGTCTTTTATTAAGCCAATCAGAAGGTGCCTTGGCAAAGATACATCTTCACAGTGTACAAAAAGATTATTCTATGACACCTAGCACTCCCCACGCTCTTTGCAGGGTTTTCTCAAGAGCAAGTATTGTAAGAAATTTAAAGAATGAGTCAGCCTCAGATGAGCCAAGTAAAAGAAAGAAATACAAGACACTGGGCTTTCTAAATTTCAACCCCCCCCTTAATAGATGCAACAGTTGGCTGCCTTTGCTGTTTAAAATGTCTTTTAATAAGCACTAGCCAGATGTGTCAATAAATACTTAGAGGAAAGACAGCATTTTGCACAGCAAAATTCATTGAGACTTTAGACAACACAAAAGCATTATGCACAGTTGATTTTTCTTTTCTGGGAAGGTACAGCTGTGCAGGCAGCTTGTGGGTGGCTCGAATGTGCTGTCTTTGATATTATCTCATGCCTTGCATTGAAAAGAAGGAGGGCCGGAGAGATGCGATGGCCCAGTGGGGCAGAGCATGAACCTTGCCTTGCAGAGGACCTGAGTTCCATTCTCAGCACCCATATCAGGCTTCTCACAACCACTTGTAAGTCCAGCTTCAAGGCATCTGACATCTCAGGACTCCCTCAGCCCCTGCACTTATCTGCCAACACCCCACCCATACACACAATTAAAAAGAAAATCTTAAACTATCAGAGGTGCTTTTTGCTGGTTCTTGGGTTGGAAAGTGGATTTCTGCTCTCTGGGAACAAAGTGGATAAGATAACACCAGGGCCCTGAAATCACTGTGATCACTGAAATCTGGTGCTGTGGCAGAATTCAGGAGGCCAGGGCACTGATTGTCTCGCTCCTCCATTAGTGGAAATAATTCATGTTTAATAAAATACCATGATAAATAAACAAATATAGCAATTTAAAATTGAAAGCAAAAGGAAACATAAACAGCTACCAAAAAAGGGAAGGAAGGGGTTAGAGAGATGGCTCAGGGGTTAAGAGCACCGACTACTCTTGTAGAGGACCTGGGTTCAATTTCCAGGACCCTTATCACGTCTCACAACAATCTTTAACTCCAATTCCAAGGGATTTGATGCTGTCTTTTGATTTTCAAGAGCACCAGACAGAAACATGGTGTATACTCATACATGCAGGCAAAATACACACATAAAATAAATAAGTCTAAATAACAAAGAATCGCTGGTAGAGTGGTAAGAGCAAGGCATTCCTGTTGTGAGTGTGACCTGGTTTACCTACCAGATACCAACAAGTTACATGGATGTTAACCCCAAACAATGGGCTGGATTTGGAGTCGAAAGTTCTATTCAGTCATTAACAAGTGTGTACATGAGTTAGAAGCTCATGCAAGCCCTTAATTAGAGCCTGAAGCCTCTGAACTGAACCAGTCTTATGCTGTTCGACCTAGTCATTATACTTCTGAAAATCCACTGAGACAATCAGAAAGTCTGACTGAAAAAGCCAAGGGAGAGGCCGAGTACACCCTCCAACTTCCCCTGCTGTTAGCTGCTCAGAGTCACCAACTTCAAAGGTCCTACAGTCAAGCGTACACCCCTTTAGCTTTGCTGTGGGCAACACCTCCGTGTGGGTGATGAGGGCAATGGAAAGACACAAACCGGCAGAGGCCTTCACTTGTTAGGAGACCGCTTAGGAGCAGTCCAGAGGGCTGGTAAGCACATGCAGGCCACTATTGCATGCCTTACTCCTGGCTGTACCCTGCTTCTTTATCTCACAAGTGCCCCTGAGTCATCCTTGGGGCAGGTGGTTAGAAGCAGACCCTGGCTACCATAGTTGGCTGCTTGCAAGACAACTCGTCATCTCAGCATTAGGTGTGTTGAGGAAAATAGGCCTGGTGTCGTGGCATACACAAGGATGCTATGTTTTTATAAGGTTTGAAAATGTGTTAGCTAAGTGTGGTGGTGCAGGCCTGCAACCCCACACCAGAGAGACTAAAGCAAGAAAATGGGAACATCTGAGGAAAGCAGGGTTTTGTTGCATAAGAAAATAAGGCCATTCAAATGGTGTTGAATGGTGTGGTATGTACCTGTAATCCCAGCATTTGGTAGGTGGAGGTGAGATCGGGAGTTCAAGACTAACCTGGCACATGAGATCCAGACTCAAGCAAAAATGAAGACACAGTGAGAAACAAAATCAAACTGAAAATTTTTAGGATCCTGAAATTAATAATATATGGAAAAGGAGATTATCTCTGTTATGCCCCAGCTTTATAAAATAATGGTTATCATTAGTAACAGCACTCAGCATGTGCAAAAATAAAAAAATATGTAGCAAGCTATTAAGTGTTAAATATTCAGGTGGCAATTCCAGAGATTTTAATTTTCTTCCCGGCATTTCTCCCAGTTTTCTGCTGCGATCATGAACTGCTTCTACAAGGGAAAGCCGTGATTTTACATAAAGCTTGTCCACAATGGGGTGTTCATTTCCGCAGCTGCTAGGATTCCAGCCTGGGTAGAACATCAGCCTCTCATCTCTAAAATCGCGCGATATGAGAAGGAGGCATGGGACGGTGGCTCCATCAAGTGCTTACACAGGAGAACCTGAGTTCAGTCTCTGAAACCCGTCTAATATCTGGACCAGATAATTCCAGCCCTGAGGAGGATGCCAGCTGGCTAAGTTGCATGATGAGCTCTTGATTCAGGGATGGATCCTGCATCAGAAAATTAGGTGCAGGGAGATTCAAGAAAACAACTGACGTTGGCATCTGACCTCCACATTCAGGTGCACACATCTGTGCACACAAAATACTTAAAATATTCCAGAAATACAGATTTAGATTCCCAAAGTATTTAAACTCTGGTTGGGATCATTTGAAGGAAGGCTAAGACAGTAAGAATGGAGTCCAGTTCACAGATCCCGGAATTTTAGAATCAGTGCGGTGCTCTGGGAAAACACAGGTGGGATTCCCTAGGTCTGACGGGGCTGAGTGCCGTGGATGATGCTCATTGTTAACAATGATTGGCCAGAAGCAGGGCAGAACGAGATTGGGCAAGGCAGCCTGACTCAGGGAGAATGCTGGGAGAGAAGGGCGGAGTCAGGGCAGTCGCGGGAGACGCCAGTCAGTTGCCCAGGAAACAAGGCATGCCAGGGGACAGGTAAAGCCATGAGCCACGAGGCAATACATAGCTTAGTAGAAATGGGTTCATTTAAATGTCAGGGCTAGGGATGAGCCTCAGCTATTGGCAGAGCATTTATAATTTATATTAGCCTCCGAGTGTTTATTGGGACTGGGAGGTCAGGACGGGCAAACTCCGCTTACAGCTGAGGCTTTGCAGTTCTGACGAGCTCCCTGGGGCTTCAGGTGCTGTGTGCAGCCCGTGGACCACACTAGGAGTGGCAGTCAAGCGTTACTCTCTGAGCACCCGGAGAGGCACCCTCCTTTACAAGACCAGAGACTGAAAGCCAGTGGGGCTAGATATACCAGGCCTGTGTGTGGTGTCTGGAATCGCTGGGAGAACACGCTGGGGTGACAGAGTCACTAGGAGGTTAAGTGACGTCATGCAGCACTCACACAAATATGGGTATAAAATATCTATGCTTTTTAAAATGTGTGTATTTTTGATAAACTTTTTTTTTCTTTTTAGAGTTTCACGTTTCTCAGGTTAGTCTTGAACTCTCTACACAGCTGAGGGTGTCCTTGAACTCCTGGCTCTCTTGGCTCTATTTCCTTATTGCTGTGACTACAGGCGTGCACCAGCACACCTAGTCTGTGTGGTCCCAGGGTGAAACCAGGGCTCTGGGGGAGCCAGTCAAGCACTCTGCCAGCGAGGCTGCCTCTCCACTCGGCTGGTGAGTGGCGTCCCGGAAGGTCTTATGCATCATGTGGCCTCTTTCCTGACGGGGTCATATCAGCGACTGAAAAAACAAGCCCCAATTCTTTCTCTTCTTTTTCCTTCTCCCGTTTCACAGAATCTCTGGGCTCTGTGTGCTCAATAATAAGAGAAGCCAGAGCCCCTGTAGGTCCCAGGAAATGCTTTATCGAATCTAAAATTAGACAAGTGCCCATTGTCTCATGCAAAAGCAAATCCCATGCACTAATCCAGCAGAAAGCCTCTAGCTCTTAACAAGATAACAAGGTTCCTTCATTTTTTTTTTAATCCTAGTGCATGGCAGTTTTCATCCTATCCTGTGACAGATAGACTGAATTAAGCAAGAACCAAAAGAGCTTTTTTTCTGTAAGGGTACATAAATCTTGAGATGGGCACTTGTGGATTGCAGGTCGCCTCAAGGACTTTGAAGGACACACATATTTAGCGGGGAGATAGTGGCAGTTTTTATGGACACAGATGTGCCCTGCCCAGCAGGGGTATGCTCTATGTGCTTGGCATTCCTCTCAAAATCCGAGAAGGAGGTCTGTAGAGGCAGAAGTTTCTGTCCCGACCTGCTTAGTAAGTAACCACTCAGAGGCTTAGTATTAATTATAAATGCCCAGCCAATAGCTCAGGCTTGATAATACCTAACTTTTACCTTTAAATTAACCCATATTTCTTATCTATGCTTTGCCACATGACTTGGTATCTTTTCTCAGCGTGGCATGCTCCTCTTGCTTGCTTCTCTCTGCTTCTGTTTGGGACTCCTCAGACTTTGCCCTTCTTCCTCCCGGCATTCTCAGCGTGGTTGTCCCACCTATACTTCCTTTCTGACTGCCAGCCAGTCACTTCTTTATCAATCATGAGAGTAACACACACACCACACACACACACACACACACACACAAGGTACAGAAGTATTTTTCCACAGCAGATCTATGAGGTGGCTCAACAGGTAGAGATGCATTGCAGGCCCTGCGGACCTAGGCTGGATGGATTTCAATGACCCATATAAAGATGAAGGGAAAATGGACTTTGCACGGCTGTGTTCTGACCACATGTGTGCCATGGCATGTACACCTGCCCCTATATCATGTGTACTTTCACACACAATAATGATAAGTAATACTAAAACTGAACAAATGAAAACCAAGAACCATTGTCAGGGGCTGCATGCGACTGTGGGGAATGACTGCTGTTACCTTAGGTTTCCAGAAAGACATGACCTGAAGTTAGAAAGTGGCCATAACTGCCTCGTCTAGGCAGTACACTAAAAGGCTCTGATGGGTACTGTTTAAAGTGGAACACAACGGCCCCCACCTTAGAGACGTCTGCAGTGTCAGCCACTTCCACGGTGCGCATGCTGTCAGTATGGCTGACTGCTGGGACGATAAGAGGAAAATCTACAGAAACAAAATCACAGGAACCTTCAAACCATCAGCCAGCCATCTTTCAGAGAGCAGGGCTTACGTATAACACCAGCTGCTTCCCGGAATATGAACTTTGGTCAACTCTAACCTTTGACTTGAAGACTCTGGAATCATCCAAGAGTGGCTCCAGGCCTGCAGTCATAGGGTGGATGGCTGGATTAGGGGACACTTCTTCTGTTCCTCTTCTCCATGCTGCTCTTTCTTTTTACCCATGATGCCCTGCTCCCTTTCTATTTTCAACAGTTGATACTGATGCCCACTTCTGCCTTTCTTGGAGCACAGAAGCTCCCAGAACCCGCTTCCCAAACTGCCACTCCTCTAGTTTAGAGTTTGAATTGATCGGAATGTCTATGCCCTGGTTCTCGTTATTGCCATGGAGACTGGAAAATCAGAGCAGTGCTAAGGCCTCGCTGTGTGTTAGTCTGGGATGTGCTTTGGGGGTTTCGTTTCACGAAGAGATTATGATCAGTAGAAACATCCAAGAGAAGGACCAGGAGTTCAGCACTTATCTTTGACAACACGGTTAGCATCTTTAAAAAGAAAAGATTTATTTTTATTTATGTATATGTGTGTAAAGAAATTAGGGACTGGAGAAATGGCTGAGTGGGTAAGAGTGCGGACTGCCCTCACAGGTGACTGGAGTCTGGTTCCCATTCAAGGTGGGTCACTTCCCAATCACTCTAGACCTTCTGGGACTGCCACAGGCACCTCCCACACACATGGCATCCACACACACACACACACACACACACACACACGTAAATAGAAATAAATCTTTTTTAAAAAGTCCCTGAACACAAACCAGTGCATCATTGCAGACACTTCATCCAGGCTGCTAATGAACCTGTGTTCTCGCCCCAGCCTCTTACCATCTTCCTCCTCAGCAACACTCTTACCCAGCCTCAGTGCTGGCGCTGTTTTGAGTCAACATGCCTTCCTTGCTGTGATGATTGCTTCCATAGAAGTAGTGTGTCCTTTGTGCAGGGACACCTCCCACAAGAATGAGCAAGTAGCAATGAACCAGGCTTGCTCTAAGTGTGACCTTCAAGTATGGCCTTTGTCTGCTCTCAACTTAAAACCTGTACTTTTCTGCGAATCTCACAAACAAGACGAAATTATTTGATAACAGCAAAAGCATGTCGTAACCCTCTCATGATCTGTGGGTGCAGCCTATGATCTCATTTACCATTCCATCCCAATTTTCTCAGCACCCCACAATCTGACTTCAACAGCACCAGAAATCACACACAAAGCTATTGGAAACGCAAACTTGGCTCTTTCTCGAGAAGTGCACAAACATACCTGAGTTGTTCTCTTAAAAAACGTTTACACATTTTGATTGTGTGTGTTCATGTTTGGTGTGTGTGAGTTCAGGTTTCTACATGCCATGACAAGCACGTGGCAATAAGAGGACAAATGGAGTCAGTGTTCTCCTTCTGCCACGTGGGCACCAATTGAGCCCAGGTGCTTTGTCTTAGCATCAAGTGCCTTTACCTGCTAGGCCATCTTGCTGCCTTTTCTTCCTTTTCCTTTTCTTCTTTCTCTTCCTCTTTCCCTTCCTCCCCTTTTTGAGACACAGTCTCACGTAGCCCAGGCTGATCTTGCTATGTAGCTGTGGATGACCTTGGATGCCCGCTCCTTCCGTCTACCTCTTTCTCTGCAGTCCTGGGATTTGGGGCAGTTTCCACTATGCTTACTGTTACGTTCTGTAAAGGTGCACTATAAAAGGACCAGGAAACTTCCCAGTCTTTGTGGACAGTGTTTGTGAGTTAAAAGTCTTATCTTGATATTAAAAGAGTGTCAATTCAGAAGTTGTTTTTTTAAGGCTAAACTTAACAGGGATAAAGCCATAAAATCCTAATCTTGTATGACGTACAAGTTAATAGTCAGCCATTTCATAAAGGGTCAAAGTTTTGCTACGTTCAGATTTAGCTTCTCATATACGTTTTCAAAAATAAGTCTAAAACAAGTGACTAGAAACAAGCAATGGTCCTCAAACGCTTCAGAGATATGAGAACATAACATTTAAAACCCCTTCCTATAAAAACCCCTTCTTCCGGTCACTCGGGGTCGAACTCCTCCCCTGCGTGGGTTATGAGTCTTGGCCCCAGTGCACTGGTTTCCGTCTTGTTGATTAAACCTCGTGTGATTGCAGCAAGGACAGTCTCTCATGAGTTACTAGGGGGGTCGTGTTATCCAGAGACTTGAGTGAGCGTCTCCCCCACCAGGGGTCTTTCAAAACAGGGCAGGAACCTGGAGGCAGCAGCTGTTGCAGCCATGGACGGGAGCTTCTTACTGACTTGCTCCTCATGGCTTGTTTAGCCTGCTTTCTTTTTTCTTTTTTTTTTTTTTTATTGAGAAAAGGAAGAAAAAAAAAACAAGTTTCCACCTCCTCCCAGCTTCCCATTTCCCTCCCCCTCCTCCCACCCTTCTCCCCTTCCTCCCACTCCTTTCCCCCTCCCTCTCCAGTCCAAAGAGCAATCAGGGTTCCCTGCCCTGTGGTAAGTCCTAGGTCCTCCCCCCTCCGTCCATATCAAGGAAGGTGAACATCCAAACTGGCTAGGCTCCCACAAAGCCAGCACATTGCGTAGGATCAAAACCCCTTGCCATTGTCCTTGGCTTCTCATCAGCCCTCATTGTTCGCCATGTTCAGAGAGTCCAGTTTTATCCCATGCTTTTTCAGTCACAGTCCAGCTGGCCTTGGTGAGCTCCCAATAGATCAGCCCCACTGTCTCAGTGGGTGGGTGCACCCCTCGTAGTCCCGACTTCTTTGCTCATGTTCTCCCTCCTTCTGCTCCTCATTGGGACCTTGGGAGCTCAGTCCAGTGCTCCAGTGTGGGTCTCTGTCTCTGCAATTGGTAATCCTAAAGAAGCTAAGTAAGAAGGTGAACCCAAGGAAAAACATATAGTTGTCCTCTTGGCTATGGGAAGTAGACAAAATTGCCGGGGAGAAAATTGGGATCTTGGGGGTGGGGTGGGATGGGGGTAAGGGGAGATGGGGAGAGGAAAGGGAGAAGGGGAGGATGGGGGGAACTTGGGGAAAAAAGGAGGATTGGGATAAAGGAAGGTTGGATAGGGGAGCACGGAAGCACAATTCTTAGTTAGGGGAGCCACCTTAGGGTTGGCAAGAGACTTGAACCTAGAGTGGCTCCCAGGAGCCCAAGCCGAGGTCCCCAGTTAGTTCCTTGGGCAGCTGAGGATAGGGAACCTGAAATGACCCTAGCCTATAGCAATACTGACGAATATCTTGCATATCATCATAGAACCTTCATCTGGTGATGGATGGAGATAGAGCCTGCTTTCTTATAGGACCCAGGGCCGCCAGCCCAAGGGTGACCCCACCCACAATGGGCTGGGCCCTCCACCGTCAATCATCAATCAGGAAATGTGCTATGGGCTTGCCTACAGCCCAATTTTATTTTAGTTTGTGAATGAAAGTGATGTGCTGAAAGGGTAGAAAATTTAAAAGGAATACAATAAGACTTTATTTTACTGAGGTGACTCAAGATCATGAAGATATGAGAAACCAGGTTTTAATCACCTGTACCTCCAAAGAAACTTTAAGAAAAACTAAAATTCAATTTTTTTTCCCAAATAAACTTTGCTCAGTATCCAGGGTACTCCATCCTTTAGTTTAAAGGATGAAATCTAATGTTTCATCGGAGTGACGCATGCCAATCCCACAGAGACACACCAGGGTCATCTCACAGCTAAGTCTTTTCCTCTCTCCTTTTTATCATAATATTTTTATTAATTGTTTGGGAATTTCACATCAAGCACTCCAATCACACTCACTTCCTTGTCTTTCCAGGTCTGCCTCCCTTACCAT
Organism: Microtus pennsylvanicus; assembly: GCF_037038515.1. Taxonomy (NCBI): domain Eukaryota; kingdom Metazoa; phylum Chordata; class Mammalia; order Rodentia; family Cricetidae; genus Microtus; species Microtus pennsylvanicus. The sequence continues at coordinate 73,695,985 of NC_134582.1, forward strand.
TGTGACCCCCTGTCAAAAAAGAACAAATTTGTGTTTCCCATATACCCACTAGAGCACTGTCAAACTCCCAGTGGTCAGTCCCTTAAAGAAAGCTGACTCCTTCCTCACCCACACCCCTGCCGGAAGTCCTCAGTTGTGGAGAACTACATTTCTGTATCCCTGTCACAATTTTTAAAAGTTCCCTTAGATGGCTTTCTGTCTAGGCTGTTATTTCTACTTTTTGAGGGGGTGTGGCATTCATCTGATTGTCACAGAAGCCTTTTATGTCCCTCTTTCTCAACCGTGAGTCTGCAGTCTTAGATACAATGTGAAAATCGCTTCCTTGTTCTTCATAGTCATCAAGAGCATGGTCTTTCACACAGTTTCTGGCAATAGCACAGACCACAGACATCCACATGGTCTCTGCCATGGCCCTCAACATGGTTTCCAGGGCCAGCACAGACAATGGTCATCAACACAGCCCTCTACTGCAGTATGGACCATGAACATCAATAGGGGCCCTGGTGGCAGCCTGGCCCACGGGCATCATTATGGCTTCAGGCAGCCGCACAGATCACAGCTATACAAACAGTCCTTCATGGTAACATGGGCCACCAGCACCAAAACAACCCCATCTGCAGAAAGACCACAGATCCAGACAAGGCCCTTAGTAGCAGTATGGATCACAGGCATCAACATGAACTCAGGTGGCTGCATTGGCCACCCACATCAGCATGGACCCTGATTGCGGTAAGACTCATGGATATCAAAATGGCTTCAGGTAGCAGCATAAACCATTGACATCTGCATGACCTTCGGTGGGAACAAAGGTCATGGAAATCACATAGTCCCAGCTACAACCTGATCTTCTCAATTGAGGTTCTCTTCTCTCAGATGACTTTAGCCTGTGTTGAGTTGACATAAACTAGCCTTGACGATTTGCATATAGAGTTAGGTATTGTTGGAATACATGGCTGGTTGGTAGAGGTTGGTACCTCCCCATGGCCTGGCAGCTTAACTCATTAGCTCAGTGACGTGGAGCTTCCTCCTTCCAGCAAGGCTTCCTGCTTTCTACCTAACCCTGCTGGAGAATGTCCTTATCTGAAAGCTGTCTCTAAACCAGACGCCAGATTCATCTTTAGTTTGACCCTTGACACAGATTCCTGCTAAGAAGTCTTGTGCTAGGAGCTCTGCTATTGGACCCTACTGTCAGATACTAAGCCTTGTGACAGGAGCGTGACACTTAATGCTAATTAGGGTTTGACCCCAGGCTCCCAAATCCTACATATTCCTTATACTCTGCAGTTAAGTTGAGCTGATTCACCAAAATCCGTCTCCCAGAGTGCTGTCTCCATTCTTGCTCATGGGCCATACACAAAGCTTTCTGTTGCCCATTCTGCTTCTTTCCTCTCTCGACCTGGTGACCAACAGGCTGAGAGGGAAAGAGGACAGTGGTCGAGAACTTGTGTGCAATCCCCATCTCCAGCAAGCCAAACGAAAAACAGAAAGAAAATCTTGCATATGTGTACAAACACGAATGTACCCATTTGTTGGTGCCAGCCAAGGTCTATGCACTGCAGTATCAAGTTGTCCTCTTTGTATCTTAAGACCAAGTCTCCTCAACTTGACCTTGAACCCCTGATCTTCCTGCTCAGTTTCTGGAGTGTCTGGGATTCCAGGTCTGCTCCACCTCAGCCAGGTAGCATTAAATGCATTTTAAAAAGAACTAGAATAATTGTCTACTGGGGTTGCCGGCATGCACCACCATGCCACCAAGTGGGTTTCCGTGCTGCTGGGGATGAGACCAGAGCACACAGGAAGCAGGCCTGAAGTTCAGGGTCATACATGACAATGGGAGTTTGAGGCTGGTGGACTACATGAGACCCTCTCTGTTGGTGGGGAAGAAGCTCCTTCACAGGAACCTGAGTTTGTATCCATATGGATACAGTGGAAAGCAACACTATAATAATCATTCTACATATTACCCGAATCATATATTTGATGCCTGTCCCAAGGAGATCAGCAACCACACAACGTGTGGTTTACTTGTTCAGTGTGTGCTTGCTTCCCACATCCTAAGGGAAGAGTATTTTACAGCCATGGGTCAGACACGAGCTTTCTAGTGTAATTCTGACCTTCTACTTTGGAGGGGTAAATGCCCTTTAAGCCATGGTCTCTGGGTTGACCAGCCCATTAATTTTAGGGCTGCAAGGTCACTGCAAAAAAAAACATGTGGTGAATTGCATTTTAATTTGAGCAAATTAGCAAGTTTCAAGGCACCTTTGTGGGGGGAGGGTGGTTTTTTTCTTTTAAGAGTTAATGAATAGAAATTCTGATCTTTGTTTCTAATTAATTTTCTCCACTTTCATTTGCATTTTATTTGTTAAAGTCCCGGCTAGGCTTTGTCTGGGTGAAACAAGAACTCCTCAGGGAAGGGGCCGGTCTCCAGTTTGACAATATACTTGTGATGAAAAGCTTCTTGGGAGCCGGGGCTGGGGTTAATGTGCTGTGTATCTTGCATCCTGTGTCTCAATCAGCTCCTCCAGTGAAAAGCTGTTCTGAATCATTTCTGGTGGCTGACGAGCTGGGAAGCACGGAGTCACTCGGCAGCTTCGGCTACCGTCTACTATCTTCATCTTGTTTCTTTGTTGGCGGCCCAGCTTTGGAATCCTTTCGATAAGTCTGCCATGTTTTCAAAGCTGGGGCAAGAGCAGCCTCTGAGATCAACAGCCCCAGCCTAGGCGATTCCTGGCCTTGCAGCGAAGGACTGTCATTCCCTACCAGTTCCTGAGGCTCTGGCAACAAAAAGGCCTGGGCTCTTCACGTGCCCAGCACTGCTAGAGTCTGGCCTCAGGCTCATCCAGTCACTGGTGCCCACGTTTGTACATTATGTCTTTTCTAGAAAGTTACCATTTATGGCCAGTTTGCTTGGCTGCTTCTTGTGCTTTGAGGTGGATATGAGTTTAAAGGGCTAGCTCTGTCCTTCCCCACCCACACACCAGTTCCCACCCCCCAGTGTTTTCTCTTCACGGTCAGTACAGCACTCCCTTCTTTCAGCTTCTGTTCAGCCCAGACCTCCTCTGCCACCTAAACACATAGATCTGACCTTCCTTCACCTGCCAGCGTTCACAGTGATGGTCTGAGCAAGGCAGCTGCAGCGCCATCACCTGCTCAGGCCCTGGAGGCTGTCCATTGGTCGCTCACTGTGAAACTCAGGTGTGGCAAGTCTGTGTCTTCTTTCAACTACAACTTCTCCTGCCAACAGTCTGTCTCCTCTCTTGTTTGGACACCAGGCAGCTGTGGATCTTTCAGAGGACCACAGGGGTCAAACTGGGTTCACATTAAATTAAGACTTAGGACAGTGTTCAGTCATGCTGACCGTCCTTATGAAGAAAGGCTTCTAGGACCTCTTCCCCATCTCCACTCTCCGCCAGTGATGCTTCCTGGGTCCGTAGATATGAAGGGGCAAACGGGTGTCACTGTGAAGTGAGTGGGCATATTTCTGGTAGCTGCTACCTTAACTCTGAGACGTACCATAGTAAAAAAAAAAAAAAGAATAAAAACAAACAAACAAACAATAAAAAACCAGAGAAGAGTCCAAGAGAAGGCATAAGAAACAGACCCACTCATTCACACACTCATGAGTCCCATAAAAACATGAAACTTAAAACCATTATATAAATGCAAAGGGCAGTCTTCTGATGGTTCCCTGAGCCCTGAGGGGAGGGACTTGATAGAGACGACCAATTTAGGGCTGAGTGTTCCTAGGTCTCTCACTGTCAGCCTAAGTCTAGCTGGGAGTCTCTGTATTTGCTCCCATCTGCTGTAGAAGGAAACTTTTCTGATGATAGCTGAGCAAGGAACTGATCTATACTATTAGCAGAGGGTCATTAGAAGTCACCTATCTGTTTGTCTGTCTGTCTATCTATCATCTATCTATCTATCTATCTATCTATCTATCTATCTATCTATCTATCTATCTATCTATCATCTCCTATTATCTATCTATCTATCTATCTATCTATCTATCTATCTATCTATCTATCTATCTATCTATCTATCATCTATCTATCTATCTATCTATCTATCTATCTATCTATCTATCATATATCTATTATCTATCTATCTACCTACCTATCTATCTATTAGAACTGTAGTATTTGGTTTTACCCTAGGTCCTTGGACTATTTAGTCTCAGGTTCTTGATCACCATGGCAGTGTCAGGTCTGTGTTCCATTCATAGAGTGAGGCTTTCAGTTGAATCAGAGATTGGTTGGTGACTCCCACAAGCTTTGTGCCACTGTCACAGTAGGTTATCCTGCAGGAGGACATCATGGTAGATCAACGGGTTTGTGTCTGGGTTGGTGCTCATGCTTCTCCTGTGGTTGTGACTGTCTTAGTTAGGGTATCTATTGCTGTGAAGAGACACTATGATGATCATGGCAACTCTTTTTTTTTTCTTTTGAGACAGGGTTTCTCTGTGTTGCTCCGACTGTCCTGGAACTCATTCTGTAGACCGGCTGTCCTTGAACTCATAAAGACCCGTCTGTCTCTGCCTCCCAAGTGCTGGGATTAAAGGAGTGCACCACCACTGCCCGGTTCACATAAAGGAGATCATTTAATGAAGGCTCACTTACGGTCAGCGATTTAGTCCATTATCATCATGGCAGGAAGCAAGGCAGCATGCAGGCAGACATAGTGGGAGAGACATGCAGGAGAAGAAGCTGAGAGGTTTACCTGTCAACAGGAGGGAGTTTGAGTGTCATATTGAGTGTAGCTTGAGCAGAGGAGACCTCAAAGCCCGCCTCCACAGTGACACACTTCCTTCAACAAGGCCCTACTTACTCCTTCAAAGCCACACCTCCCAAGAGTGCCACTCCCTATAAGCTTATGGGGGCCATTACACTAAGTACCACAAGTGCCTTCCTATACCCAAACCACTAGACTATAGGAGTGAAGCCTCTATGTAGGCACCAGCTCAACTTGTGTATGTTCAACCTCAAGCCAGGGTACTGGAACCTTAAAGCTGTAAAACTCATGGGAGGGAATTTTCCTACATGTGATCACCATCCAAAACAATTTTTATGGCATTGTACATAAAGGGTGAGAGGCTGACAGAATCTTCTACACAGTCAATTTAAAAATTCCATCAGCCGGGCTAAAGGAAAGGCGTCTGATGGTGTTTTTCTCTACTTCGCACGGCTGACGCTATGGAAGGAAACACTGCTGCCAATTCTCAGACATCAATGCACATCTGTAGTTCATTTGTTTCTACGTTAGTCTCCGTGAAGCTTAGGGTGCTATTAATATTTCTCAGTGTTCGAAGGTTTCTATTTCACTGTGTTTTTATTTCTCTTGTATCTGTACTCAAGTCTTCATCTTTTAAAAAAGATTAATAAAGTGGGATTCTGAGATCATTTAAAGCCTAGATGTTCAGTCGATAGATTTGTCTCTGGTTCTGAGCAACAGGCAACTTGAGGCTACTGTGATGCTTCTGAAAAAAAAAATTTGATTAGCGAAGCTTCTCAATAACGGAGTTTGGTACAGAAGTTAAATGTTCCCCACCAGGCTGTAGAGATGGTTTAGTGGTTAAGAGCACTGGCTGCTCTTTCAGAGGTCTTGAATTCAATTCTCAGCAACTACGTGGTGGCTTCCAAACATCTATAATTGAATCTAACGTCCTCTTCCAGCATGTAGAAATATATACAGATAGAGCATTGATATACCTAAAATATGTAAATAAAAATTAAAAAGAAGTATTTTTTTTAAAAAGTTCTCTCTCAAAGTACCACCCTGTCTCTAAGCCTACGGAGTTTCAGAGCACTGGCTTCTTTTACACAGCAAACTCCTTCCTTCCTTCCTTCCTTCCTTCCTTCCTTCCTTCCTTCCTTCCTTCCTTCTTTTCTGCTTTCCTTCCTACCTTCTTTCCTTCCTTCCTTTCTCCCCACTCTCTTTTTTTGAAACAGGGCCTTATTATGCAGCCCTGGCTGTCCTAGAACTCGCTATGAAGACCATACTGGCTTCAGACTCAAAGATATCTCCCTACCTCTGCCTCCCAAGTGCTGGGACTAAAGAAATATATCACCATGCCTGACTTACATAGCAAATTCAAAACAAGTGCTGGAAATCACCCATTTAAGTTTGAGAAAAGTCCATAAGCACTAGAACTTCTATCATGACTCTGAGTTTAGTTTCTGGTTTCTATAGACTAAGATTCCAAGGGAGGACATGCATTTTCCACCCAGTAGACCAATTACATGAAAATCTCTGAAAAGAAAAAGCAGGCTTCAGTAGGAAGCTGTGCCATAGGGATAATTTGGCTGGTTCATGGGAACAGTTAGTTACTAGGCACAGCCAAAACTGGTGTTTGTCTTCTAACAGATCTCAATACCAGGTGGCACAGAGGGGAGAGGAAAGGAGCCACAGGCAGTGTGTCTCAGAGAGGGCTGCTGTGCTATGCAAAGGCATGGATCTCAGAGCAGGGCTTGTGCCTTCCCTACTGTTCAACTGGGGCTTATCTGGCGCTCGGGAGCAGTAGCTGGGGGGAGTAACAGATTGGTAGAGTCTACTTGTAGGGAAAGAACTTCTGATGCCACTTATGAACACATTCCAAAAGATAAAAATGCCGGTGGGACTCAGAGAAATTCAGACCTGGTCACGTTGTTGAGGGTCTCCAACTGTATCTCTGAAGCCACACTAAAATTGCCCATCAAGGTTCTGGACAGGAACTCCAGGATTTCTGACCCAGCAACTCTGGACTAGAACTTGAGCCTTTTCGTCCAGTAACCTCCCTGGTGATGCTGTTTCCGCCACCCGGGAGCACCAGGCAGCATCTGCTCTTCTCTCTTCACATCTTGCAACAAGGGAGTTGGCCACCATCGCTTGCATTTTGGCAGAGGCAAAAAGGCAGACAGAGAAATCGAAATACAATAAATAGAAAGAAAGAGTTTGCTTCTGGTGTGGTCTTCGCAGCGGCTCCTGCAGGGGGAAATGGGAGGTGGACTGGCCGACATCCTGTCTGAGAGATTTGTGGCACACACTTGGATTTCCTGGGTTTTCAGTTGGAACTGGGAACGAAAACAGAGAAACTGTCAGGTATTATTTGAGTCTGGATATTTGGGGCTAATTATCATGGGGCTGTGAGAGCGTGATCTGCACCCTGTAAATTGATCAACATTTGTTTTTCAGCTTTACTTTGGAGGCAGTAGACCGTTCTGCTGTTGTGAAGGATAGTCTTATGTATGGTTTATCTGCTGGTTCATTTGCACATGGAATTTCTCTAATCTCCCTTCAAGGAAGCTTCTTATCTATAAAAAGGAAAATCAGGTTGGAGAGATGACTCAGCACTGGCTGCTTATCCAGAGGACCTGGGTAGTGATTCACAGCACTCACATGGTGGATCACACTCTCTGGACTGCAATTCTAGGAGATCCAATGCCCCCTTCTGGCCTCCGAGGGCACCAGGCATGCAGGCATGCAGGCAGGCAAAATACTCATCCACATAAAATAAAATAATAAAAGAAACACAAACAACTGAGGAAAAAGCATATTGATAATGACAATGGCTCAAAACCAAGTCCCCTTTTGTTTACGTACTTTCAAACACTGACTCAGCATGTGTTCTATGGGACAAGCATGTGGGCGCTAGTGACATAACTTGAGACAAGGAAAGCTTAGTCCCTAAAGCTCTTTTGAGGCTCACAGACCATGCAGGACCAGGAGCTGTAGCCGAGACATTTTAATGGGATACAGTAAGTGAATACAGTGACATATGAACCCTGCTGTGAACAGGGAGGAATCCTGGAGAGATCCATGCAGAAATCTGAAGAGGAAATGGCAGCGAGGTGGGAGGTGGGCATGAGAAGGAAGGGAGTACAGTGTGGTAGACCTTGGGTCACTGAATACTATGTTGACATATTAAGCAAGCTGTCCCAGGCCTCAGGGATGAGAATAAAGTCCAAGATGGACAAGACAGCTTCTCTGCATAACTCCCTTACAAAAGGTGACTCTAGGACCCATGCAGTCTCAGTTTTGCACTCTGTGACACTTCACTTCTAAACAGAGGGACAGACTATGAAAGCCTCATACTCTGGTGGACCCATATGCCTGGGGCAGAGAAGCAGAGTGAACACAAGGTTAAATATATGAGTACTCTAATTCTCCCATACTTTTATTTTTTTAACTTAATTTTATTTATTTCTTTATTTGAGACAGGATCTCTCTTTGTGTCCCTGCTGTCCCTGAACTCCTTTATGTAACTCAGGTTGTGTTTACAGCAGTTTCTGTTCCACCCGGTTTGGTGGTTCAGTCCCAAAGAAACACACAGAGGCCTCCATTAATTATAAACTGGTTGGCCTGTTAGCTCAGACTTTCTTATTAACTAACTCTTACATCTTACATTAACCCTTGTTAATTCTTGTCTGTGTTAGCCATGTGACTTGGTACCTTTTATTAGTGAGGCGTTCTCATCTTGCTTCTTCTGTATCTGGGTGATGACTGCAGACTGAGCCTTTCCTCTTCTCAGAATTTTCCTGTTCTGGCAGCCTGCCTATACTTCCTGTCTGGCTACTGGCCAATCAGCATTTTCTTAAACCAAGACAACAAACCTTTACAGGGTACAAGACCATAGTTCCATAGCATGGTTGGACTCATAGAGCTCCTCCTGCCTCTGTCTCCTAGAGTGCTAGGATTAAAGCTGTGCTCCACTACCCCTGGCTTATAAAGTTATCTTTTCACATGGAAACAATGCATGGGAATTCTGATTGGGTGAAAAGGATAATTCCTCAGGAAGGATGATAAATGAGCCCAAAGTCTGGGGTTCAATGCAGGAAATCTCCCTGCTGGGAGAAATTCATGTGGAAATGTTGAACACAAACAGTAGGCGTGCCGAGGGCACAAGATGCCCTCTGAGTGGGACAGCAGTGTTCTCTCTGTTTCGAGGTGAATCACCTAGGGCCTGGGAACTTACAGGGCTGTGATGCTGGAAATGTGGCGCGACCCAGCCTAGATTTATTTGTTCTGCAGGCATAAAAAGTGGGAAGGGAGGGAGGGAGGGAAGAAGCAAAGGAAGGAGGGAGGAAGGGAGGGAAGGTCCTGGATGTCACTGGAAGTCAGTGCAACTTCGAAGACGCCATTGCTATAGGATCCAGGAAACATAATCAGATCTGAGCCTGAGAGTTTAAGGTGAAGAAGGCCTGGCTTGTCTGCCTGCCCCTCCCTCCACAGTCTTCGGGTACAGGATTTTGGATTATCCTTCCTGTTTAAGCACAGGGCATCTGGCTGCACCAAAGAGCCTGGTGTTTTGTGACACCCATGAGTTCTGATGGCTTCACCCGCTGTATCTCACTGCCTGTCCATGAGGTTGTTCCGTAGGAACTTGTCTGGGAAATGGTTAGAATGAAGACGGCCAGGAGAAACTGCTGCACCCTCCCTTGCAATCAGCTTTTTGCAGGATGCAAAAACAGAGCTCCCCAGAGTCTGTGTTTTGTCTTTTAAGTTAGGGCAGTCAGAGGAATCCAATCTGTGGAGAAATCAGGCTGAGTCCTGTCGCAGTTGCCTAAGCCATATCGATGCCAGATCTGAGAAGGATCAGATTTCTTCAAAATCCTTTTCCCACATTATTTTAAAGTTTTCACAAAACCCAAACCTACACAGGGATAGATTAGGTCTGGGACATAACTTAGGGGTGGGATACTTGCTTAGCTCACTCAGGGCCTTAGGTTCAATCCTCAGTGCAAGAACCAATAAAACAGACCAAACAGCATCAATGAAACCCTACAAACTCAAGGATCAAAGCTAAGAACAAATCAATAAATATATCAAAATTATTAAATAAATAAACATAAAAATTATTCTTTCTTAGTCCCAGGAGGCAGTTCTCTGAGGATCCTCAGATGGGAACAATGTCTGAGACTAAAGTCCCACAGAAGCAGAGCATAAAGCTGCTCTTCAAAAGCCTCAGAATAAGAGTAGCATAGGTCGCTCTCCATGAGAACAAAATGTAAACACGTAGTTCTGTCTGGAATTAGTTTTCAGACTGTTTCCCCGCAGATTCAGTACCGCCACATCCTTTGTGTCTTAATGTTATCTTCCAAGTATCCTGATACTGGCTCCATAGTATCCTGATTAAATTTCCATAACTTGCCAAACAATTTGTCTCCTGGTTGATGCTAAGGTTGTTCTGAGTTTTTTGCTTTTTTCTCAGTTACTTACAATACTGAAGTACATTTTTTATCTCTTTAATTTCCATAGATTTCATAGATTTTTATACAGTCCATAAAGTCTCAGGAAGAGCCAAAGTCAAAAGACATGAACATTTTCAAGGTCTCTTTTCTGTAATGTTGAGGTGAGAAAGAGCATTTCTTCTTTAAATTGTTGATATAATAAAGTTGAACTTATTTCAAAAATAATGACAGGAAGGGGAGGGGATGTAGCTCAGAGGTAGAGTGCTTGCTCAGTAAGTGTGAGACTCCTGGGCGTGCGTGCGCGCGCGCGCGCGCGCGCGCGCGCGCGCACACACACACACACACACTCATGAAGGAGAACTTGAGAGCTCTGCCACCTTGATTATGCAACATGGTCAGAAAATTAACTTAAGCTGGATACTGGTTAACTCTGTAGAAGACTCATGACTGCGTGGTGAGCATTAACAGTTCTTGCCACAGGCAATCATGGTTGAAGGGCCAGGGCAAAAAAAGATGTTGATCACACACAGCAGGAGGGTAAGGGCCACCCACCCCCGGGACCCCATTTCCAGCGCTGTTTTCCAGCTGGAGCTGTATTTCACCTCTACCTGGCTGCCTTCCTCATATTTTCACCCATGAGGATCAGACACCCTGCTTGATCTATTTTAGCTCCATTACCTCAGCTCAGTGGACTAGAAGCTTCAGGCCAGAAATTGCTAAATTGCTAAGAGGCATCCTAATTAACCTCCTAAGTGGGCCGATTGCTCCTTACCATCCCTGCAGTCCCAGCATCCGGGTGCTTCCCCTTATGTCACCAGTACACAGATCTCTGTTTATTAGGTCAAGTGTGTGATGAGCCCAGCATGCCCACGCGAGGTCTCAGCTTCTAACCGAACAGAACCAATGTCACAATCCTTGATAGAAGGATGCTTCCTGTGAGCACTAGGACCTCCAAAATATGCAATCCCAAGACTTGAGTGGGAAAACTGATTTCTCCCATCCATTATCTGGTGTAAAGTTGAAAGGGTCCAGGTATGGAGGTGCTTTCCTATAGACTCAGTGCTTAGGAAGTTGAGGCGGAAGGATAGTGAGTTTGAGACCAGACTGGCTATATCATAAGACTCTGCCTAAGAGAGAGAGAGAGAGAGAGAGAGAGAGAGAGAGAGAGAGAGAGAGGTCATTGGTGTTCCCACTCCTAGTTTCTGAAACTATGAGAGAGAGACATTCATCACTAGTTGGTATGGGATGGAAGAAAAACCAAAATTAAGAGACTGTTCTATTGTCCCTAACCTCATAATTCTTTGGTTTTATTTTGACTCTTTAAAACTTTTCTTTAAAATATAAAAAATATCCCAAAATTTATATGATTAATATCTATATATCTATATATAGAGAGATGTGCTTTTTGCTGTGATAGTAATGGTCATATATAGTACTGACTAATTCTAGAAATGGGCTTTTTCTAGCTTCCTGTACATAATTTTGTGCTTGAGTCTGAATCAGGTAACTACGTAGCATGGTTGTATACCCCAGATGTATTTAATAGATTGTCATCCTTTAACCTCTCTGAGATCTGCTGCTTATGACATGTAAAATGTTTAAGTTTTCGCCAGTGAACCATGACCATTTTAAACAGTGACCCTTGAAGTCTCTAAAAGGATGATGAGGCCCCACAACAATGACTCCATCTAGATTGTGATCAACGCTACCCAAACATCAGCTTTGAATGGCAAACTGCTCAGTTCAGTTTCAAAGTGGTTAGCTGAGATGGTGCAGTCTCACAGACTCCTCCAGCCAGGATTTCAGATAAACCCTGCACTTTCCCCTTCACAGGGAGACTGGACCATTATCTCAGATTTTCTCAGGATCCCCTAAAGATGCCATCACCCCAGACAACAGGAAGTAATTTAAAGAACACAATGCCCACATTCCCAAGCGGTGGAGTGGGTGGTTTTTGTTGTTCGGAGGATTATCGATGTTTGTCATTGTTTAGGAGATTGATTGCAATCATAGCCAGGGAGGGGACTAAGTAAAGGAGATTAGAGTTAGGGATTTCATTCTGAAAAGGAAAGGAGGATATAGGAATGATAGGATAAAAGCAAAGATTATTAAATTTACTTTTTGACAGGCCTCTGTAGCCTTATTACCCAGGGAAAGGTGAGTGCACTATCCACCCATTCTACAGGACAATCAGCCCTACGATGAAGCGATAGGGAGTCAAGTCAAAGCTGGAACTCCGTTTATTACTGTGAGCATCAACTTATATAGGTTAAGTGACATCGTGTGATGTGGGTGTACCTCCAGCCAATGAGAGACAGCCAAGCCCTCTCTCTGGCTGGAGGAGCGGCTACCTAGATTTTGCTGTTTCATCCTCAGTAGCTTTGAGACTATCTATCCCTCAGACTCAAGCTGGGCTTTTCTCTGTCCTACAGGCCTCAAGGTACAGGCCCTGAGATAATATTGACCCAAGACTTTTAACTAAAAAAGCACCTACTAGTCTTAAATATTTTACATTGGTATAGATTATTGTATATTGATATAAATTTAAGTTTTTTTTTACACTGAATATATGTGTCTACTCTTATTTAAGATATTTTTGTATATAACTAAAAATTTAAGGTTATTTTTGTTTCAACATTCTGTATATATGTTTCTATTTTTGTTTAAGATATTGTACCTATGCAGGGCATTTAAAAATGCGATGTAAAGTTCTAGTCCTTAAAGGCTATTATTACAGACTCTTTAAGACAGTTCAGAAATGTGGGTTAGTTAGTCATCTATAACAATCAAATGTGGGTTAGTCATCTATAACAATCAAATGTGGGTTAGTTAGTCATCTATAACAATCAAATTTGTGGCCATGACACAAAGGTTAAATAGATACATTTGAGATAGACAGATGATCTTCAGATACTTCAGAGACCTACAGAATATGGCATTGAAGATGTTTTAATAACACAAGGTTTTTCATGACAAGGAGACACATCTTCTCCTAGCAGCACCAGTTTACTTCAAAAAAGGATGATGGGCATCGAAGAACCTCTAGATGGATTTTGCTTCTATGTGACAATGCTGGCCACTTGTCACTTCACTGCTGCTTCTGTGATCATTCAGGGTCTTACCCTGATATCTGACTCCCAATTTTTTTTTTATTGATGAAAGAATAATTAGATAAATGGTACAACTCACTATCTGGGTGTAGTGACACATACTGTAACCAACACTCAGGGGAAGAGGCTGGAGGACTGAAAAATCAGCCACCTACCTAGGCTACAGACCAAGACTTTGACTCAACTAACTGATAATACACACACACACACACACACACACACACACACACACACACACACACAGAGACAGACAGACTGACAGACAGACAGACACACACACATCTTTGCCTGGTCAGCTTTCAGAAACTATCTTAGAAATGTTTTTTTCTTGTTTGTATAGCTATCAAACATTGAACTAAATGATTTTTTCTGAATGACAACCTTCTGTGTTGATAGTAAATTAATAATTTAAAAAACAGCATAAGCTGCTGTTCTCTGAGTGTGTAACTTAACTTCTTAACTTCATTCTGTGTAACAACTTACAGGTAACGCATTGGGTGGACAGAACTTCTCAGGTAGCTCACACTTGAGTCAGAGACCCCAGAACCCCATCTCTTTGCAGATGGCTGAGCCAGAGCAAGGGTGGCAGGTGTCAATCATCACCTGCCCATTAAGTGTTTCCAGGGGCTCAGGTCTGTCTGGGAGACCGGAACACCTGCATCCTCCGATGACAGCCAGTGTTAAGGACAGGATTAAGGTGTTTGAAAGGATAGCAGTCTTTGGTGCAGGTCATTTAAAAAGCTTCACAGAAGTAGCTTAGGAAGCCTTCAGTATGGAATAAAGATGCTGCTGCTTCAGAAAAAAAAATCATTTAGCTACAAGATGGGGCTTCTGAGGCCTGGGAATTTGCTGCACTTGAAAAAACAATGTATAAAATATAGAAGTACATAAATAAACTGGACCAAGAGGGAGAGGCTTCCTTGTATCATTTAAAGATGTGCTTAGAAGAAAATGTGTTCAGGGCTGGAGGGATGGCTCAGTGGTGAAGAGAACTGGTTGCTCTTCTAGGAGATTTATTTCCCAGCTGTTTCAGGGGACCCTATGGCCTCTTCTGACTTCTGCAAGCACTGAATTCATGCAATAAACATATATACTATACTTAGCCACACCTACATACACATAAAATAAATCTTTAAAACAGAAAACCATTTTCACAGCAATCATTCTTTGATCAAATGCACTTACGGAAGTCTTCACAGTCAGGCCAGTGGCTTGCCTGACTTCCCGCGGAGAAGGTCTTTGCCCCTAAGGTGCCAGAGGTGAACCCAGAGAGACTTTAGATTGCTAAGCATGTGCTATACTGACCCACTCCAGAGGTCAACTCATGTAGGGGTCAGAGGCACATTTGTATCTCTCTCTCTCTCTCTTTGGTTTTTCAAGACAGAGTTTCTATATGTAACATCCCTAGCTGTCCTGGAACTAGCTGTGTAGACCAAACTGGCCTCGAACTCACAGAGACCACCTTCCTCTGACTCCCCAGTGTTGGGATTAAAGGTGTGTGCCACCACTGCCTGGCTGATGTTGTTTTCTTGAGAAGATAAGAAAACCTTTTTTCAGTTACTAGGAGCATAATTAAGGTCTTGCAGTAGGCTAAGTCTTGACGAGAAATTTGTAAAGCTTTGGCCTGCAAGAAAGAGCTTAGAATGGGGCAGCGGTGGGGCCGGCTAAAGTGGCTTTCATTTTGAGTTCCCCCTTTATGCTAGAAATATCCTGCTTTTACATGCCTGCCTCTCTGTGCCTCCTCCCCTCTCTGTGCCCCTGCCCCCTCTCCCCGCCTTTACATCCCTGCCCCTTCACACCCCTGCCTCCCTTCGCACCTCTGCCTCCGCACCCCTACCTCCACATCCCTGCCTCCACACCCTCACTGTCTATAGGCCCCTACTCCAATGGTGCTATCTCAGAGAACTTTCTGGTCCTCCTATGCAGAACAATCCCCTTTCCTCCCCCAAGTCCAGCCTCTCTCCTTCCCCTGCTTGGTTTCTCTTCACAGCTCACCTTAGCCCACACATGAACCATTTGTCTCCTCTCTCTAGGACATAAGCTCGCCAAGACTTGGCTTTGTTGGCTTCTGTCTCCCTGGCATCTGAGTAGCGAGTGTCTGAGCACAACAGGTTTTCAGTGGATATTTGCTGAGGGAATAAAGGAGGGCTGTGTGGCTGAGATTTCAAAGGTGCTGCTCCTGCTGGTACCTCCATGCGTGAGTACTCATGCAGTCAAAGAAACCCAACAACCAGCCCCCTCTAAACCGAATCCATGAGTGCATTCCCTTTAGATTGTTGAGCCCGTCATTCCTCTAGGGATTGTCAGCTGGGGTCCCTTTTCCATTCAGCATTCTCTTAGCTTGTCCAACGGGTACAGGAAGCCCCTCACAGAGTGTCCGCCCCTCCTCCTTTCAGACTTCCCGGAGGTAACCCACGTGCACAGCTAACACAACTATTTTCCTTCGTACCCAGTTGGCTGTTTGTCTAGGAATTGAAGTTTGAAGGAGCTGGCTGGATCGGGTGAAGTTCTGTGTGAAACCGTCTCCCACAGGCTTTCAATATTTAGATGTGAGAGACCAAACATGGAGGTCAAAAAATAGAGATGATAGTCAGTCCCTGCAGCGGCCGCCGCCGTCCGCCCGCCCTCAGCCAGCAGCTCGGCGCCACCTCGGGCCGGCGTCTGCGGCGGGCTCGAAGAGGCGGCTGACGGGGCGGCGGCGAGCGGCCGGACGCTCCTCGGAGTTCGGCAGCAGCGGCAGCGCCGCTCCATGGGGCTGGCCGTGGGCGTCGGTGCGCTGTGAGACTGCTTCCACCACTCTAAGGAGACAGCGCTCAGAGTTCCTGGATAGCTCGCCTGGTGAGGAGCTGGCAATAGTTTAATTCCATCTCTAGTTTTTTTGTGTAGGCACATCGAGAACCATGGACAACTTTAAGAAGGAAGAGTTTGACTGTCACATCCTTGATGAAGGATTTACAGCTAAGGACATTCTGGGCCAAAAAAATTAATGAAGTTTCTTCCTCTGATGACAAGGATGCATTCTATGTTGCGGACCTGGGAGACATCCTGAAGAAACATCTAAGATGGCTAAAAGCTCTTCCCCGCGTCACTCCCTTTTATGCAGTCAAAAGTAATGACAGCAGAGCCATAGTGAACACCCTAGCTGCAGTCGGGACAGGTTTTGACTGTGCAAGCAAGACTGAAATCCAGTTGGTGCAGGGGCTTGGGGTGACTCCAGAGAGGATTATCTATGCAAATCCTTGTAAACAAGTGTCTCAGATCAAGTATGCTGCCAGCAGTGGAGTCCAGATGAGGACATTCGACAGCGAGATTGAGCTGATGAAGGTCGCCAGAGCACATCCAAAGGCAAAGTTGGTTTTGCGGATTGCCACCGATGATTCCAAAGCAGTTTGTCGCCTCAGTGTTAAGTTTGGTGCCACACTCTAAACCAGCAGACTTCTCTTGGAACGGGCAAAAGAACTAAATATTGATGTCATTGGTGTCAGCTTCCATGTGGGGAGTGGATGTACTGATCCTGAGACCTTCGTGCAAGCCCTGTCAGATGCCCGCTGTGTCTTTGATATGGGAACAGAAGTTGGTTTCAGCATGTATCTGCTTGATATTGGTGGTGGCTTTCCTGGATCTGAGGATACGAAGCTTAAATTTGAAGAGATCACCAGTGTGATCAACCCAGCTCTGGACAAGTACTTCCCCCCAGACGCTGGGGTGAGAGTCATAGCCGAGCCAGGCAGATACTATGTTGCATCAGCTTTCACACTGGCAGTCAATATCATTGCCAAAAAAATGATATGGAAGGAACAGACTGGCTCTGACGATGAAGATGAGTCAAACGAGCAAACCTTCATGTATTATGTGAATGACGGCGTGTATG
This sequence comes from Microtus pennsylvanicus, assembly GCF_037038515.1. Classification (NCBI taxonomy): domain Eukaryota; kingdom Metazoa; phylum Chordata; class Mammalia; order Rodentia; family Cricetidae; genus Microtus; species Microtus pennsylvanicus. The sequence goes on from NC_134582.1 coordinate 73,713,129, forward strand.
GATCATTTAACTGCATTCTGTATGATCATGCACATGTGAAGGCCCTGCTGCCGAAGAGACCCAAGCCAGATGAGAAGTATTACCCTTCCAGCATTTGGGGACCAACGTGTGATGGCCTTGATCGGATCGTCGAGCGCTGTAACCTGCCTGAAATGCATGTGGGTGATTGGATGCTCTTTGAGAACATGGGTGCATACACTGTTGCTGCTGCGTCTACTTTCAATGGGTTCCAGAGGCCTTCTATCTACTATGTAATGTTGAGGCCAATGTGGCAACTCATGAAGCAGATCCAGAGCCATGGCTTCCCACCAGAAGTGGAGGAGCAGGATGTTGGCACTCTGCCCACGTCTTGTGCCCAGGAGAGCGGGATGGACCGTCACCCAGCAGCCTGTGCTTCCACTAGTATCAATGTGTAGATGCCATTCTTGTAGCTCTTACCTGCAAGTTTAGCTTGAATTAAGGGATCTGGGGGGACCATTTAACTTAATTACCGCTAGTTTTGGAATGTCTTTGTAAGATTAGGATTGGCACGGATGCAGTGTGGAATGCTACGAGATGGGTCACACTTACCTGTGTTCCTATGGAAACTTTGAATATTTGTTTTATATGGATTTTTATCACTTTTTAGACATGATACTAATGTGTGCCCCTCAGCTGCTAAGTAAGCATTTGTAGCTTGTACATTTGGCAGAATGTGCCAAAAGCTAATGTTGTGACCCATTTTGGAAATAAACTGTCTTGAAATAAAAAAAAAATAGAGACAATATCGTGTCCACGCATGCGCCGCTGGCCGAGCTGATCAACTGAGGGAATTCATGAGAAATTCTGTAGGATTTCCTAGACATACACATGCCACCCACTGGTTTATTACTGATAGACTCACACCAGACAAGTCTATTCTGTGGCTGTGTGTGAGTGTCTTCAGCCCGAGGCTGTGTACCTCCTTGGTCTTCGTGGGGACTTGCGGGAGTCCCTGCTGCGTGTGGACCAAAGCCACAGCTTCAGCTATAAGACACTTCGTGCTGTTGGCGGAATTCGGGATGAGAACCCTCACCTTTGTAAGCTCCAGTATGTACTCAGGTGGGGCCTCTAGGGTCTTCACATAGTGTGTTCTCTTCGGATGACTGTGGGATCTGAAAAGAGGGTTCCTTGCATGGACCTCTTTGTCATCACCATCTTCCAAGAGAGACAATCTTCTTGCTTATCATTTCCCAGGATAGACCACCATCTTCTAGGGTGCCACTGGGGCCCACTTAGGGACAAAGTACAGACTGGTGCCACTCAAGACGGCAGTATAGTTCAGCAACAGGGGGTTTCCCTGGCGTGCACAGGCTGGGTTTGCTTCTAGCATTGCATGCAGAGGGAACAGTGGTGTGTAGCATAAAGATCAAATGGCAAGACTGTCCTTAGCTAAACAAAGAGTTCAAAACCCTATGTGGGACCTCGTGCTAAAATAAAACAGAAACCGGAGAGAATGATCATCGTCTCGATGCTCTGACGGCCATATTGAAGACCATATCTAAAGGTTTATAGCTCTGGAACTCGGGCCCCTCTTTCTAAAATAGGAAAACCGAAGAGGGTTGGCAGGTGCATGGCGCACAGATGAGCTGAAGTGTGGCTGTCGGAGGGTGGAAACAGCTGAGAAGAACCTCAGAACACAGCGGAGGATGAAAGCGGGGAGGGACCCAGCTTCTCCGGAGCAGGAGAGCATGAACATGGTAGACTCCATAACCAGCAACGTCAGTAAAGCTCCCTTAGTAAATGCCACATTCCGGGTAGAACCGAGAAGCCACAGGACGCCAAACCCGCATGGGCAGTGGTGAGGTGGACAGCCATGTAGGAGGTGGAAACCCAGAAAAGGGCTGCGAGCTCCAGCTTCAAATTAAGATCTACAAAGTATGAAGTGCTCTTGTGGTTTGTGTCGGATGCGGGGGGTGAGTGATTGACAGGATGGGAGGAATCTCAGAAGAGACACGAAGCTGACCAGCTACCGTGTGGCCGTCAGGTGCAAGCCCTGAAATACCCCTCGAAGCAGGAGTGTAGTCTAGTTCATTTCTCTTGCTCTTTCACAGTAAGTAAAAGATGGCACCAGTGTCGCTGTGAGACCAAAGAGACTGGCCCTCACAGGCAGCACAGGGTGCTGTGGACTGTCGGAATCCAGCTGCCCTGATGAAAGCAAGCTCAGGGCACACAGGGAGCCATGTGTAGGTGTCCTGCTCAGCCCAGCTGAGCACCTAGAACACACAGGCCCTAGTCTCCAGCAATAGCAGGAGAATGAGTGGGAGCGGCTCCTCCTCCCATCGGCCTCCCTCCTTCCCCTCCCTCTCCTTCCTCCTGGAGAAAACTCTCTGCAGTTTTATGCTATTGCATTTGGGCTTCCCCAGTAGCAGATACAGTCACAGATAAATGAAACAGCAACTGATGGCAGAGTTTTAAAAGATTGGGAAAAGCCTTTCAATTGCCTCATAATGTTCTATTATTTTCTCTTTTGATTTTTCTGGTTTTTGTAGGAAAATACACCAATGCATGAGTGAGATTTGACCATCACAGTTGAGACAGCCTAGGAGCACACTTTATCAACTGCATTTAAGGCCAGGCTAGGGAGCTGTCACTTAAAAAGGCCCCCACATCACCCCTCATTCTCCTAAGGCATCTCTCTGCTAAGGGTGAGGTCTCAGCCAACACGTAGGAGGTTGGCTTCACTTCTTAAACTCATTCTGACTTGTGTGTTCTCGGTGCAGTTCTCCTCATAATCGCTGGACTCTGGGTCAGGTTGTGGGTATCACTTGGCAGTGTGCAAACACGCGGGGGCGGTTTGTGTGTGCTAGAAGAACACTTTAGACAGCAAGGGCAAGAGAAAAAAGCAAGGCCAAGGATGGGAGGAGAAAGGATAATTATCCCCCATTGTGCCTACAGTCATGATATTATTCTAACATAATCTATATTTTACCTTGTGAGTCAGAATCAGAGATTTTTCAAAACTGCTTTTCTTACTTTAAATAGTGCATTTTATGTATCATTAAGTCCATTCTTGTATAAAATCTGAGCTATTTAAAAAAAATTTTTCTACCTGAGTTTTGAGGAAAAGAGAACCAAACACCAGCAACATCTTCTAGAAGAACTAAGACTTGAGGGAGGTATTAGCAGGGTTCCCTTTCTCCAGGGGAATCCTGGGAAATTAGAGAAGAACCCGGAAAACAGGTTTGGAGGGGTCAAACTGTTGGTAGACTGCAGTCAGCTTGGGATCAGGCAAAGAAGGTTTTAACTGACTATATGTATTAGAGAGAGAGAGAGAGAGAGAGAGAGAGAGAGAGAGAGAGAGAGAGAGAGAGAGAGAGAGAGAGAGAGGAGTCTTTACATGTGGGGTTCCGCAGCTTCAGGTGTCAGCCGTTCCTTCTCTTCTGAGACGTGTCTCTTGTGGACAGCTGTGTACAAAGGTCAGCTGATCTGCACACTTCTGAGGGTTCGCCCACGTCTGCCCGCCTCCTCACCATGGGAACCCTGGGATTACAGACCCTGCTGTCTTGTCTGCCTTTACATAATTCTGAGGATTCCTGACTGAGTTGGTGCCCCCTGCCAACAGCTGGCATTTGCTGAATCAGTAAGGAGACCTTCCTTGGTTTCCAGCCTTGGAAAGCCCTCAGCATGCTCCACGAGTTTCAGACAGTGATTGCATTTTATTTATTGTGATTCTACAACACACACACACAGACACACAGACAGATGCACACACACACACAGCTAGTTCCATGTGTGTGCTCAGTATATAAGTGTGGAACTGAAGGGACAGGTGTGTTAGCACAAACCTTTAATCCCAGCACTTGGGAAGCAAAGGCAGGCCAGTATCTGTGAGTTCAAAGCCAGCCTGCCCTACTTGATGAGTTGGAGGCTACCCAGGACTACACAGCACATAGTCAGACCTGTATCAAGAGAGAGGGACAGGGATGGGGCTGAGATGGGCACCAGATAAGCACCGCATCCTTTGTGGTCCCCAGACTTGGACAAAACACAGCATGACTGAGAAGAGCAGTCTAGAGGCTGCAGAGAAGACGCAGCTGTTAGGAACACTCACTGTTCTTGGGAGGACACAGGTTTAGTTCCCAGCATCCACATGGGAGCTCACAACAGCCTGTAGCTTTAGTTGGAGGAGAGCTACTGTCATCTTCTGATTTTCCCAGGCATGGCAGTACACATAAAACACACATATGACTACATCTTTTTTTTTTTTTAAGAAACAGTAAGCTGGGCAGTGGTGGCACACCCCTTTAATCCTAGCACTTGGGAGGCAGAGGCAGATAGAGTTTTGTGAGTTCAAGGCCAGTCTGGTCTACAGAGCTAGTTCCACGGCAGCCAGAGAAACCCTGTCTCAAAAAAAAAAAACAAAAACAAAAACAAAACCAACCTCCCGCCCCAAAAAGTACACAAGAAGAACAGACTAGATTCTCTTTTCTCAAACCCTTTGCCATCATACCTGTGAGTTTCCTCACTGACAAATTCTCCCAGGCAAGGATGGCTGCTTGCATGTAGCCCTGTGATGGCCGCATCGACTTTCCTTCTCACTCTTCCCTCAGTAGTATATTTACCGAGTTTACATTGCATTCGGTATTGTAGTAACCTAGAGAGTGCACTGAAAGATGTCGGGGCTGGGAGGTGGGGCATGTGCAAATTCTTCACCATCTTAGGAAGCACGTATGATAAATTTCAAATTTTGGTGTCTGTGGGGAGGCTTGGAACACACACACACACACACACACACACACACACACACACACACACCCCAAGCTAGCAACTGGAGAGATGTCTGGAAGGCTAAGAGTCCCGGCTGCTCTTGCAGAGGATACAGGTTTAGGTTCCAGCACCCACATGGCAACTCACAACTGATTGCAACTTCAGTTCCGGGGGATCTGATGCCCTCTCCTTGCCTGCACGTATGTGACACACATACATATGCACATGCATATGAGACATGTTTTGAAAACAATTCCAATAGCTTGCTGTTGGACACCATTCTGTGGCCAGCTGTGTTTCCCTTTCTTGTTTCTACACTTAGACCCTCCAAGGCGATCTCCACCACTTCATAGGAGAGATGCATCCATGGAATTAAACAGAAAGTCTGCCTTAAATATCATTTGCCAAGAACTTTAATCGATATATTCTGATTTAGTTCTTGTAAAAACCCTGCAAGGGAAGTTTTTAAAATGACTCTTGCTTTGGAGATGTGATCAGTGAAGCACAGAGAGGTTCAGGAACTGCTGAAGGGCACACAGCTGGCAGGAGGTGGAGCTGAGATTTGGATCTGGCTTTGGAGCTTGTGTTTTGCACATTGCACTTAGACTGAACGCCACTATCTTTTCCTAGTCAATTATTTCTGTATGCTTGCCTATTATTGTGGTATCTCTTCTAATTATGAGATTTTATTGCTGGAGTGATGACCTTACAGAGCAATGATCCCTTCTGATTTGAAACTAAGTGTACGTGAAGTCCTCACCCCATCAAAAGCCTGGCATCTCCTGAGGACCTGCATTCTAGGCAGTCACCAAGGCAGCTGAACAGAAAGCTGGTTATGGCCTTATGCTACTAGGCAGAGCCTGCACCCCATCAGAGACAGAACAAGGAGGGCGGTTTGGATTTGGGGTGAGCATTGTTTTCTGTCAAGGATTTGATCCAGCTATGTCAGGATTTGATTTGGCTTGGGGTTGTCTTATTGGTCACCAGTTGCAATCAATTTAGCTTCAGCTCTTTCCATGAAAAGCCTATGGAGCCTGACCCTAACTGGATGCTCTACAGGAAAGAAAAAAAAATAATAAAAGAACAGCAAAAACCCCCAAACAATTAAAAGTACAAGATAGAAAGCAAGAATTTCCAAGTGTTCTCCCTGGATTAGGTTGACAATCAAATATCCGATCCCCCCATGCCCACCACCACAAATTAGTAGGTATTTACTGTGGCATGTAATATTTTTACAATTTTCTTCAAATCTCTCTTTGAGACTTAGGTTTAGACTGGTTTCCAAGGACTTGCCTAACGTCTGCTGTTTGTGTATGATTATGTAATACTGTGCATGATTGTGAAATAACATGAAATATTAACCAGATTTTTTTCTTTTGAAGAACTTCCCCTTGAGTAAGTGCTCTCAAGTTTTTAAGCTTACCCCGAATTAGAACCATCTGGGGAGATTTACAGACTCACCTTATCTGGCCTCACCCCCAGATGGAATCCGTCAGTTTCTGGGACTTGGCTGGCCATCTTGTTTGGGTGGGTCAATTCTTGGGTGAGGGGAAAGAAAGCCAGAGAGTAAAAGGAAATGTGTTCTTGGAGTTTGAATTTGAACAGACTAGCAGAGGGAAAGACACAGACAGGAGATCTGGCTGTGTGTGTGTGTGTGGGGGGGGGCAGAGAGGCTTCCTGCTTCCAGAAACGGAAATGTTTCCCAGGACAGTGAGGGAACTCAGAAGGAGGAAGAGAAAGGTGGCAGGATGATGAGGCTTATGTTTTGGCTCCTGGAGAGCCTCCCAGACTCAATGTAAACTGCATGCATCTGGAAGTAGTGGCCAGGTAGAACACTGGACATCTTGGCAGGTGTTTTTATGATCTGATATAGAATGTCTGCTACCATATCCTTCCTGTGCCGAAATTTTTTGACACCTCACTCAATTCCCCAGAACGTAGATGATATTCTTAGCAAGGGGGAGTACTGAATTTTGGTGGAGGGAAGGAATGTTCAGAACAGACACATCCTCGGTGGGTGTTGATGCATGTCAGTATCAGGATCATTTTTAAATATTTACTTTTATTTAATGTGCAAGAGTGTTTACCTGTATGTATGTGCACCATGTGCATGCAGTGCCAGTGGTTGCCAGAAGAGGCAGCATAACCCTGAAACTAGAATTACAGATGGTTGTGAACCACCATGGTGGTGCTGAGAACTGAACCCTGGTTCTCTACAAGAGCAGCAAGTGCTGTTAAACACTGAGCCATCTCTCCAGCTGTAGGATTTAAAAAATAAAACTCATCTTTATTGGTACTTTTAAAGGTTCCTCATTCTTTAAGCATTTGCAAGCCTTTTGAAACTGGGCAGTGGTGGTACACTCCTTTAGTCCCAGCATTTAGCGAAGCAGAGACAGGAGGATCTCTGTGAGTTAGAGGATAGCCTGGTCTACAGAGTGAGTTCCAGGACAACTGAAGCTACACAGAGAAATACTGTCTCAAAAAACCAAAAAGAGCACTTTTCCATCTTCCTCTCGGAGAGGCAGCTTCACTTCTGCCTCTCTCCCCACTTCTCTGCTTCCCCCCTTCTCTGTCTCTTTCTCCTCTTCTCTCTCTCTCTCTCCCTCTCTCTCTGTCCCCCACTTTACCCTTCCTCCTCCATAACCCCCTGAATAAACATTCAACCTCACCCTGCATGTCTCGTCTATCCATGTTTCTGTCTTCTGCCCGCCCGCCATGTGTCTTCCTGCCTGGAACAAAAAAAAAAAAAAAAGAACAAAAAAAAAAAAACCAAAAAGAAAGGAAGAAAAAGAAAGAAAGGAAAAAAAAGAGAAAGCTTTTGAAGACCTACAAGCTTGAGTTTTGACTCCTCATTCTCTTGATCTACCTGTGACAATGAAAGAAATATGAGTCTCCATTGCTATAATTTTGTGACATTTCAGCTCATTTAAAATGGGTTTTTAATTTTACCCATTAAAAGATATTTCATCATTCATAAACCATTATACTTTGACTGTTAACAGGTTCTGTGAGTCTTGCCTTTATGACTTTTATGATCCCATACATCTTTTATGTTTCCCATGCATTTTTTGCTGGTCCTGAACGCCATTAACTTCAGGGCAACTGGTGGTCTCCTTCGGTGCAGCATCCTGCTGCTCAGTCACATCAGAGCAACAGAAATAAGGACTTAGAAGCAACAGTAACCAGTAAGTCAGTTTCCACGTAAAAATCTTTTCTTTGACTGAATCACTGGCACTGGGTACTTAAGAATGTGCCCCAAAATGACAAGCCATCTTGTGAGAAAGACAGACAATTTCATTACTCAACAGTCTCCCCTGGTGTTGGCTGAGAGTGGGTGTCACTCTGGAACACACAGCCTTGACTCGGACCATGTGGCTGAGTCTGAGGATCCACACTGTCTATGGGGAATGGTAGAGTCGCAGAAGCTTAGCATAGAAATGGACCTGCAGGCGGCAGGACCCACGTGTTGCTGATGTTTCAACTGGTGTGTATTCTTTATATATAATAATGGATTTTGTAAAAACATTTTATTTCTAAAATAATATTTTTTTTTATTCTTTGAGAATTTCCTAGGGTTATACGATGCATTTGGATCAGATCCTGAAGCCGGCACAATTTTACTCTTCTTTGTGGCTGAGTAGACACACGGTGCACCTGTCTCACATCCTTTAGCCATTCCTCCTGGTGCACATCGGAGGGGATTCTGAAACTCAGTTGTTGAGAACAGTACCGAGATGCATTGACATTTTCTCTTGCTTTAACCAAAAGACCACACATTGGCTCCTTTCCCAACACCGGACTAAACTAAAGGCAAATGAATGACAGACCAGAGAGACCAACAGTATCCCAGTGGTGTCTGCTTCTTTAGTCCTGATTCTCAACCTGTGGGTCAATAAACACTATAAATTAACTTGGTCTCATTTGGCTGCCTGCAACTGAAGAACCATAAAAAGGAAGAGAGGGTATTTCCCAACAGTGAGTTATAGATCCCTGGATAATAGCTGTACCAGGAATCTTTCTTTTGTAAAGATTTTCTACTCAGTTAAGATGAATTACCTAGCTGGGCAGATGGCTTGGTGGGTTACCATGCTTGTCTCCAAGTCTGGCCACCTGAGTGCCATCTCCAGGACCCACACAGCAGCGGGAGAGAGCCAACCCCTGAAAGCTGTCTTCTGGCTTCTCCATTTTGCACAATGGTGCACAGCTTCCCAGCCTCGATAAATAATAAAATACATAGGTAGGCAGGTGTAATGGGAGGCTGCTTATTCCTTTTCCCAGCTTCCCAGACCCCAAATAATCACAGAAATTATATTAATCCCAATACTGTTGGATCAATAGCTTAGGAATGTTTCTAGCTGGCTCTTACGTCTTAAATTTCTAATATTTTATATTTTAGCACAAGGCTTGTGGTTTATTGGTAAGGTTTCAGTGGGCAGGTGTCTTTCTCCTTTGGCAGCTACATGGCCTCTCCCTGACTCCGCCTTCTTTTCTCCTCTATCTCTGCTTAGAGTTCCTGCCTTGCTCTATTCTGGGCTGCCATAGGCCAAAAGCAGCTTCTTTATTAACCAATGGTAATAAAACATATTCACAGCATACAGAGGGGAATCCCACATCAGGTAGGTAGGTAGGTAGGTAGATAGATAGATAGATAGATAGATAGATAGATAGATATTGGAAGATTAATTATGGATCTTACACAGCAAAGTGAGATGGAAAAAGTCATATTAATGAACAGCTTGAAATTGCTGGGCTCACATAAATATTGTGACAGGTCCATCCTTTCTGGAATTTATACAGTCCTTGGAATGAGCTACCCAAGCTGTCAGCGATAGTGCAGTGCTAGGGCTAAGAGAAGGGCTGTCTGGACTCCAGCAGATCCCATAGAGAGAGAAGTGCCCCCCAGTCCCATGTGGCTTTGCTGAGCTCTCAGCCATTTGTGCTGCCAGAGAGTATTTCTGGGTTCTCTCCTAGACATTGGAAATCATTGTCAAAGTCTTTGTCCCTCATCTTTAACAAGATCCACAGATGGGCCCAGTTGGTTTGCAGAGACACTATAAATGTTTGCTTGCAACTTTAATCCCAGAAAAGACAATGTTTTTTGAAATAAGCGAGAAGGCTCAGCTACTACTTCCTGTCTCCCAAGCTCCTGCTAACTCTTCCAGCATGACGGAAATCACATAATGCTCTTCTGCCAGAGCACCTCTGCAGACCTGGGCAGTCTCACCGGTGGCAGGTTAATTGGCCTTGAACTACACTGGTTTACAATTTGCGTTTACAAACCTTGTTTTCCCTCTTTGCTCCTTAGCTTGTAGGGGGAAGTCTTGAACCCTTGCCTCTTCCATTGGGGTGGGTGGGAAGGAATAATGTTTGCATCCTCATCCCCAAACTGGATTCAACAAAGGCTGCTGAATTCCATTGATAATTGGATGACCTGCTCAGGTGGTATGAATGAGAGTTGCCTATGTAGTCTCATGTTTTTAATATTTGGTCCCCAACTGGTGCAGCTGTTTGGGAAGGATTAGGAGGTGTGGCCTGTTGGAGGAGGCGTGCCATTGGGAGTGAGCTTTGCGGTTTCAAAAGCCTCTAGTGTTACTAGCTAGCTCTCTCCTTGCCTCCACTTCTGGATGAGAATGTGAGCTCTTGCCTACTGTTCCAGAACCATACGTGCCTGCTTGCTGACATGCTATCCTCCATGATGGCGACGGACTCACTGTCTGAACTGTAAGCCCCCACTCTCTCTTTTATAAGTTGCTTTGATCATAAAGTTTTGTCATAAAACTCGTGAGGAAGCAATGATCTAAGGGCCTAGCAGAGCCCGGAAGTCCCAGGCTTTGACCCCCAGAGGACTGCAGTCTGTACGCGTGTCTCAGAATATATTATTAAAATAACTAGAATTTGAAGACTTTTACCACATCCCTGCCGGCCATACCCGTCCCTATTTTTTACTGCTCTTGTCTTGTCTGTATTTTTATGTTCCTTGACAGGCTCTGAAGATGCCCGAGTCTGAGCCTGAGTTATGTTTTAACCTTGTTGCTATACCTCCAAATACTTGGTCTGTTTGCTCGCAGCTCTCCACTTTTCTCTAGTGTGTATCATAAAACCCTTTGGAAAGAGTGATGCTGACCTGCACACCACCACAGAGCCAGGCCTTCCCTAGCCATTGTCGGCGGCTGATAGCAAACTTGAGACTGCCACGAGAGCAGAGCGTGTTGCAGTCCAGCTTAAGGTCACACTCTGTCTCAGGATGGGCTCCCTTTGCTGCACCCCACTAAAAGTCAGCACCTCTGAGCATGTGCTTATTTCCAGGCAAAAGACAAAGAGCATTTGCCAAGGTGTTTGTGGAACTGAATTCCACAGAGATGGGTCAGTGTGTGGAGGAGGAGACGGGTCAGTGTATGGATGAAGGAGAAGGGTCAGTGTGTGGATGGAGGAGATGGGTCAGTGTACAGCTGGAGAGATGACTCACTGTTTAGAAGCTCTAGTCCAGCAATCCTGAAGATGTGATTCTGATCCCCAGAACCCAACCAGGAAGCTAGATGTGGCAGCCCACATTTATAATCCCTGCACTCACACAGAAACAATCAGAGAGCTAGCCTAGAGTACACAGCACAGTAGCAGAAATAAGAGAGACCTTATCTTAACAATGTGAGGGAGAAAACCAACTACCCAAAGTTATCCTCTTGAAATGAACCCAATAGTTATTGACAACCATGCTAATTAATCAAATTAAAAGTTTTGAGTCCTTTTCATTGGTGGCCAGACAAGAAAGCGCTTGAGTCTCTGCAAAGTCTCTTGGTGCCCAAGCTCAGGAATACAAAGGGCAAACCCACAAAGACCATGTCAACATAAAAGTTAGATGAAGGTCAGAGTAACCTTGAAATGTTCATTTCTAAAAGAACATAGTAATTCATTTAGATATAGCAGGCCAATTTTTTTTTTCTTACATTTTTCTGGTTATTTTAATTTTAATTACTTTGGTTAATACATCTGGACTTAGATCAAGGCTGTCTTCAATTTCTGATTATTATGAATAGAGCAGCAAGGAACACAGATGAGCAGGAATATCCGCAGTAGGATGCAGAGTCCACTGGAGACAGGCCCAAGCGTGGTACAGCTGGATCCATTCCCAGCTTCCTGATCGCCCTTCTGATCTGTAAAGTCAAATACTGTGTTAAAAATGTGCTGGTTCATTTTTTGTCAGCTTGACACAAAGTGGAGTCACCCAGGGCAGAGAGAACCCCAGTTGAAGAATTACCATCCTCAGAGTGGTTTGTGAGGTATTTTCTTATTTGCTATTAGATGCAGGAGGACCCAACGCCCTGTGAGTAGTGCCACAGGTTCTAGGTTCTATAAGAAAGCAGGCTGAGCAATCCATGGTGTACAAGCCAGTAGGCAGCACTCCTCCATGGTCTCGGCATTAGCTCCTGCCTCCAGGTTCCTGCCCTGACTCCTGTCTATGAGGGACTGTAACTTGTTAAGCTGAAACAAACCCTTTCCTCCTCCCTAAGTTGTTTTGGTCCCTGCTCTCACACCAACAGAAAGCAAATGAGGACACTTGGATCTTTTAATGTTTACATTTCATTGTGTTTTTCCCCACTTAGTCGCCTCTTGAGGATGGTGTGGGAAAAGATGGATTTGTAACTCCTGTGTTATTTAGCAAGAGGAGATGGACTTGAGGCTCTCTCCTTTATAGAACGTTGCAGCTCAAACTGAAGCGTCCCACATCCCTTCCAGAGCTTCATCACTCTGATATCATTTCCAGCCACTGCCCAGGGGAGGCTAGCGACTCAAGGCAGGCTCATCCGCGTTTGGTTTCAGATCTTCTTATTTTCGGTTATGGGGCCCAAGGTTGGATGCTGAACACTTGCCTGGGCCTGTCTCTGAGGAATGCACTCAGTGGCCTGGATGCCAGACCGATCTGGGGCTGTGACTTCTTTTCACTCTCCCAGACTTCATTCAGGGAGCCTCAGGCTAGTGTGTGCTGTTTGGAAGTCGCCAGAGTTACTCTTTATCCAGCATTGCCTTCCTCTTCGGCAGTGTTATAGATTAACCACTCCTGTCTTTGCCTGCATCCCAGGTGGGCACTGGGTAAAGATGTAAAATTTCTTAGAACATTAGAGTGTGGTTGGTCAGGTTCTTTCTTGGTGGAAGGTGGGTGTGGGAGGAAAAGGGCAGGAGTCTGTGCTCTCCTCGCCTGGTGTTAGTTTACCGTCGTCGACACGTTCACAGAAACTTGCACCAAGCACACTCGGTCTGCACGTTTGGTCTGGCCCGCTGCAGTAACTTTATTAATCACCCACATTTCTGTCACTTGTGGATGACATTCTGCAGGCCGCCTGACCGGGCAAGCTGGTTTTCTTTCTGTGGATGCCTATAATTTTGCTCCCGTTCCCTAAGATTAAGAACAGATGAGGGGGCGGCAGGATGGTTCAGCAGATACGTGCGCTTATGACGAGGCATGACTTGGATTTTATCCTAGAAGCCCACAGGGGACAGAAAGAACCAATTCCCCAAAGCTGTCCTCTGGCCTCCCCTTACTCCTGCACACTGAATAAATAAAAACGATCAAACAAATAAAAGTAAAAGCAACAACAATAATAAAAAACATATCACTGCATACCACACCCAGCTTATAGACGCTCTGATTTCACAGTAACAACCCTGAAGGCAGGGTCAAGCTGCTTCTGCCTGTGGCCTGTGCCCCCAGTCAAGCACAGAGGGCCTGGCAAGAACTGGCTAAGCAAACTATGACCCAGCCTGATCCCTTGTCCCCATTCCTGCTTTTGGAACCAGTCACTTTCTTGCATCTGGTTTGCCCAAAGTGACTCCAAGACCATTCCCCTGCGTCACGTGGGCCAAGCCTGGCTTTCCCTGCTCCTCCGCAGCTGCCTACACTGGACCTGGTCACCGGGTAAATTTCAAACACCGAGGATGGACACAGTGTACATCTTGGGCTTTTTGTGTGCCGTGCCCAGACAGAAACAAGTTCTGAGCCCAACCATTCTCCCACGCTCTGGTGAGTGGCTGGCTTACAGGTTTCCTTTCTCCTTCAGGGGAAATGCCCTTGACATTGTTTAAGTACTTTTCTTCCCAGGTGAGCCAGCAGAAGCAAAAAAAGAGACTGCCCCCAATCCACTCATAGCTACATTGTTCTCCTAGTTGTTTACATCTGTGTATCAAGAGCACAGGCTCCTGGTGTGGTTCTGGCCGATTCCAACTCTTTGACCCCAGTGTTTCCCTGATGCTATATTCGAGGCAGCACTGATTAAAATCATGCCTTGTTCAAATTGCATTCTTATCAATTTCTGTAGACGGCCACAAAAGGGGAACTTGTTTGTAGTTGCTGTTTCTTGAGCGCCAGGCATAGGAGCGGTACAGAGCGGTCGAGCAGGTAGAGGCAAGTACTGAACCTAAAGTCAAAAACTCAAGCGGTAAAGATTAGATTCCTTGTTCCCCGTTGGATCCGCTCATGGCTTGGTTCTGAGAGAATGGGAGGCATTTCTAATGAAACATTCTAAGTGTTAAAATAAGAGATAATTGAAACTATCCCTAGCTCTGGCAAGCGCTGGTTTGTGTGTTATGAATTCAAGTTAAATGCAACTTCTAGTCTTTGCAGTTGGTACTGAAATATAAAAGCTAGGAAATTGAAGAGTCACTGTGAAGCATTGCTGTTTAACTCCATTATTGCTTACTCCTTATGGAGAGAATGGACTGAGCATGAGGACCAAACGATGCCCCCGAATTACGATCAGTTAATTCATAAAGTTAAAGGAGACAGAATACTAAGAGCACATTTGCCAGCATGTCTTAGACTTCACATTTATCGGTTATTTACAGTTTATATCTTGAATTGTGGGCGTTAAGAGCACTTTTCGTTTGTGTGGAAGGAGATTGAGGTGCGTGTCTCCTGATTAAGATGGGTGGACGACAAGGGTGGGCATCTCTTCCCAATGGAAATGTCATGACCATTACAAAAAAACACTTAGTCTTCTAAAGCTACCAATAATATGGGGCAATAAGTCATGAAAGGCAGTGAGTGTAGAGATGGGAAACCAGTACCAGAAGCCTGAGGTAACCCAGTCATGAGAACACATGAAAGATTAAATTTCATGGGAGAAAGCGCTGAGAAATGAAGAATTAGGGAAGTCTCCATCGTACCTCACAGGAACCAGCAAACTTTAATACAAACAAGGGAGAAAGAAAAGAAGAAACAGCTCAACCAGCTATAAAAACAACCAATAAAGTTTTGGGGCTCTACAAATCTCTCTAAATGACCCCAACTGTAAAAGGCCCTAAATCTCAAATTAAAAGCCTGGAATTACAGTGATAGAGTTATAAGACAGACCTTTCTATGCATTGTCTCCAGGAAGCACACCTCCCTGACAGAGACATTCACACCCATCAAGTGAAATGATGAATTCAATTGTCAAGTAAACAGACGCTAAAGCAAACCAGTGCACCTGTTTTGCTGTCTCACCACAGAAACTTTAAGCTAAAATTAGCCAGAGGAGGTAAGAAAAGCTGGCACTTATTAAGAAAAAGAACACTCAATTTGCTACAATCTTTTGTTACAAGAAGAAAATGCAACAATTGTAGGGGCCAGAGAGACTCTCAACAGTGAAGAGCATTCGCTGCTCTTGCGGAATACCTGGGCTTAGTTCCCAGGAAGCATCTGTAATTCCAGATCCAGGGAACAGGCTGCCCTCCCTCTTCTGGGCTTTGCATATATGTGCACAGATGTACGTGCAGGCAAAATACTCATACCTGTACACATAAAGTAAAAATAAGCAAGTATTTAAAAATATGGCTATTATATACCAATGAAATCTAGAGAATCATTAAGGATTACTTTAAAAATTTATCTTCCAAAATAGAAAAACCAATCTAGAAGAAATGAGTAAATCATTAGACATATATTATTTATCAAAATTAAATCAAAAATGAAATAAACAACTTTTTGATTATTTGTTTTTACTTCTCTACTGCAGTTTCCCCTCCTTTCTCTCCTCCCAATCCCTTCCCCATCTCCCCTCTCTGTCCTTGCCCCTATCCACTCCTCTGTTTCTCTTCAGAAAAGGGCAGTAGGCCTCCCATGGATGTCAACCAGTCATGGTATATCAAGTTACAGTGAGACTAAGCACCTTCTCTTTTATTAAGGCTGGATGAGGCAACCCGGTATGAGGAAAGGGTCACAGAAGCAGGCAACAGAGTCAGAGATGGCCCCTGGTCCCCCTGTTAGGAGTCCCATAAGAAGACCAAGCTACACAACTGTAACTTATGCGCAGAGGGCCTAGGTCAGGCCCATGCAGGCTTCTTGGGAAATACACATCTTAACAAGCAGTGTGACTGGAGCAGGAAAAGAGGGTCCCAAGAAAGAAGAGCTGAGGATCAGTCCGGTCTACTTCCAAATTCTACCAGACATAAGAGAGGAGCCCCAGCCATCTTCCTGTCTCTCCCCATCTCAGTGCTGGGGTTACAAGGTGCAAGGTCAAAGCCAGGGTTGAGTGCTGGGGATTTGAACCCAGATCCTCTTGCTTGTATCACAAACGCTCCTACCCAGCGAGCCATCCTGCCAGTCCTCAGCGAGCATTTTAAAGGAGTTGGTATATTCGATGGCTGTGAAACTGTCCCAGATACTTCCATGTCATCTCCTACACAAAGAACGCACGCTTCTGAAGTACCGAGGTCTCTTGGCTTCCTCCTGGACAGGCTCTCCTGCCATGCCTGGGCTGTCTGTTACCCTGATGGTTTGTCTGGTAAGCTGACAGGTGTCAGACATTGTTAGAGAAGAGCTCTGGAACTTGAGACACAAAGTGACAGAAGTCTTGCTTACTTAGCGCTAGTGATGTTTCCTGTAGAGACAGGGAAAAAATACTCCTTGCTATAATGGTTTTTGACTTTCTTGCAAATTCTTGGAGAAAATGGGTGTGCATCTCTTCCCTGACCATGCACAGGGGAAGTGGTTCAGCCCATCATTCTGCAGTTTCTGCCTCGAGGAAATCAGAATAATGTATATGACTGTCCAGTAGTTTTGTGGATCCAGCAGATTGGTGGGGATGGAGAAATGACAGTTGGTTTGGCTTTTTTTTCAACTCCAACTTTTCACAAAACCCAAACCATTCATTTTTTTCCTTTTAATTCTTAGTTATTTAAATAAACCAACACTGAGAACTGACTGAAGTGTCTGTCAACAGTAGCAGATGCCCTGAAGCCCCAATGAATTTGTAAAAGTAAAGAAATTTTTTTCCTCCAATTCCACAAGAGAGAAAGTACCCTTAAGCCTTCACCAATCAAATAATAATCCATTCTGAAAGTGCAAATAGCATTGTCTCTTAAAGTTGAGCCCATTTGAATCTCACAAATGAAGCCCAGGCTTGTGTTCCTGGGCTTGAGGTCATGGAACCCTCAGATGGTGATGTGGGATTCCCCCCGTATGCTATGAATATGTTTTATTACCATTGGCTAATAAAGAAACTGCTTTGGCCTATGGCAGGTCAGAATATAGGCAGGCTGGAAGAGATATAGAGAGATAGTAGATGGAGTCAGGGAGAGGCCATGTAGCTGCCAAAGGAGAAAGATGTCAGAACGTCACCAGTAGGCCACAGCCTCATAGTGATACATAGATAAATTGAAATGGGTTAATGTAAGATGTAAGAGCTAGATAGAAATATGTTTGAGCTATTGGCCAAACAGTGTTATAATTAATATAGTTTCTTTGTGATTATTTGGGCCTGGGCGGCTGAAAAATAAATGAGCAGTCTCCATTTACAGATGGGAAGAAAATCACGTAGGTGGCTTACCACCACCCTGGTAGTGGGTAGAGATTTTCTGTGTTACTGTCTATAGGTCATATTCAGCCCAGGCAATGGTAACAAACATCATCAAACCCACATGACAGCTCACAATTGTCTATAACTCCAGCCCCAGGATACCTGACACAGAAAATGTGTGCTGAGCCACTCACGCCTGTGATAGCAACAATAAAGAAGCCCTTTGAAGTGGTTTAGAGAAAGAATTTGGAAATGTTTGGGGGAATTGTGGCTGTGGGGATAGCTCAGCCACTAGTGTGCTTGTTCTGCAGGCTTAAGGATCTGAGTTCAGTTCTTACAACATGTTTAAAAATGCCTGCAGTGGTGGCGAGTGTTTATAATCTCAGTGCTGGGATGATGGAGACGGGTGTCCACTGGTGAGTTGTGCTCAAACAAGAGGAATCCGTGATTCGGCCTGGAGACAGGGGATGCCCCAGTCTCCATTCTCCCAGAGATGCAGCAATGCTGATATTCCAAAGAGGTTGCAGAACAGATATTCCTTTTGACCCTCACACTACGAAGACAGCGTCTTCTCAGAATGTGGTTCCCCTGTATTTGTGACCATCCCCTTCTTCCCCTTCCTTTCCCTTTCTTCTCGTGGCATTTTCTGTTTTTAAAGAGTACAAGCTCAGCTTCTCAGTCTGGCCACTGGCAGCTGCTCTCGCTGTCAACCGTGCTCAATGCCCTCACCCTCTGGTAGAGACGGTGCACTGTGACCTGTGGCTCACCCAGTGCAGTCATGGTTGGCATGCACACTGTGCAACAGATCCTGTGTAGGGGAGAGGGATACAAAGGTGAATGAGAAGCTATGCCTGGCCAAATACCAGGAGGAAATCTGGTAACTGTAACTAGGCAATGCTGTAATGGAGAGTTAGAGGGACCTTATGGTGTAGATAAAGATGGCTTTCCAGCTGGGCCTGGTGACTCCCAGCACTCAGGAGGCAGAGGCAGACAGATCTCTGTGAGTTCAAGGCTAGCCTGGTCTACAAAGTGTGTTCCAAAACACCTAGCACTACATAGAGAAACCCTGTCTCTATCTTCCCTCCCCCTGAAAAAAGATGACTTTCAATGCTGACATTTGCAGGCATGTTTGCCCATGCAGCCAGAACCTCTGTGTGACTGCATTGTCAATGTGCAGCAGGATGAGAGGGAACCCTGGAGCGAAGTCCATACCTACATCCTCCCAGAGAACCAGGTTTTAGGCCTGTTCAGGTGATCACTTGTTCAAGTAATTTAAGTTCCCTAGATTGTTCTGGGCAATTAGCACTCACAAAGGAAGTTCCCTAGATTGTTCTGGGCAATTAGCTCTCACAAAGGACTGTATTCTTGCTCCCAGTGTATCAAAGGCTACAATTTAGGGAAAATGGGAACCATCTCAAACAAAGACCTGGGCAGAGGCAGGGGCTGGCCTGGGAGAGCAGGAAAGGGAGAGGCAATACAACCAATACAGCCGAGAGAAGCTGCCTTGTGCAGTCTGTGAGGTGTGGGAGGGGGAAGAAAGCCTGTAATTGCTTTTTCTTTTCTTTATTATTATTTTTTTAAGTTCGGAAAAGGAACCAGGCACCATTTCTCGGCTCAGGAGTGCTGGTACGGTTCGAGCTTGCCCTCAGAAGGTTGATGGTGTGGGTGGATGGCATTGTTCCATTTAAAGTAGGGCAGCAGTTGGTGAGTGGTTAATTTAAGAGTCATTGGTCTGACGGAACAACCCATGCGTCCTCTCCCATCTGTGTGGGAGAGCAAGCCAGTGCTGCACTTACTGCTTGGGCTGAGTCCAAGGAGCAGATCTTAGCCGCCCTATGTGGAGGGGACGAGATGGAGTCAGAGCGACTGAGCCAGGGTAAAAGCAGGGTCAAACTCTGGGTTTGAGTTTAGCTTAGGCTGTGCACTTGCCAACAAGAATGGGTTTGGTGTTCTGCATAATCACAGCTTTTAATACAAGGAGAAGAGATTCAGCAGGGTCTCGCTGAGGAGAGCGAGAGCCTGGTGCACCATTGTTGATATAAGTGGGAATCTGAGACCCAGGGAGCTCACAGTGATTCCAGGTTCCTGTGTTCCAGAACAAAAATGAAAAGAGAAACACATGAATAGTGGTAGGAAGGACAGCTTATTAAGTGTGTTGTGTGGGGAGGGGCACTTCCAAGGGGGAAGTGGGCCAGAGCTGTGAGGAATACCAGAGGATCAATGGCACACACTATGCACGTGATTGAGGCTTTTCTATCCCAGCTCCCCCAGCTTTTGGCTCATTTGCATAGTGCATACTAGTTTTAGGACATGCTCTGGTATATGTTAGCCTTGGTGGGGAGAGGTTTCCCGTCTGGTTTCTTTTATAAATTGATTTTAATTCATTCTCTGTCATACTGTAGGGTCTCTGACGGAGACCACATATCACTGGTAACCTCCTTCATGGAGCAATTTCTTCATGACAGGACATCAGAGGTACCGTCCTCATCATCCCACACCTGATCCAGAAGACTCCATGGGAAAGTACCTTCAGGATGCTAGCCAGTTGGCATAGTGATCCTCTTAAAGGTTCTCCTTGGGCTGAGACTCTTAACTGGCCTGTGTTTTACTTTCCTCTGCTAGTGCTATGGTACAATATACTCTGACAGGATCAACGTAAGGGGAAGGGTTTACAATCCATAATGGTGGGAGTATCCACAATCAGGTACCACCAGATGGGGATGGAGAGTCCAGAATCCCAGCCAGGGAATGATGCTGCCCACAGTGGGCAAGCCTTTCTACCTCAATTAATGCAGTCAGGATAATGTCCCACAGACAGGCTAAGATGCTCAGTTCCCAATTGGTTGTTGATTCTGTTCAGTAGATAAGCAATATTAACCATCACACACTGGCATGCTCACTAACTTGGAACTCCTCAAGCAGGCTTATGAACTGTTTCAAGACATGTTTTCAAAGTCATGAGATGTGTTAGTCAAGCATTAACTGCAATCATCTCCAGTGGTCTCTGTTACCATGGGCCTCTTCTCTTCCGCTACCTGTGCTGAGAACCATTCAGAGAAGCCTCCAGTCACCCCCACAGGGGAAAGTGAGCTAGCACCAGGAGGGAAACAAGAGGGTTTCCCCTTTAACTTTCAAGTTTGGGGGAATATAACAAATGACGTAAAAATCCCTCTCGTATACTGTATGCAATCAAGATTTGTCATAACACAAATGACAGGAGAACAAAGCTTTCACTCCACTTCCCCTTCTAGAAAAAACATCCTGTTTGCCTCTGGTGTGCAAGGAAATAGGTGAGAGAACAGAGCCATAGAATACTCCAAGCATGTCTGCGTTTCCATGCCCGCCGCCTTTAATGACTTGCGTATAGGTAGGTGGTAAGAAGCACGTGCCAGTCACCAGTGCCACTGAAGAACTCATGAGTGCCCCATGTGACAGTAGCATGAGAAAGGTGGCAGAGGCACATGCCTGGGACGCTGAGGCAGGCTGCTCCTGGGGCTCAGTGGCCAGCCAGAAAGCCAAACTGGTGAGTTACAGATAAGGCTCAGGACTCAGCAGTTAGAGCACTGGCTGCTCTCACAGATGGTATGGGACCACCTTCTTTATGCTGTGAATATGTTTTATTACCATTGGTTAATAAAGAAGCTGTTTTGGCCAGTGGCTTAGCAGAGTAAAGCCAGGCAGGAAATCAGAACAGAGATAGAACGAGAAAGTAGGTGGAGTCAAAGTGACGCCACATAGATGCTGAAGGAAAAGGACACGTTGACAAACCTTACCAGTAGGTCTCAGCCTCGTGGTGATCCATAGATGGATAGAAATGGGTTGATTTAAGATGTAGGAGCTAGCTAGAAGTATGCCTGAGACATTGGTGAAACAGTGTTATAATTAACATAATTTCTGTGTGATTATTCAGGCCTGGGCAGCCGGGAAATGAAGGAACAGTCTTCGGTTACTCACAGAGGATCCAGGTTCAGTTCTCAGCTTCAAAATGCAGCTCACACCCTGCTATAACTCCAGCTCCAGAGGATCGAATACTCTCTTCTGGACTCTTCAGGCATTGCAGTCATGTCACCTAGTGCTGCCCCTTCTCATAATTAAAAAAATAAATCTTAAATATATATATGTATACACATAGACACATAGATGGTGAAGAATGACTGGGGACTGGTGTTGGCTTACAGTTTTCACACACAGGTGAACACACACATACATACTCATACACATGAAGGAGCACACACTTGCACACTTACATACACGCACACACATTCACACATGTACATGCACACACATGCACTCAGAGCTCATTAATTCTTACTCCTAGTTTTCATGCACCTGTCTCAGCACGAAGCTTCCATAGCAGTTTTTTAAGGAGCCTCATCTCCCTGTCTGTCAGAAGCAGTGGACACCATGCTGCCAAGACATGGGTTCTTGCTGTTTTTACAGGACCCACAGAACTCTCTTTGAAAGCTAGCTTCCTGGCACCAGCACAGCGGTGTCTTATGTGTTTAAAATTCCATCTGTGCAAGTCCAGACATGACCCGAGAGCTTGTCAGGTCTAGTTCATCTCATCCCTCCCAGGGCTCAGCTTGCATGAGGGAAGGCTTCCTCAGTCTCAAACACCCATCCTGCTGAGCCAGCAGCTCCCTCTGTTCCAGCTCAGACAGCCTGTGATTGTTGACAAACTTGGGCAGTTTCATTCACTCTGCCCAGTGCATACTGTGAGCCTGCCAGGAGTCCTGCTGGCTTCTAGATAAAGACAAGATTCCAGGAAAGGCTGAGCTGTGCTTGCCAAACCTGGCCTAAGTTATAGGCCAAACACACAACCCAAGAAAGACAGCCAGGCTGGTGTCTTTCTAGAACTTCTGGAACCCAGGGCCTCTGGAAGATTAGCAAGCTTCTCTCATTACAAGCTGAGATACCAAGATTCCAAGCCCCTAGGTAATCACTGGAGCAAATGCACAATGTCCTCCTACACCCCATTCTGAGAGAGCTGCACGTGGTGCAGGGACTGAGTCAGCAGACACTGCTCAGTTCTCTGTTTTCTCTGGGCTGGCCTAGGCTGCAGAGAGCACACCAGGCACAGCACAGGGAAGTCTGTAGGTACCTTTCTGTCATTATCATGAAATACTGCTAATATTCAAAGAGAAAACATCCATTTACCTTCAGTTGAGAGGACAGAATTTTGTGTTTGCCCTTGGACTGCCTTGCCTCCCGTAGATAGGCATTGTGGCTACAGCCAACAAGTGATTACGTTTTAGAACAGAAAAGAGCTTGGTGGGGTGGGACCAAACTCAAGTTTTTAAAGCAGTCCATGCTCAAGAATTACTTCCTGAGGACATGACCCTAGGGGCCTGAGGAACTTCCCTCAGCCACCCTTCAAAGGTTTCCGAGATTTCTGAATAGCAACACCCTGCACAATAACCTTTCAATCCCAACAAAGCCCACTGATTAAACCAGGTGGATACGGACGGCAGCAGCCCAGGCCACTGACAGGCATGCCCCTCTGATCCAATGACTGCTTTGAATGCTACTAAGAAGCCCCAGATGAAGAAAACCCCCGAGAGCCACATTCCTCTAAAAGCAGCCCATAAATTGATGACAACGGCCCCTTCTGTCCACTGCGAGGGGCAGGTGTCAGTTAGACAGCACCAGCCCTGTGTCTGCCCATACGCAGCTCCATGTGGTCTGCATGGACAGCAGAGGCTGCTCCAGCTTTGACTCAGGGACAGAGGTAAGGAGAAGGCATTCTGGGTGGGATTCTGGGAACTGCCAGCTGTGAGAAATCTAGCAGGGGCTGTGGAGTAAGCAGAGGATGAAAGATGTTAGGCCAGGCAGTGATGGTGAGAAGCTGAGAACCTGAGTCAGTGGCTCAAAGCTCAGAGGCTGGATGTAGCCAGCCACACCCTCGGAATAGTCTTCACAACCTTGGACTGGTTTCTGTTACCGCCCTCACAATGGTTCTCAAACACAGCTGGGCTCCTTCACCCTGAGTTCTGCACCCAGTCAAGCATGGGTGTGAAAACCACAGGTATCTGTGCTCTGAACATGTACATATTTTTGCCCCCTCCAGGGATCATGTGTGTGACTTGTGTGTGTGCACATGTGTGGACATGAGTGTGGAGGCCCAGAGTAGATGTGGGATGTCCTCCTCCCTCATTCTCCACCTTCCTTTTGGAGACAGGATCTCTTCCTGAACCTGGAGCTGGCTGATTGGTCCATGTTGGGTGGCCACTGAGCTTCAGGCAGGACCTTTCCTGCCTGCTGTTCCACACAAGCACTGCAGCTTGCTTGGGGTCTTCTCAGAGTGCTAGCTGTAGTCGCTCTCCCGAGGAGTTTGGAAGCACCCCAAGTCCCAGCTTCCCGGTTCATCTGCATTTGTGCTTTCATTTGCACCTTGGTTGCCTTGAGAGCACACTTGCTCCTCTGCCACCACACAGAAGTATCTTTCATTGCATGAGCTTTGACTGTGGCTGCTTCTCAGACCGGAAGCCTTGGGTAATCTTTGAGTCTTCCCTTGTCTTTTTCTCTAATGTTTTCTTCTGGGAGAGCGGCAAGCACTCTTACCAGCTGAGGTATCTTCCTAGCTCCTTTAATTAGTTTCACTATTTTTTATTTTTGTTCCAGACATATAACCAGCCTTTCAGCAACCCCCAAGTTGGGTGTCAAAACCCACCAGGTCTCAAGTCACCCATCTCAAACCCAGTTCCATTCCACCCCCTCTCTGAGCCTCACGAAATTTATTCAGGGATCTGTGTTCCCTTTGCCTATCTATGGAACTGGTTTGTGTGACTGGGGAGTGAGAACCGGAACTCCCCATTAGGCAGGCCACCACCAGTGTCTAGTCCCCAGAACAGGCTGTGAGGCCCCGTGACAAACCCATCCTCGAAGCAAAGGTTTAACCCAGCACCTGCTGATGCTCGTGCAGATCTTTACCATGGTAGGGCAGCCTCCTGTGGCTACACCATTGGAAGCAGGTGGGCTTCAGTGTGCCAGGGCTCAGGAAGAAGCCGACGGGATTTCTCAGCGTCAAGTCCCTACACTGAGCTTCAGAGGAGGATAGGTAGGAGTTCCTAGGGGTTCCCTGGAAAGAGAAGGCTCTGTAGTGGCTGGTCAACAGGGCCCACACAAGAGTGTGTCTGTCCCCAAGGCTCCTGTTGTACAGGCCTTCACTCCTAGCATCAACTTTAAGGTTGAAATGCTTTTAGAGAAGAGGGCTAGGCATGGGTTCTTCTCCCGTAACTGCTGGGGACAAATTTAAGACAAGTATCCCTTTTAAGATTTCTCTGAAGGAAGATGAAAGGCAGACTTCTGCTTTGGAAGACCTACAAGACTAACAAGGAAGGCTTAAGGAATGTGGACCAGGTTTGACAACACACTAAGTATTCCCCTTCCCACACATCTACAGACACACTCACAGGCATGCCTGAAGACTAAATTATAGAATTAATTTCTCATTCATAGCTGACTGTTAGAAATAATGATGGTTGCAAACATTGACTCTGCCATGACCGTGTAACACGGGAAGTTCCATTTATGAGTGGAGGAAAGGAAGTTGCATAGAGAATACAAGGAACTACAGAAGTGACTTGATTGACTGCAGCTCTTGACAGTAGTAGATTACAAACTGATACAAATAAACTTCTGTTGTAGTTTGTCAGGTGTGGAGGAAATTTTAATCCCAACAAAATAAGCAGGAGGCAGCTTCGGATCAAAGTTCACCCAACTGAACTTGCACCAATCACTATCTTTCCACCTTGCAGGTGAAAACAATTCTTGGGTGTCCCGCCCAAGTAGGCCAGGAGGGGAACACAAATGTGGATACTATACATTGTGGATACATTCTGTAACTGAATTTTGCAGCTTCTTCCCAACAGAGAGCACTTGGGATAGTTACGGCTAGGGGGAGATTCTTTCAGTCTCCAATGAGATAAGCTAAATCGGGCACAGAAGTCCTTAGCAACATTGTAAAATCCTTGAAACAGGTTCTTCATGTAGCCCAGGCTGGCCTACATGTAGCTGGGGATGTTCTTAAAAGCTGGGCTACTTGTTTTCTCCTTCTCCTTTTTCATTTTTGTCAAATTAACCCAAACCTAGACATAATCAGGAAGGAGTGTCAGCTGAGCACTGCTGTCATCAAAACGACCTGTGGATATGTCGTGGGAAACTGTCTGGATTGTTGACTAATGTGGGAAAGCTCAGCCCACTGTAGGTGGAGCTATGCCTGGGCTGCCACACAGGTTGTATAATAAAGCCGGCCGAGCAACCAATAGAGGATAAGGCTGTAAGCAGCATCCCTTTATGGCCTCCGCGGCAGTTCTTGCCCTGATTTCTCTGGATGACAAACTGTAAGCAATAAGATGAAATATGTCCTTTCTCCCCCAAGGTGGTCAGTGTTTCATCACAGCAGCAGAGATGTGAACTGGGACAAACTTACTGTTTATTATTATTTAATTCTTCTCTGCTTAGATTATTTATGTGTATGAATGTTTTGCATTCACGTATATCTGTGCACCACACTATATGTGCCTGAGGAGGCTAGAAGAGGGAGGGTGTTAAAACAGCAGCAATGGACGGCTATGGCTGTGAATGGGCTTGTGGGAGACGGGACCTGAATCTGTGTTCTCTGTAAGAACAAGTGCCCTTAACCTCTCTCTCTCTCCAGTCCTGTTTTATTATTATTATTATTATTGTATAGTATAGGTGTTGGTGTTTTGTCTGCATGTATGTCTGGGTGAGGTTGTCAGATCCCCTGGAATTGGAGTTATAGATTGTTATGAGCTGCCACATAGGTACTGGGAATTGAAACTGGATCCTTTGGAAGAGAAGCCCTTGTTCTTAACCACTGAGTCATCGCTCTGGCCCCCAACTGTTTTATTATATATATATATATTACATATATATATATATATATATATATTGGTTTTTCGAGACAGGGTTTCTCTGTGGTTTTGGAGCCTGTCCTGGAACTAGCTCTTGTAGACCAGGCTGGTCTCGAACTCACAGATATCCGCCTGCCTCTGCCTCCCAAGTGCTGGGATTAAAGGCATGCGCCACCACCGCCCGGCTTTTATTATATTTTAAAAAAATTTTTAAATATAAAATTGACCTTGAACTATTTTTACAAATTAATTTTTTAAGCAAGTGTGTGTGTGTGTGTGTGTGTGTGTGTGTGTGTGTGTGCAGGTGAGTGTCAGAGGCCAGAGGCATTAAATCCCCTGGAGATACAATGATTGTGAGTCACCGGTGTGGGTGCTAAGGCAAACTTGAGTCCTCTGGAGGAGCAGCTGGAGCTCTTGGCCACTGAGCAGTCTCACTAGCTCCATGACTTTGGGCTCTTGGCCACTGAGCGGTCTCACTAGCTCCATGACTTTGGGCTCTTGGCCACTTAGTAGTCTCACTAGCTCCATGACTTTGGGCTCTTGGTCCTCCTGCTTTTGTCTCCTAACGGCACAGGTCTGTGTCACTAGGGCTAGCTTAAATTTGAATATCTTAATTTTAATTTTTGAAAGATAACCTATAAATATTAGTTTAAACAATGACTCCAGGACATTGTCTTAAGAAAAACGCTCTTTTTCCTGTGGCAAAGGAACATGGTTGCTGTGGAGGAGAAGGCTGCCACTGGGGGCTGCTGGGATGGCAGAGCTTTGCAGAATTGAGAGGATTGGGCCATTGCCTGCTGTGCACCAGCCATGCACATCTGCCGAGCCAAAATCCCCCCCCAGAAATCATTCAAAGCCTGCGTGAAGTCGCTGCTTTCAGATCCCGCCCATCTGTGGCCTCTGCTACCTTACTCCAGCCAGGGTGCTTCCTTTAGGTCTAATTTTGTTTCTGTGTTTGAGAAACACCTGGGAAGTGGTGGAGGAGGTGCTGTGAGCTGGGGGAAGGAAGTACCCTACAGTGACACTGTGCCTGCTACTTCACTGCTTTTCTTTCTTCTCTCTGAGACCCCAGGTAATGGGAACAGCATGGAAAGGTACAATTAAGAAAATTGAGGCATGTGCTTGCCTGATTTGGGTTGGCTTTACTCCTGGGCAAAAGTGTGCTGAGTAGGGTTGGAGGTGCAGGATGGCGCACCAGTCATGAAGAATAAGAACTGGGGGTAGCTGCAGCGATGGGGGTGTGTCTTAAAGAGAGTTGACTTCTGCCACGAAACAAAGGGAGCACTGACTGAATGACTGGAGTTTCATAAACTAGGTTGGAACACAGTGGCATGGTGACTCTCCTTGAGATTTGAAGGTCATTAACCTAAGTTTTCTTTTCTCCTGTTTATAATTTTTCCTCTTGGTTATCTAAGACTTTAATGAACTTATCAGCTCCCTAACTCACATCTGTTAATATTTTGAAATTACAGTTAGTCTCGGCCAGCTGGGCACTCAGCAATAGAGACCTTGCGAGCTCGGTGCGGTTACGCCTAATTCCAAATAGCTGCAGTCTGTAGCTCTCTGTTCCTTTCCGCTTTCACTCTCCATTCTGATCAAGTTATGTAAATCGAGCTGGAGAAGATTTAATTCAATCAACCCGTGGGTTTGCTTACACTTGTTTGAATATTAACTGCCATCTATATGTAAAAGACTAGTAAGGGACAGAAACTCGTCGCCAAGCACCGTGGCTAATAAGTGACTCTGCCTTTGCTTTGGCAGATCTCAAAGTCAGGTTCAAGGTCATGTTGACTGAGTACCCTTGCACTGTGTACCCCACCCCCCTCCTAATGCCTGAGGTGACTCCAGAGATCGCTGCTTTTTTAGACACTGTCAGGAAAGCTTCCATCTACCAACCATTTATAGGGAGGGGGAGATGGAGAGAAGTGGGGGGAGATAGTGTTTTCTTTCTAGACATTTCCACTTATGCCAGCTCAGCTGTTTGGCTTGCCTTCCAGTCCAGAAACCAGTCTGAGGAACCCATCCCTCTGGGTGGGGTGGAGGCTAGGACTTGACGGAATGCTTGGGGCTCTTAGCAATCTGAGACAAAAGAGAAACTTGTCTAAACTGTGTAACCTGACCTGGAGCACTGGCTGGGGAGAAGAGGGAGGTACTAAGAAAAGTGGCTTCTCTGACTGTGCCCATTGTGCCCAACCAAGACATTACCTCGTGAGGATGCCACACTCCTTGTGGCCGGCAGGAAAGGGGAAATGGGGGCTTGTAGGTTTGGAGTTGCACTCTGTAATTGCTTCTGGAGGGTGAAGACAAATTTCCAGGCATAGACGTTGTTTAGCGTTATAAAACCTCCACACCAAGACTGACCAGATCTAGAACTAGTTTTCACCCTACCCCTTCATCCCACCCCAGCCACGTGAGTCAGGAGGAGAGTTCTGCATCTTTGTTGCTGCTGTCACAGTGCCAGCTCAGAAGCACAGGGATTGGCTGAGAAGAACTTGACAATGAACATTAAATGCAGGCAGCTGGCTGCATTTTGATTAAAATCCACCATCTAGAGATCTGGCCGTCAGGAATTTTGCGAAGGCTGAAGCTTTATTCCCTCATAAATACCTCTGGCGGTTGTTCATCCTTTGGTGCCTTTTCCTTCACGTTCACTGTGGTTTAAAAAATTCACCTTCCAGGTGAAGCAACCTCTGTATCCACATCCACCCTTGAGAACTGTCAGTCACCTGTGGCTAGTGGAAACCCCAAAGACAGGACCCACATGAGCCATGTCCCACTCTATTGCCTGTTCATCCTTTTTTTTTCTTTTTTAGAAAACCAAGGGGATTTAAGCCCTAAATCAGTCTGGCTTCTCCAGTGGGGTGCTCCACTTGGTGGTTTTTGAGCCCCACCTGATGGACAACAGCTGTATTGGAAATCGGAGGCGGATGACAGGTTCTACTGGGTGGCCACCACTGAAGTCTGATTCCTTATTATAAATCAAAGTGTAGTGATAGCACAGAGTTGTCTATCACCCAGAAAATATCATAGAGTTCATGGAACTCTTGCTATGGTAAATATATGGGCTGAACGGCTGAGCATGGTAACTGGAGGACAGTGGAATATGTATGATGTATCCAATTATAGGGAGCATTCGGGGAGTCTTTCTGTGGTCGCCAGATGGCACAGGGGAAATAGAGCCCTTGGGGCTTTTAGTCTCCTTAATGAAAGAATCCAATCGGGGCAGGAGACATGGCTTGGTGGTTAAGAGCACTGGGCGCTCTTGCAGAGGATCCAGGTTTAACTCCCAGCCACACACATATGGTGGCTCACAATTGTCTGTCACTCCAAATCTCAGGGATCTGACACCCTCTTCTACTCCTGTGGGCACCAGATACAGAAGTGAGACATAGACATCGATCCAGGCAAAACACCCACATGCATAAAATAAAACAGTTTTAAAAAACTTTAAAAATCTAAGAGTGGAAGCCAGCTGAAGTTGAAGAGTTTTACTGGAGTTCAGGAGAATGTCCTCCTTTGAGCATGTAAGCTGTAGGTCAGCATTATCAGAGAAGAGAAGACTTGAGGAGAGAAAGAAAGAAATCATACTGGTTAGGGTGGAGGGTAGACATGTGGTGGACAAGCAGCCACTAGGCAGTGAGGGAGACATTAAAAAAGAAGTAAGAAAGCCCACTGGAGGCGGAGTTTTCCTGTCCTGGCCACCTATTCTCAAATATCTGACAGCTGTTTCCCAAATTACCACACAGAAGCTTATATTAATTATAAATGCTCGGCTGATAGCTCAGGCTTATTACTAACTAGCTCTTACACTTTAAGTTAACCCACATTCCTTATTTGTGCTCTGCCATGTGGCAGTACCTTTATTAGCACTGCAGGCACGTTCATCTCCTGCTCCCTCTGCTTCTGGCTGGAGACTCCTCTGACTCCGCCCTCTTTCTTCCCATCATCCTCAGTTTGGCTTTCCTGCCTAACTTCCTGCCCAGCTACTAGCCTGTCAACTATTTATTAGCCAATGAGGAGAATAATACATATTCACAGTGCACAGAAGGATTATTCCACAGCAGCCCACAGTGCTAAAGAAGCCGAAGTGCTGGGACAGCATCCTTAGGAATGAGCCAGAGAGGGGGAAGGGAGATCACACTTACAAAGCTGCATGGTAGCTGGAATGGCATTCTGGGAAGGACCCCACCCTTCTCTTTAGTGTGACTTAAGGTGAGCCTAGCTTCCTAGACAGGATGTCCCCTTCCTGAGGGGTGGTCCCTTGGCTAGGTGATTGACACAGACTAACTAGGAATGTCAGGTCTCCCCTGCCCCCTATAGAGATTTCCTCTGTGGGACTGGAAGGAACTTTTCTTTAACTATCTCCTTATCTGGCCAGCATGGCTTCTGTGTGCAGTTCTGGGGATCGAGTCTAGAGCTGGGACCCTGCTAAACAGATGCTCTGCTGTGGACCTGTACCCCAACCCTGCAATGTGTTCTTGGAAAATGCTCAGGAAGCGATGTTACATGTTCTTGCCACTAATATACAGTGACATAAGTATGGATGCTAATTATGTTAATGTATGCTAATTATGTTGATGTATGCAGATTAGCCAGGTTAGTTCCTCCACAACACACACACACACACACACACACACACACACACACTCCTTAAAACATTATGTTACAGATTGCAGGTACATACAATTCTATAAAACAAAGAGGATGACCTTATTTTTTCTTCTTAAGAGCCACAAGACTCAAACACAGAGCAAGCAAAGAAGAAAGGTCTGCCTTCGTCAGTTTCCACAGAGGAAGCAGAGAAGGAACTGTTGGATGGCTTGTGTCCTTAGTAGGTCGTTAGTAGGTCTGCCTTTGTCAGTTTCCTATAGTCCATCTCCACCCTGATATTTTCTTATCTCTTTCAAGAAAGTGAGGTCATATTCATGTAAGTCTCTTGAATGTGCAATATAGGGGTTCTATTTAATCTCTCTCTCTCTCTCTCTCTCTCTCTCTCTCTCTCTCTCTCTCTCTCTCTCGTGTGTGTGTGTGTGTGTGTGTGTGTGTGTGTGTGTGTGTGTAGAGGGAAGCCTGGCATAGAAGGGTTTGGCAGCACTCAGGGTTTCAGGCATACACCGGTAATCTCGGAACATCTGTCCCGTGAGTACATCCCCGGATGCACTCCTTGTCTGTCAGTTCCAGTCCTGCTGTGTTGGATGCACCAGGACCTAATGATCTGATTCCCCCAAACATGCCTTGAGGTGCTCTTCCCACAGCCTCTACAGCCAGCAAACAGCGGAGGGAAGCCATCTAAGACCCTGGCGATGGCTTCTCGAGTCTGTCTTCAGCATCTGCCTTAGTTTCATTCCGCAGCTGCGATAGGATATTCTGGGAGAACTAACTTACAGGAGAAAGGGAGGGTTTCTTTTCAGGCACAGAGCAGGTCACAGTCCATCACCGCGGAGAAATCAAGGCAGGGGCTTGAAGCAGGTAGACATATCCACAATCAAGAGCACAGGCATGCCTTCTGCTTAGCTTGATTTGCTGCTCTTACACAATTCAGGACACAAACCCAGGGACTCGTGACGCCCCTTTTAGACCTAGTTCTCATGTCGGTTCACACACACACACACACACACACACACACACACACACACACACACACAACCTCCCACAGGGAAACTCATGAGGAACAATCTAGACTACTTCTTATTGAGACTTTTCTCACATAGGCTGTGTCACATTGACAGTTAAAAACCACAGTCACATTTTCCTTCCCATGTCCCCTCACAGCCAGAAAAGGGTGTTTCTCCTTTGTGCACACCAGAGCCTTCTCCCCACCCTTCCACAAGCATCTCCCATTCTTTGTGTAACAGAAATGTAGACTCAGTCTTGCCAAGTCTGGCTTAGACGCTCACAGAAGTGTCAAAACCATCCTATTTCTAGGGAATCAAAAATGCAATTTTTCTGGTTAAAGCTGAAAATCAACTCTTTCTTTTCATGCTCTTCTGATGTAATTATTTAAATCCTCTTACAAGCAAATGGAGGCTTTTTATCAGAATGGAGGAGGGCATGTACTTTGAAATGCAAACAGAAAAGAACACCAACATTTTTCAATAAATTAGATATGGAAATAGAGTGATAATGGAGATAGCATCTTTATTCTATTATGCTATTATTGTTAGACTTAGGGACGCAGGCAACTCATTGCCTGGATATAAACCTGAGGAGCTCACTATGTGATCTCCTGGTGGCTTTCCCCGACTCCATGAAACTAATATTGACTGACGTTTGGCTTTGCATCAGCAATCTCCTCCAAAGTAAAAGTGGGTTTGGAGGTTGACTCAGTGCAGAAAGTGTTTTCTACACAAGCATGAGACCCAAGTCCAACTCCCCAGCACCGTGTGCTGGGGTTGGCAGTGTGTCTCTGTAACCTCAGTGATGGGAAGGCATCACTGAAGAGGGTCCGGAGAATTCCCGGCCTGCCAGTCCAGCCAATAGGGAAGCTCCAAGTCCACCGTGAGACCCTGCCTCATAGCAGAGGGATAAAAGAAACACAACATCAATGTCTGACCTCCATATGTGTCTACATAAACACACAAGTGTGTATTCATGAGTCCATGTTGCCAGTTCCACATTGAGGGCCATTTGTCAGAGTCCAGCCTTGACAGGTTTGTATGTTCCAGGGTAGGGGCATGTGCATTAGAAACGTTAGTCAGAAAAGACATCGATTCTAAAGAAAGACAGAGACACAGGATAGAGTCGGGAGGCAACCAGTGAGTACTAAATCTGTTCATGTTTATTTCTCAAGATCTTTAAATACCCAAATCCAAAAGGGGTGGGGATGGGAAAGAAGGCAAGACTTCTTTACTACGACACAAACAAGGAACAAACAAAGAAGTTACCATCTTAATACCCAAATACTAAGTAACCACACCTCGGTCCTGTTCGTAGCCACGTCTTAAGTCAAACCCCTTGTCAATAGCTTTGAAGGAGCCAGACAAGGCCTGAACTCTCTGACCTTTAGTCAAGGTGGAGCAAATTCACCTTCGTGGGATCCAACAGGCCCACCCATCACTCCCAAACATAAATAAAAAGCAAAATGGAAAAAAAAACCCTGGGGAAGCTGGTGTGTTTCAATAGGGCCTAGTTTCCTACAGCAAACTGCCAAACCTTTACATAGCCAGCCCTTCTTCCAATCAGCCCCTTGTAGGCCCAATCTCAGCATCCTTCCCTTTAAACTCCTTAATTTCATCCATCCCTCCTGGCTTAGCTTACTTGCTTCATTTTGTCCCCAAAATGTTCTTCAACCTAGCAACTTCTCTCTTGTGTGCATGGGGGGGGGGTTAGTTGTTAACATGGTTTGTGAGCCTCTAAGTCAAACAAGGATCAAACCAAAGCAACAGACATCCCTAGGTTTCAGCTCATCTAGGACAGGTAGAAAATTCTAATCTCCTGCTCCATGCATGCTTGTGTGCATGTGTGTGCGTGTATGTGTGTCTCTCTGTGTGTGATGTCTTTCCTGATAGGTAAGAACTTGAGAGAGGTGTTTGGATGTCACCTGGAGGATATGCCTTTCAGTAGACAGAGGAGATCATACATAGCTCCTCTCAGGCCCATGCTGGTGCTGATCCCTGAGGGATAATCCTCTTGTACACTGTAAGGATTTGTTCCTCAAATTGGTTTAGTATAATGCTGACTGACCAGTAGCCAGGTAGGAAGTATAGCCAGGGTGACCAAACTGAGGGAGATGGGAAAGAGAGGAGCAGAGTCAGAGGAGTCACCAGCCAGATGCAGAGGGAGCAAGAAATGAACACACCATGCTGCCATGTGGCAGAGCATAAATAGAAATATAGGTTATTTTAGGTGTAAGAGTTAACTGCTAATAAGCCTGAGCTATCAACCAAGCATTTGTAATTAATATGAGCCTCTGAGTGATTATTTGGGAACTGGCAGGCAGAAGAGACGCATCCAACTATAGTTCCCTCCACCTTAATCAGTATCTCATGGTTTGGAATGACGTTTCGGATTCCTTCAACACAGCAATCTTGTTTTTTTCATGGAGCATCCAAGTAAATGTAAGTTATTGACCAGTGTCAAGGTGCTTCTCTTGCTCTCTCAGAGTGGGGCAATTGTGGGCAAGTGAGGGCAGGAGCATTCTTACCATTGGATTTCGTATAGGCTGTCCCCTGATGGCCAAAGATTGAAACATCAAAATCCCACAAGAAAAACTCAGCACAAAGAAGTGGCCATGCCTTAACCATGTACTTACTGAGCTGAGCATGTATGATCTGACGTGGTGATGGAGGTTTGAAAGATCACACAGCTCTTGTATGATCTCTGTGGCCCAGGAGCTAAGACGGAAGGATGATGCAGATGACCAAATGAACAAGACCATGTCAGACAGCAACGGGCTCTTTAGAAGGGTGGGTGCAGAGGGCAAAACAGCAGGAACTGAAGAGGGAGAAGTGGGCTTGGTTGTGTCTGGGGCTCTACCTCTCTGAATGGTGACATCAGTGGAGGATGGGTCCAGGGATATGAAGAAGGGATGGTCTTCTCAGGGACCCACATAACAGGACTGTAGAATTTTCTGAGAGTGGACGTCAGGCTTGGGCAGAAACCCCTCAGCCATGGAGGTTGTGGGTAGGGAGGAACAGATATCAATGTCGGGACAGTGACAACAGGCAGCAGGCAAGGTGTTGAGCAAAGAAGACCGGGAGCTTTAGAACCACGTGGTTGCTCAGCATTCAAGCTCTCTCTGCGTATGGCCCGGAGGGCTTGCACACACACACGCGCACACACACACACACACACACACACACACACACACACACACACACATTCCTGAGGAAAATCAGTTGTGTGAGAAGCAAGGAAGTGGTACTCAGAATGTGAAGGTCTGTCCAACTCACCGGCCCTGGAGGCTGGCCTGCTTCTGCATTTCACTGTGAGAACAGTGACCTCTTGGTCTTCTGGTCTCAGTGCAGGAGAAGTGTCCTGACTGCAGGAAATGGCGACTCAACAAAGCTAACTCAATGTTTGTTAGTTTCTATTTGACCTTGGACTTTGTGTTTTCATTTTCTCTCCATCCACAGAAGCGTTAAAGACCAACATGTGATCAGATTGATGTGGGTAAATCAGTGGCTAATCAAATTAAGGTAGTTTCTTCCCTCTTATCCTCTGGAAGCATGGCTCGGATAATTTGCAATTATAACCTAGAGAGTATTAGACAATTAGTGCAAGTGAGCTTAAAATCATGCTCTTGAGATCAAATGCACACAGCTGCCTCACTGCTGGGGAGCTGCCCAGTGATGTATTTTAGTCAATTTTTATCATGTAATGTTAGCAACAAAGCTCAGAGGTACAAAAGAACAGCCCCTTTTCATCTTTCCCCGTTCTAGCAGAGGTTGGGAAGCCTCCACTGGGAGAAGTACCCACTCCCTATCACTTCGGCTAACCTGTGATCATGTGGAGGAGAATGCCCAGCATGGCTTTTCCTCAGTGCTGGCCCTTGTCATTTCTGGTGCTGGCTGCCAGCCGGGGCCCTGGCTAGAATGGTTACTTATGGGTGTGTTTTCCATGTGGTCCTCTTGTGTACAGGTTGGGCTTTCTCAAAAACGCATCTCCACCCTAACAGGAGCTGTTCGGAAAGAAGGATGAGCGAGTAGCCAGTCCTTCAAAGGCTAGACTCACCCTCATTGTGTCTTGTTAGTGTACATGTAGAACCAGCTGATTGGAGAAGAGAAGAAATGAATGCTAATCAGCCTGCCGGTGGCACGGGTACACCCAGACTTTGCTCTGGCCACCATCCTGCCCCTCTGATATAAAAAGTGTGACTATCCTTTTCTTAACTAAGTATTATGGTTTCGAATAGCAGTGAACAGGCCCGGCTGTGAGTGGATCCCTGGGTACTGCTTTATGGTGTGGTTCCTTGGGGGCCAAGCCCTGGAAACTGTAAAGGCAAGGTACGGGCTGCATTAGGTACTTGTTTCATTGTTGTGACAAGAAGCCTGGCCATAGCATCCTAAGGGAGCATCTGCTTTAGCTCACAGTTCCGGGGTATTGTCCGTCACGTTGCATCCATGCCCAGGCAAAGAAATGCATGCCTGTGCCCACGCCCAGGTGTGGTCACCTCAGCCTCCTCCCTCCTCTGAAGAGCTGGAAGCCTCGAGCTACCTTTTCCTTCTGGGCTTTTCTTACGTGGATTGTGACCCTGCTATGCCACATCAGCCCCATGCTTTACACGACTTCTCAGGCTTCCTGTCTACACACTGCACAGTCCTTTCCATGGGCAGAGGTTCCTGCGAGCCAGGAGTCAGTGACAGAGCACATGTCCCCTGAGATTCTCACGCTATGTCCGGGGCACTGTTCTCAGTCACCTTGAGGGCTCACGCTCAGTTACATTTGATCTTTTCTCTGAGACTGCGTTTGCCGTCTACAGCCCGAGTGTAGCATTTGCTATGAAGAAGGCTCTTCTTCCAAAAGCTTCTGTCGGGCTCTTTATAGCATGAACAAACTCCTATGGTCATTGTCCCTCTTGTCTCTCCTTGGCTCACACATAGCATCGCAGCAGAAATATTCCATTACAGGTTTTCTTGTAACCTGTGAGGGCTTTCTTTTCCAAGACACTTCAGGAGTGGAATCTCCAGGCTGCAGAGACTCAGAAACCTTATGCACAATTCATAGCTTCTTGGCCTGTCCTGCTTTTCCCTCAGTTGTCACGGCAACCAGGTGCAGCCAGTTCCCAGAACTTACCCTGGCTCCTCCAGTTTGTGACACTCATAACTTGGCCAGG
Organism: Microtus pennsylvanicus; assembly: GCF_037038515.1. Lineage (NCBI taxonomy): Eukaryota > Metazoa > Chordata > Mammalia > Rodentia > Cricetidae > Microtus > Microtus pennsylvanicus. The sequence goes on from NC_134582.1 coordinate 73,750,277, forward strand.
GAGAGGCCTGGAGCACAGCAGACGGTGCTGGGTGTCTAGGGGAGCACCGTTAGGAAGGTCAGGGAGCAAGAACTCTCAGAGCAAGACCCTGGACTCCACAACCCTGGAGTCTTCTTGTTTTCCATGCTACCTTTTCCCTATTTGGGCCACAAGTTCATTAGGCATCTCTGCAGCTCACACAGCCCTCCCTCTGCTGGATGCTTCTGGTCCTGCCTCGCTGTTAGGCAGAGGCTGCAAGGCTCATTTTCCTGCTGCAAGGTTCACCACCTTCCTGCTCCAACAAGCAACTCTGAAGAGTCACATATATATGGGCAGAAGGGGTGTGGGAGAGCCTAGGGAATTTGCTCAACAAAGAGGCAGACAACCAGGTTAACAACACTAGCCACTAGCCTTCCTATTTATGAGCCAATGACAAACACATGGGAAAACAAGATCAAGGAAGCGATTCCGTTCTTAACAGGCACAAACACTATTACCACCCAGGGATAAACTTAACTAATGAAACAAAAAAATTGCCTACAATGAAAATTTTAAACTGCTTGATGAGAGCCTGGAGAGATGACTCAATGGTTAGAACACTGTTGATCTTACAGAAGACTTGGATTCAGTTCCCAGCACCCACGTGGTATCTCATAACCATGTGTAACTCCAGTTCCAGGAGATCCAATGGCTTCTTTTGTCCTCTTAGGGCACCAGTCACTCACATGGCACAGATACACATAACAGGTAGGCAAACACTCATACCTAAAAAAAATAATGATGAAGAAGTCAAAGAACACACTAGAAGATGGGAAGATGAAAAGACCCTCTGTGATCATGGATCAGAAGAATTAAACTGTGAAGATGGCAAATGCAGCAGAAACAATCCACAAATTCAATGCAATTTTGATAAAAAAAATCCAGGACCATTTTTCACAGACACACAAATAATAATAAATAATAATAATAATAGTAATTCTTCTTCTTCTTCTTCTTCTTCTTCTTCTTCTTCTTCTTCTTCTTCTTCTTCTTCTTCTTCTTCTTCTTCTTCTTTTCTTCTTCGAACATAAAAGACTTAGGATAGCCAAAGCATTCGGAACACAGAGAATACTGTGTTGGTGTATCACCATATCTGATTTCATATCTGTTTCTCTACAGAGACGCAAGAACAGAAAAAGCATGGTATCCTGATGTGATGGAACATGCCTTTAATCCCAGCACTCAGGAGACAAAGGCAGGGGTATCTCTGAGAGTTTCAAGTCAGCCTGGTCTACAGAGTGAGTTCCAACACAGGCAGAGCTGCAAAGTGAGACCTTATCTCAAAAGAAAGAAAAACAGAGGAGGAGGGAGGAAGGAAGAGAGAGCGAACAGTGGAACAGTGATGTAAAACTGGACAGGCGGATCAACGGAACAGAGCAGAGGGCCCATGTCCAAGTCCATGCAGCTCCAGCTACCTGAGTTTTGACAAAGACACCTGAAATATACATCGGAGAAAAGACAGCATGGTCAGCAAATGGTTTGGGGAAGACTGGATATCAACACGTAGAAGAGTGGAAAACTGTCACTGTTTCTTCACAACACTCAAATCCAAATGGATCAAGAACTTTAGCATCAACCCTAATATTTTGAAACTGCTTGAGGAAGAAGTCAGGAACACACTTCCACCTGTGGGTCAGGATAAGATCTGGTAGCACAGGAAACAAGAGCTGATAAGTGGATTGCATGAAACCCAAAAGCTTCTACACAGCAAAAACCCTGCAGCCAAAGGAAGTGCTTTGTGTAGGGTGAGAGGTAAGAATCTAATTTCAGAGGCACCGCTGATACAGTAGGGGCACAGCTCTTATGGGGGGACCAGTGGAGTTTAATACCGGATACGAGGTTCACTGTGTAGGAGGAAACTCATGACCAGTACTGTGGATCTGGTCAAGGAAACATGGATAGAGAAGCCATTGGCTCCGGGGATGAGACTACTATGCTTGTTTTCTTAAGCGGTCATATTCTCAAACTGAATCTTAAATATTAATGTTTGACCCATAGGGAGTGTTAGCCTCAGTTTTGATCACAGAAGCTTGTCTTTGCAGAGAAATTGGTAAATACAAAGACTCTAGACTGGTGACAATGTTGAGAACCAGAGACTCGACATGCCAAGCCTTACACAGGATACACATTATCTCCTCCAAGGCCTAGAGAACCTTGTGGAAGAGGAGAAGAAACACTGTCAGAGCTGACTGCCAGGGAGAAGGGACATGAGACGTGGTCATCTGGGCAGGACATGGCTGGGGCGCTCATGAGCACAAAATAGCTACAGTTGCCTGTACAAGGCTGAGCCCTGAGACATTCAGTCATAGATGGGGAGAGAATCATGGAAACCCCACCACCACCCAGAGAGGGGATGGCAGTGGAGGGTTGCCAGAGGAGAGGAAATCATTGTCTCCCATGGTGTAGCCACTCGTGAGTTATCCACAGTCCGGCAGATCCTTTATCCTCAAACCCAAACCAGTGGCCTTCATCAAACCTGGGGGATCCCAATGCAGAAACAGACACAAGAGTGGGGTGGGCTTGTTGGGCTCAGAAAGAGTCAAGGAATGAGCGTGACCAGAATGTATTACACACGTGCATGAAATGTCAAAGAAGAAATTAATAAAAATAATTTAAAAATTAAAGAGCAATTGAAAAAGGTACTGACATAGACCTCTGAGCTCTACGCCTAAATGCATTCTGAGTATATGTGAGCATGCACACACATGTGTACAACACACACACACACACACACACACACACACACACACACACACACTCACACGCACACACTTCAAGGTGGCAAATACACTTCAGTTTATTAGGGAGAGATCGGACTATGGCTTTTTTTCCTATAACTCTACATTAACTCTTCCCCGATAGGTAGACATCATACTGCTTATAGGAGATTATAGTGGAGTTTGGGCTGGTGGAGTAAATCTTAGTGCTAATAAATTTTTATCCAGATCAATTAATTTAATGCTATGAAATAATTAGCTGCTTGGGTCTGCCTGCCTAAAGCAGGACAGTTAGACTAGGAAGATGACATGTAATTCCTGAGTTCTGCCACTGAGTGGTGCCATTTCCAAAGCAAAGCTACAACAAAGGCAAACGGGATTACGTTCAGGGCGCAGAATCTGCCTAGCAACATGCTCTCCAGTCATCTGGCCACAGGTTCCGAAGGCCTACTGCAAGGATGAGGGACAGAGGGAGGAAGCAATGCAGGAAGACAGTGTAGCTAGGCAGGTTAGCTTGTGGATCCTGTGGTCTGAGAGAGATCAAAGTCAGGAAGGCGGCCTTCCCCCAAGTGGCACCAACATAGCTCAAATGTCCACAGAAAGAATATGAAGATGAATTGACTCTGAGTGTTTTTAACACAAGGGGGTGTTAAAAGGCAATGTCACAGCTGCCCTGTGGGATGGCTGCATCGGGGATGCAGAGGAAGTCTGGGCCAGCTGAGGTGGTACGTCGTTGAGATACTCCTCAGCAGGAAAAGCCTTTGCAGTTATACTTCAGAGCGTGTCTTGGGTTGTCTATTTTTTTCTTTTATTATTCTTTTTACAGCTGTTTTCTAGCCCTGAAGTTTTGCTATATTTTTATTCCATAAAACCATTTTTATTTTAGGTGTGTGGGTGTTTTGTCTGCATCCATGCTATGTACCACGGGCATGCAGTGTCTATGGAGGCCAGAAGAGGGCGCTGGACTCCCTGGAACTGGAGTTAGAGACAGCTGTGAGCACCTTATGGGTGCTGGGAGTCAGACTTGGGTCCTCCGGAGGAGCAGCCAATATTCCTTACCTCTAAGCTGCCTGCCACATATTTTTGGGTTTGATGGCATATCAAATCGGCTGAATCGAATGTCCCCTGCCTGAAAGGTTTCAGAGAGACTTCCACACGGCCGACTGGCTTATACCGTGTTTCTCACATAAAAAGATCTCATTTGGGGGCCCTGGAGAGATGGCTCAGCGGTTAAGAGCATTACCTGCTCTTCCAAAGGTCCTGAGTTCAATTCCCGGCAACCACATGGCGGCTCACAACCATCTGTAATGAGGTCTGGTGCCCTCTTCTGGCCTGCAGGCACACACATAGAAAGAATATTGTATACTAATTAAATAAATAAATAGATAGATAAATAGATCTCATTTGTCAGCCAACACAGAAACTACCAACGAAGAAGTCGTTTGTAACCCCAAGAGATATTCTCCCCAGTTCCAAGAAAGGGCATTGAAGGTGGAGCCCACAAGGCTGCTGCACAGCCCACGCAGCCCATGGAGAGAGAGGCTCATGACCTTTGCTCTTCACCTAATAGGGTGTTTATTTTTAATTATTTTCTTGGCTCAAAAACAGCATAGAAAGAGTGGCAACTTAGAAAAGCTGACTTACAGAGACAATCCTATGCCAAGGGAAGTGAGAGAGCCCGCCTTTATTACCCTGTGAGTCAGTTCTGCCTGTTACTGTAAAAAGATTGTTATGAAACTCATCAAATATTACTTCAGAGGTTCAGAAAACAAATGAATCACGGCACATCAGGCCCGGTCCCGGCTTCGCCAGCTACAAGGAAGACTCTTGTGGCTGAAGTGTGTTTCGGTTATCGGCTATTTACACAGCCACCTTCCAGAACCTTCTCCCACGCTTCCTTTCAGTTCAGAAAAACAGAGACCGTCTGGAGTTGGGGCCAAGACTGACCTAAGTTTGACTTAACTCAGAAGGGGACTGAGCAGCCAGGTGGAGGGACAGCCTGGACATAGAGGAGTCCCAGACGCTGCGGGCAGATGTGGATGGTGGGGTCTCCAGAAGGCAAAGGGTTGGTACATGGTGCCAAGAACCACAATGAAGAAACACGTTTGCCAGCGAGTTCCGGAGGCTTGGGGCCTCAGAGATGTAACAAAGCTGCCCAGAGTAGGATCTGCACACAGCAGACTGGCTGGGTCACTGTGGGTGGGGCTGTGGAGGTCGTGACCTTCACTAGGTCAGGGGGTGAACATGTAGGGCTGTCTGTAAGGACAATGAATAAGAGAACTTTTCAAGGCTTCAGTCTCTTTACATCTGTGCTGGGGAGATAGCCCAGCCTGTGAAGTGTTTGCCTTTAACCTGAGTTTTAGTCCTAGAACCCACAGGTTGGTGTAGGCTGGGGAGGTAGAGTCACCTGAATCCCTGGGCCTAATTGGCCAGAAAGCCCAGCATACACTGTGAGCTTCAGGCCAATGGGAGAACTGATTCAAAGCAAACAAACAAGCAAATAAATAAATAAAAATAACAAAGAAACAACAAGGCACATGGATGCTGAAGAATGATACTAGGGTTAAATTCTATTTGTCTATACACTAGCATGCACATCCAAACACGTGTGCCCGTGTGAACAGACAACCACACACACAACTCCAGAAAAACCAAACCAAAACCCCTCGCTCCATAAAGGGCATTTTAGCCAAGATACCCTCCTTGACACAGAGGTTCCCCTGAGGTCTAGGAAGAGGAGCGGGGACTGGGCAGAACTTTGGGGCTGTGCCATGAGATTCACCCTTGTCTTTCTCTTACCAAGGCCTCGGGTAGCTCTGAAGCTTCTCCTTCCTGTCCTTTCCCACCCTCTCCACCCTTATAGTGGACACTGAACCCATGTGTCCCAAAGCCCAGGCCTGGGTGAGGAGCTGTGGGGAGGGCTGAGAGAACCACACTGTGTCTCTGCTGCTGTGTTCTGGATGTATGAGCGTTCTTAGCGGTGTCTGGGGCTGAGTCTGAGACGCTAACATGTATATGGTAGACACCTGTCAAGTTCATATGACACGTTCTATGGGGAGAGCAGGTTAATCTTGTTGACTTAATAGCACTGAGATGCACCTAGACCATCAGGAGAGTGTGCCTCTGTGTGTTTATAGGGAGGATAAACTAAGGAAAGAGACTTGCCCTAAACGCTGGCAGTGCTACCCCCAGGCTGGGGTGGAACAAAGGGAAGAAGAGGACCCTGGAAAGTGAAGGCAGATCCTCCCTCCTCCCCTTCTCCCTGCCCCTCTTCTCCTTGCTTTCCTTCTACTTTTTCCACTCCTCCTCTCCCCCTCCTTTTCCCCTCCTCCTCCCCTTTCTCTGCTTTCTCTCCCTCTTTCATCTTCACACTCATACTGTGAACTGTTTTGCTCTGCCACACCCTCCCAAAGAGAGACCTCTGAGACTTGCACCAGAATAAACTCTGTCCCTAGATGGGTCGTTGGTGGGAGGCATTAATTACACTGGCAAGAAAAGCAACACACACACTACACGTGATAAACACGTGATTACTTATGGACAGTGGTCACACTGAAATACCTAGCCTGTAATTTGAGAGCAGAAAATATCCCCAGATGATTTTCCTTTGGAGGTTTGATACCTGGAGATATTGGGAAGCCCGTCACCAACCCATGCTCATTTGCTTCTCAGATGAAGTCTCAGGCAACTCAGGCTGGCCTTTGACTTGCTGTGTGGCTGAGGATAACCGTGGACTTCTGACCCTACTGCCTCTACCTCTTAAATGCTGGGTTTATAGACATGCGCTATCGCGCTTGATTGGCTGATGATCCTAGCTAGCACTTTTTGTTTCTCAGTAGAATTGACATTGAGTTAAGCGCTGCTACTGCCCTGTAGGGATACCCGTGTGAGACCACACAGCTGTTAGTTCAACTGTGCCATTCCACAGGGATTTACATCCCAAAACCACACGTGCAACCCCGTGTCAAACAGAAGCAATACAAGGATTGTGGCGCTTCCATTTTTAAGAAGGCTCATGCAGGTATCTTAGAAATGGGTCCAGCCTGGGCGGCAGGGTCCTCTCAGCTGTGCCCGAGAGGATGTGCTTTGTGCATGGCATCACAGTAGACACACACCGTGTGCTGTCCTTGGCTGTGCTCTCGTTTATTTCCTCTTCACAGAAGCCCTGCTGAGACCACAAGCTCATTTTATAGGTGAGACAGCCAGCAAGGACCAGATGCTGAATGCCACGCAGGCTCCCGGATTACACTAATCCTCCTGCTGATTTTAGTTTTAATTGTGTGTGTGTGTGTGTGTGCGTGTGTGTGTATGTATGTACATCTATGTGTGTGTGTGTGTATGTGTGTGTGTGCACATAAGTGCCTGTGAAGGGTGTTGGATCCCCTGGAGCTGGAGTTACAGGTGGTTGTGAGCTGCTTCATGTGGGAACCAATCTCTGGTCCTCTGGGAAAGAATTAGCTGCTGAGCCATTCTGACAAATTTTAGTAAAGCAAGGACTGACCCCAAGCCTGTCCTCTGCCAAGGAAGAAGAAATTCTGCCCACAGATGGCGTTGGGCTCCAGTTGCTCTCCCCTGGGCTTCTGGTGGCCTCTCCATCCATTTTGTTCTCAACGAGCATCTACCACGTGTGAGCGATTGTGGTCTATTGGTTGTTTCTCTGAAGAGCATGCAGTACAAATGCTACAACTCTCCTGAGCATTCTGTAAAACAACTCTTTTTAGATTTGTTCATCTTATTTCATGCATCAGTGTTTTGCCGGCATGGATGTGTGTGTCTTCTGTGACCTTGGCAAAGTTAGTCTCCCTTCCAGGCCATCAGTTTCATTATGGTAAAAGCTCTCAAAATTTTCAGTAATTTCAATATAATTATGAAGGCAAAAACAACAGACTCATTGTTACAACAGTGGGCAGTTAATCACAGCCCAGGTGGGGGAGGTCGTGCAGCAAGTACTTTCATATTTCATAAAGAACTGGAAAGGTAAGCGTGTTTTGTTCTCTCTGCAGCTAGATCACATGAATTGTACAGGGTGAAGTCTTGAAGGCGACCACACTTAGTCAGTTGTCTGGCAACATTAGTGGGTACTCCAGCCCATCTGCCTTTTATTAGCCGCTCTCGGAGCAAAGAAAACAACAGAGGGCCCTTTACAAAGCACTGGTTTCTTCTAATAATGCATTTTCTCCCAGGAGTGAGGAGTATGACCCACCGGGAAACTCAGGAAGATTCTATTGAAGGTGCCTGATCTTTATGAACGGCCTCACAGGGCCCATGCGTGCTATGGTTTGGGCTTGTTTTTGCTGGGGTAGTTGTCATCAGACTGTGTAGGAAGAATTCCGAGGAAACAGTGGTCTTCGGAACTCCCAGAACTATGCCATGTCTTTGAGTGCACGGTGACAGGGACTGGACCAGGTCCCTTGTATGAAAAAGCTCCTGTGGCTCAAGGCCTGTGAACAGGAAGTCTCCAGCACAACCCAGACACCAAGACGCGCCCTTCTGCGGGGCCTTCTGAGTCTAGGATGACCCCTTCCACCTGGTTGCGGGAGAGTCAAACTCTACAGACACGAGAAGGAGTCGCTGCTGCTGTCCTGGAGTCTGAAACCTCGGAGATTCTTGACTACTGTGCTGAGAACTTAAGGACAGTGGGCTTAGCGGTTTCTAAACCTCCGCAGCAGCAAGGCCTTTTGTTAAAAAGAACGCAGCATGCAGAGTAGAAGTGGGAGGGGCTGCCAAGGGGACAAGGGGACCAATACCTCTGGGAACATTCCTGGGGAAACTGGAGGCCAGCATGTGGAGGGGACAGGAGAGGAAGGACAGCCTCTGGTGTCCTTCCCTACCTCCTCTCTTCAGCCTCGATTTGCCACAGTGAAGTGTCTTGGTTTATCTTTCCTACTGTTAGCCGTGGTGAGTCACTTCTTGGCATCTTCTGGGGAAGCATTTTGTTGTCACTTATTCCTGGGGGTGTCTGGGTGGAGAGATACAGCCCAGGCCTTGGCTGCCCCTGTGTCTGGATGTTTCACAGTGTCAAGGAAGCTCATCTCTTCCACATCTAGCAACAGGAGACCTTTGTATGAGTCACAGTGGCTTTCTAATATGACTTCTGGAATAAAAGACCACATATTTGGCTTCAAATTTCAAAAGGAAATTTATTCTCTCGTGTTCTAGAGGACTGTTCTTTTCCCTGCTGAGCTGAGTTGCTGTCAGGGCCACCCTCCCTCTGGATGCTCCAGGACAGAGCCCTGTGCCTGCTTCTCAGAGCTGCTGTGGTCTTAGTGTGTGACTACACCCCCACCTCCGTCTCTGTGGTCACATTCCTTCCCCTTCTGTATGTGAAATGGTTCATCCACTTCCTCCCTCTTGTAAGAACTCTGTGATTGTATTTAGGGACCATCTCCCTAGCTTCAGATCCTTCGCTTCCATACACCTGTGAAGTCTTCGTAAGCTGATACAAAGGTAGTAGAGATGAAGGGGTCATGTATCTGGTGTCATTGTTTGTACCGCTACCCTCACAAGCCACCGATGCTCATTGGGTACTCCAAGGACATAGAATGTGTGAAAACATTGTCTGCCTTTTCAGGTACTTTTATTTTTTATTTTGTATGTATGAGTCTTTTTCCTGCAAGTATGCATGTATACCAAGTGCTTGCTTGGTGCCAATAGAGACCCAAAGAGGGTGCCAGACTCTCTGGAGCTGGAGTTATAGACAGTCGTAAGCTGCCCTGTCCTCTGCAAGAGCAGCAAGTGCTCTTAACTGTGCAGCCAGCCTCAGGAAAACACAGTTGATGACAGCTAGCTAAGACATTCAGATATTGTTACAGAGGCGACATCTCAACTGCAGAGTCTACATAACTAAGAAACAGAAAATGAGCTAACAGCAAAATTAACTAAATTCTCTTGTTAGTTGAATTTGAGACACTCATTCATTCACTGAGGTTGATTGAGCGCCTACTGTGTGCCGGGCTTTTATAAACTGTTCAGTTCCATTGGTAAGAAAGCAGGCAGGGACCTTGGCTTCCTGGAATTTATGTTCAAGTCAAGCTGGGAGGTGATATTTTAAGCAGTAGACACAGCAGGGATAAGAGTAGAGAATACATGGTCGAGGACATTGGGCAGCAATTGCTGGCTGGGGAGAGCAGTTGCAGGGAGAAGGGGCCGGGCATCCTCACAGTCCCTGGGAGTGCTGGAAGGCAGTCAGCTCGCTGGATGGCAATGTTTGGCCTGACTTAGGGAGTGAGGGGCAATGCCCTGTGGGAGTGGACAGAGCAGTACAAGTTGAGAGAGGCTGTAATGACAACTGGGGGAAGGGCTGACATCAACGGTGAACTCTCTCTCTTTTTCTCTGAACTCAGGTTCTCCCGCCTGTGCAGCAAGCACCTTACAGCCCGAGCTGTCTCCCCACTCCTCAGGCGGTTGTAGCCTGTTTCTGTTGTCATCCTGTCTCGGTTGCTGTGAGCACAGAAGTCTGTGGATAAACAAATATCAGCTCATGGACCTGGACTAAAGCCACTGGCAGTGACAGAGACGGCAGGGAGCCATGCCCCGCAGAACAGCCTATGCGGATCTGTGGTCCTGAGCGCTCTGCAGAGTGAAGAACTGGGCAGCTGGGTTGGCCAGCTCTAAAGGCAGTTATTAGAAATCCAGAATTCTCCTGTGTGATTCTCAATTTTAACATGGCAGCGGAAACTCATTTATTAAAACCTGGACCAAACTAATCACGTTGTGTGTTAGATTCAGCTTATGGGCAGGTTATTGCTTTTCGGCTTCTGCTTTATGAGATATATATGATACCAAGCCCAGAGTCTGCCTGCCTTCTGTGGTCTGAGGTGTCCTGGACATTAGATTGCTTGTGTTGGACATTGGCGTGTGATTGGATCATGAGAATACTCTACTTGTGCATTGGTAGATTAGTAGGTTACCAAGGGAGTGGATTAATTATAAAAGTGAGCCATTCATGGAGTACTAATTTTGTCTTGCTTTGTGATGTCATCTGCCATATGGGGGCCCAACCACTAGCAAAGGAGATGCCCCCTCCTTGTTAGAATCCCCGTTTTCTAGACTTTCAGAAGCAAATGTTTTTATAACAGACACACAGGCACACACATCTCCTAGTCTCAGGTGCTTTGCTACACCACAGAAAGGAACTAAGAAGCAGCCAGGGCAGCAGGGCAAGTACAAACTATGGGTGAGCAATGTCTACACACAATCCTTGAGGGGACACATGGCTCTCCCTGCAGTATGGGTTCCACTGTTGAAGTTCTCTGTGAGGCCGGGTTGTCATTGGCCACACTTTGCAGCTGCTCTCTGTTACAGAACCCACATTTATCTACCCTGGACAGGTCCCACCGTTTTATTTAATCGCATAGTGCACAGCTGAAGGAAATGGATTATTTCAAAACACTCTTTGGAGGCTTTTGTGTTTCACGGAGCGAAGATATAAATGAGAATGTCATTCAAATTGCGAAGCGCTCTATAAATGCTGGTTGTGGCTTCAGTTGTGGTCGCTGTTATTGTCAGAATTAAGTGGGGTTTAAGCCTGGAAACCCACTGTACTCACTTTTTGGTGTTTCCTTGTATTAGTGAACGATTACAGATTTAGGGAATAGTAACCTCAAGTCGGGTCTGCTCTGACTCTCAGCCCTGGTCTACTTGTGACCCTTGACTGTATGGCTAATGTAGCCACTCCACACCAGTGTCTAGAAGAGCAGCCCTCCCTGTCCCCTTGGAGTTAGGTGTGGCTGTGGCTCGCTTTGACCAATGGAAGATGCTGCTTCCCAGAGTTGAATCTGCTCATCCATACAGACAAGTCTCCAGTCTCCTGTCCCTGCTTCAGCCTCTATGGGGGTGTGTCATGGCACAGCAGTTACTGCTTACTTTCTGAGCCATCCCAGGGGTGTTGCCCGGCAGAGTGGTTTTCCCCTCTAGGAGCCATTTCATGTCCCTAAGACCTGGGAGTATTTGCTTCTATAACTCAAGGCATCCTGTGTTGACTGATAAGAACCACATGCATGTGAATATAGGGTGTGAAATCATTAGTTATCTGTGGGGCATCTCATGCCCCAGAAAGAACACAGGCTGTTTGGGTAGACTGGGTCTTTCCCCTGGCCTTGTTGCTTATTAGCTTCATGGCCTTTAGGACCCCATCCCCTTTTTTGTGGGGTGGGGAAGCCATGGGCAGGAGCGACAGTTTCTCTTGGCTGAAGCCTGCCGGTGATGTGGGACACAGCACCTACCGTGTGTGCAGGGCCTAGAAATCAGTACTTGAGGGGAGGCAGGCAAACACCTGAAGTATAAGCTGCAGAGAAGGAGTACTGTGTCCTCCTACAGGCTTCTAGACCCGGCCCCGAAGAAAACAGATGCACGCACACTCTGTCAGAGGCAGAAGGGCTGGGGAGAAGGGTTGGCATTTCTGCAGGACTGGTAGGCCCGTGGGACTGTGCAGCTGCGCAGAGGGGCAGCCGTAGGAGGGTGGGGACGACCAGGCAGCCTCGCACTGAGTGTACGGATTGGTGGCTATTCTTTAGGTAGGATAGGGAAGCCTTTCAACCAGAACCAAAGAATATATAAAGGCACAAAGTGTGCAGCAGCAGAGGAGATGCGGGCACAGGTAGAGGCCTGGGGCATCTGAAATTGAGGAGCGCCATGGGGGACGGTGACAAGGACTGGAGAATTAGGATGAGGTCAGCTGAGTATGACAGCTTTTGGATTTCAGAGCAAGCAAAAGCACAGGGACTTACAAAGGGTCACTTTGGTATTACTTTGAGGACTGCTTTGATTTATTCAGTTATTTAACTTTAAATTACATTTATTTGGGGATGCACACACGTATATGTGTAGATCAGAGCACAACTCCCGAGACGTAGTTATGTCCACCCAGGCCATCTTGCTGGCGGTCATTACTGCTGTGTACCACATCACGCCAACACTCAAGAGCAAGGACTAATTGCCATGCCATGTTTACGGTTTCAGTGGGCCACGAGCTAAGCAAGGACGGGTGAAGACAGTTTATCTTTGCATTAAAAGCTCATCACTCACAGGTGTGGTGCATGATGGGTAGACACCCGACCAGTAGGCTGGAGCACAGGCAAATTGTCGGGGTCCTTATGCGGTGGCTCAGCTGGACATCGTCCAGCAGTTGAAATCGCCTTGGCGTGACCCAGTCTTTGAAGCTGTGCAGCACAATCTCCATACACTCTGTTGATCACACACATGTGACAAAGACCCCCACCTCCTCAAGGGAGCAGAGTCCACGTCCCAGTACAGAAGAGCTTCCTAGGTGGATTCATTTACAGATGACCTTGGAAAAGCCATAGAGTGATAGACCCTCCCTGGCACCCTGGCCATCACCGTACGCAAGTGGCCTTGTGCTCTGGAACCCTCAGCGCTCCAGCTGCACAGCTGGGTGCTCACACAGTGGGTGCTCACGCGCCTCCGCCTCTGCACTGACCTGAAGCAAGGACGGTCAGCGGTGCAGGCAGATACTGGCTGTCTTAGGCCCTAGCTCGAGGTCCCCGAGGGTGACCCGAGCATGGAGACAGTATGGGACTTAGTCAGCAAAGCTGGCCTGCCGGAAACCTTTAGGAATGCTCTCCTTAGAATGCTGGGTGTCAGATCAGAGCGTGTCTCAGCAACTCGTCCATCTTCGTGATTTTCCAGTGTTGAAGGACAGATCACAGTTTCCCCCAACATGGCTCGTGTGGAAACTCCAATAAAATGCTCTGCTAGCCAGAACGGCCAGTGCTCACAGAAGTGAGTGTAGCCTTTTCTTCAGTTTGCTGCAACTGGGAAGCTTTGAAACAAGAGAGCAGGGGTCGGGTGGGTCAGAGGGTCAGGGGTTAGGCTGGGCTATTGGGGTGTTTGTAGTGCCTTTTCCATCAGACGCACTGATCTTGGCTAACTCCTGACCTGCTTTGGATTGCTGTCCACAGAGGAGCTACAGGCAGTATTTCACAACCAAGCAGAGTTCCCAATTATTGGCTGATGTAGACTAAACTTGAACCCACAGAAAACCTCAACAGTGCCTTTTAGCAGCTGAGTCCATTTAGAGGTTTGGATGCAAGGTTCTTACACCAAAGATGCTGGCTGCCCTTAGAAGCTCTCCTAACTCAGGAGGGAGGCTGCACAGCAGCTCCTAGGTCCTGCCCTGTCTCCTCCAGTGTTTTAGCCATCTTTGGGCTAAAAAGGACGCAAGGAACATAGTACATATTCATCTTTGGTCCCGGGAAGCAGGCAGTGATGTGGCTTAGCTAACGTGTGTAGAAGTTTAAGGTATCCAGCAAAATAATACAGTCTGTGGTATAGGTATGAATACCAAGACGGTCGGTGGTTTGCAGTGTTCAGTCCTGTGGGTGTGCTCGACATTTTGCTGTGTGTGCCTTTAACACACGGGGAAAACCACCTACTAATGCAAGAATTCTTTGGTTGTACCTTCAGGTCCTCCATGATTTATTTGTTACTTATGAAATAGCTTGCTACAGGAACAGGCCTTGCAGCAGCTGACAGGTGGGATTCGTGTTCAGGCATAAACTGGTCAGGGTGGAGACCAGAGGAATTCACAAGGAGCCTTGGTAAGTTGAATACTAACACAGGCTTTTTTCCTCCTACGTTGTTTTCTCTTTTCTCTCCTGGAAGAGACACTTAGCCCACCTTTCAAATGGACTTATATTTAGAATTACTTTATAGAAACACTTCTCTCTTTAAACAAATGTGTTGAGCTTGTAAGCAAATGCTTGGTTTAAATGAGGCTGGTGGGAAGTTGCCCAGTAAATGAATCCAGACTGAAGTACAGGGAGGGTTCCCGATGCCTCCCAGTTTAGTCACTGTTGGCAGGGGGAATTATCCTACAGGCATCTAGATATTTTGGGAAGAATGAAATCTTAAGCATTTTTTAAAAAGCTGTTCTGAGGTCTGGCAGAACCCCAGCCATGTTTGCTGTTTTCAGTTTAACTTTTGCTGAACATCTTTCTATTAACTTTGGAATCTCAGCGCAGTTTGAGGGCGGCTGCCCCCACACAATGTGGTTCTCATTATTTGCATATAATCTAGCAAAGTAGCTTTGGGAGGAATTATTTATTTGTTTTTTTCATCTCTTTAATTATCATTAAATCTCCATGATCTCCCCTCCGCCCCATTTCCTTTCTCTGGCTTTAGTTTGCTGAATGACCTTTTTGTGAACAATAAAATATTTGCATTTGGAAGGTTCAGATTTTGTCAGACTATCCAGATCCCTCAGTCGGACACGGATATATTTCCCCCAAGGAATGAAAGTTGGGGCTGTATGGAAGCCGGGTTGGGCTTGAAACTCTCACTACCTCTTCTATTTCTTGAATCACTTTGGTTGGTAATTCTTCAAGCTAATAGGGTTAGCGAAGATGTGGCCACTCGAGGACAAGAGCAAAGAAGAGGTCTCCACTCTTAACTGGCCCTGGGTTTTCCGGCAGCCGCCTCAGGGATACTTCTGAGAACGGCTCCTTTAAGGGGGAAGCAATTCCAGGGCAACCTATTGAAGGAATCTGAAATATGTTTCACGAGCCAAGAACGTTTGGGAGGGCAAGAGAGTGTTTGCAAGGCCTCGGGTGCATGCGTGCGTGCGTGCGTGCGTGCGTGCGTGCGTGCGTGCATGAAGCGCTGGGCAGTGGGCTTGTGCGTCTTTTTAATTCTTCTAAATGTCCCTGGACTCTTGCTTGCCTAAGTGCAGTTTCCCTGCTTGTCTACATTTTACGACAACACCAACTTGCCAAGGACAGTTCGGCTCCCAGACTGCTGGGTTGGGGCCCCCACCCCCTTGCTTTCCACAGCGGGGAGCCAGTGGGAGGACAGCTGGTAGCCGAGGAATCCAGGAATCAGGCAGGTCGGGAGGCCTGTGGAGCTGCCAACCTGGCAGCCTTGTCTGCACGCACAGGGTTCCAACGTTTTCGGCTGCCCCCATCCACTAGTCTAGTGCTCACCCAATACTAGCTGATTTAAGTGGGTATCTGGATGGAGAGTCCATAGCTGACTAAGAAGCCAAGAATACGGGGATCCAGTGCTCAAAACCAGCGTGTTAAAAACAGGTCTATTCTCCTCACCCACGGAACATATCTGCCCTGGAAAACGCCTCCAGGCCCAGGTCTTGCATCACGACTGGCTCCACTTACATGCCCTTTCCAGCTTTAATTTATGATATGCTCTGCCCAGGGCTCAAGCTGTTTTTCCTTCTTAGCAACACAGTCAGTCTACTTCAACTTTATAAAGTATTTAATAACTTGTTTGGCTTCCAGGTTCACTGCCTGGGATAGATTGGAAGGTCAGGAAAGCAAGGGAAATATGGTTACGTGAAATCCAACTCAGGAATGAGATCTGGTTTTGCAAAGTGACAGTCCCGTAGAGATGAATCTCATACACAACTAAGATTCGACCACTTAAAGTAGACCGTTCAGTTTGTGTGAGCTGTTCACAAGGTTGGGCAGACATCACTGTGGTCCAGTTCTGAATATTTCATCACCTTAAAAGAAATACTTTCTCTCTGCCCCTGCCAATTACTAATCTATTTTCATGGACAGCTCATATAGAATTAAAGAATGCATGGCCGTTTGTGACCAGACCACTTGAGTAAGAACCAACACTTTATTCCTTCTGCCAAATGGTGTTCAACTGTACGGTACACTGCATTTGCTAACTGACTAGTTGCTGGATATGCAGGGCCTTGTGCAAGTGCTTGTGTGAACATATGTTCTAACACACCCTGAGGAGTGGCATTGCTTGGTCATATGGTAATTTTTAATAACTGTCTGATTGATTTCCAAAAGTGTTGTGTCAATGTTATAGTCTCTGGAGACAGAAAACAGGGGCTCTAATCTCTCTCCACGCTCACAGGCCCTTGTCTTTCTTATTTTGGCTGTGGAGTGAGCGCGAGGTGGTGCCTCTGTGGTTCGGTTTGTGTCTCTCTGTGACTGACAGTATTGAGCATATTTGGGGGACTTATAGGCCATCTCTATGTCTTTAGAGAACTAGTCATTCAGCTCCTTTACCCATTTTAAAGCTGGCTTAGCAGGTGTGGCAGGGCTCATCTTTAATGGAAGCACTCAGGAGGCAGAGGCAAGTGGATCTCTGTAATTGAGGTCAAGGCCTGCCTGGTCTACACAGTGAGTTTAAGCCAACCAAAGCTACACGGTGAGATTAAAGAAGCAAACAAGCACGCACACAACAACAACCCCAAACCTTGCCCCCACCCGCTGTTTGTCTTTATATTGCCGAGCTGAGTTGTTTATATTACTGAGTTATGTAAGCTGCTTATATGTTTCAGAACTAAGTCCTTTATATATGATTTGCTAATACTTTGCCTTGTGGGTTCTCAGTGGGATCCTTTGAAACACAAACACTTTTCATATCAGTGAATTCTAATTTATCTATGTTGATCCGTCACTTGTGCTTTAAGTAGCAAATCTAAGAAACCCAGACTATGACTGTTTACTTTGCTGTCTGCTCAAGGTTTTGTAATTTGTTTTTGTTTGTTTGTTTGAGGCAGGTTTTCCCTGTTGTAGCCATGGCAGTCCTGGAACTCATTCTGTAGACCATGCTGGCCTCGAACTCACAGAGATCCATCTATCTGTGCCTCCTGAGTGCTGACACTAGAGGTGTGCACCACCACTACCTGGCTGGTTTTGTAGTGTCAAATCTTGTTTTGAGTCTTCGACTAGTTTGAGTTAACGTCTGTGTAAGCTGCGAAGGGAGTGTTCCGATATTTGGAACATGTGGTCCCAGGTTCTCCACTGAGAGTCTGTTCTTCTGCACCCTTGTTTTCAGAGTCTGTTCCATCCACTCATATATCTGTCTCCACGTCAGCACCACCCAGTCTTTGTTTTTTAACACTTATTCATTTTAATTTTATGTGTTGAAGTGTTTGCCTGCATGTATGTTTGTGTGCCACGTGGGTGCAGTACTTGCAAAGGGCAGAAGAGGGCACTAGATGCTTTGGAACTGGAGTCATAGATGATTGTGAGCTGCCATTTGGGTCCTAGGAACAAAATCCAGTCCTCTGTGAGAACAGCCAGTGCTCTTACCCACTGAGCCTCCTCTTCATTCTTGAGTACCACCCAGTCTTCATTACTGTAGCTGAGTAGAACGTTTTGAAATTGAAATCTGTGATCCTTCGGATTTATGAACTTTTTTGGCAACAGTTTAAATTAGTCTGAATCTGTTACACCCTATCAATTTGGAGAACATCTTGCCAATGTCCTCAAATAAGAAAGCTGAAATTTTGGTAATGAAGAGCAATTTGTTTGAAAATAATGCTAATCTAGAGGAGGGGCTCCTGATTCAACCCTGGCTTTTATATTCCCTTAACACAATGATACCATGAGGGAATGGAGAGACAGTGTAGGGGTTTAAAGCATGGGTTGCCCTGGCAGAGGACCAGGATTTGGTTTCTAGCACCCACATATGCAGCTCAGAATCTCTGGAACTCTAGTTTTAGATATTTTGATTCTCTCTTCTGGCCTCCGTGGGCACCAGGCACATGTGCAGTACGCACACATATGTGTAGGCAAGCATTCATGTACATAAAATAAAAGTAACATAAAACAAAGACGCCATGATTGTGGAGGGAATATAGCAAATTAGGAAGTATAAACTGTGAAGTGTGTTACACGGGGAATCTCCCCCTCCCCCATCAATTGCTATGATAAACTTGAGGTAGAAATGGATGAAGTGTGGGGAGATTGCTATACTTGAGTTAAGTAACTTGCTTTTTAAGGTCTTGGCACAGTGGCGCATACATTGCTGCCTTGTGCACAGCACCAATTATTCTTATTGTTATTGTTTTATCATCATCATCATCATCATCATCAGATGTTGCCGACTTCAGCTAAGGGGAGCATGAGGAAAGAGAAGGTACTTACGGCATGAAGGAGAGATGAAACGGAAGCCTGAGTAGTTCATTAAACAAAGACTCGGTTCTCCAACTGATGGAACATAAATCAACGTCCAGGTCAAAGCTGGGCATTGTGAAACACACTAGGGCTTGCAAAGAGACGTACAGATCACGTGTTCAGTGTGTCAGCGGGGGTCTGTGTAGTCAAACTTGGCACATGAAACTGTGAGCTGTCTTTTCCAGCTTGTGCTACGGAGCCCCTAAGTGACTGGTGAATGATGATCGTGCCATGCTAGCTGATGGGGTGCGAGTCTTTGTGTCTCACAGCTTAGGCTATTTTGCTTTTAGTTTTTGCGCAAAACTGTGAGTATTGGTAGGCATAGCTCTTAATGAGCAAAAGTTTGGAGGATAAAAGTTTTTAAAAGAATAAAGGAATTCTGAGATTAAAACATTCCAACAAACAACAAAAACAAAAACAAATGCTGGGCGACTTGTGTAACGGACAGACCTTCAGGTCAAGTTAGCATGTTTCCTTGGGTATTTGTGTCTGCTCTCAGTGTTCATGCTGACTCTCTTCTCCTTTGGTGACTGTCGTGACCTGGAGAGGGGCTAAGGAAATTGTCCAGGGTCACACGCTGGCAAGCAACAGATGTAGAATTTGAACCTTTTGTATCTTGTTTCCCAAGCTGTGTCTAAAGAGTCTGCAGCCTTGGGGTTCAAGGGATATTAAACTTCACAGGGAATTTCTTCCTTGGGATGGGGGAAGCTGGTATTCGGAGGCAAGCGCCCAGTACTTTCTCAGAAATCACTTTTGGGTTATGAATCTCTAGTTGACTGATGGCAGCCAAAAGCTGAACCCACGATCTAGTCCATAATATTCCAAAAGATCTTGCTTGACACTCCCAGCTCTTTCAAAGAGTGGTTTGTTGGCTGCCCTAAGTCCTTGACCTCATTAGAT
Source organism: Microtus pennsylvanicus (assembly GCF_037038515.1). Classification (NCBI taxonomy): domain Eukaryota; kingdom Metazoa; phylum Chordata; class Mammalia; order Rodentia; family Cricetidae; genus Microtus; species Microtus pennsylvanicus. The sequence goes on from NC_134582.1 coordinate 73,769,811, forward strand.
TTATGGTTGGAGCCTAGGGGAGCTGGCTAGCATGCTGCGAATTACTGGGCTAGGCCACATTAATCACGAGCTCCCTCCCAAGGAAATCTCTGGGCAAGAGAAGAAGCCAGCCAGGTTATTGCAGGGCCCACCATGGGACAACAGCTTTTCTGGGTAACACTGCCTCTAGTTTTTTTAAAAAGAAAATGAAGGGCAATATTAAGGGAGGTCATAGTCACTATCTTAAAAAAATAGTAAAAAAGACTAGGAGAAGAAATCCAAAGAGTGATGTGTTATGAAAAATTGGTTTAGACTTATCTGAAGTATAGTCCTTTCATTTCTACCACCCAAATCCTTTACATGTATGACACACAGAAGACCTCTGTCCTGCAGACATCCATTGGCTCACGCATCAAGCCTTGCACAAGCCACCTTTGTTCTTTATTTCATAGGGAACTGGGACACAGACTCTGCTCTGCCTGAGCCCATTGTGAGTTAGTTCATAGCACAGACACCAGATTCTCCCTTCTCCTGATGTTCCTAATATCTAAATCTCAAGATTGGTAAAAGAATCAAAAGACAGGAACAGGGCAGTTACTCAGCAAGTTCTCCAAAAAGGGGGGACATTTATGTCTAGTTTGAAGTCTTTTGAAGTCTCTAAGTTTACTATTTTTATCATCTTCCCTTATTCTAAGGCAATATGGACTGAAGTCTGCCATGGGCCATTTTGTCCTTAAACTGAAGGCTATTTGGCTACTGCTGAGCTACACTTTCAATTCAGAGAGAAGGAGGAACACCCACTGCTTGTGTTATCTCTTATCTGTTATCTGTTACTGTAGCAAATGCTGTGTTATTTGCTGTCTGTTACTGTAGCAAATGCTGTGTTATCTGTTATCTGTTACTGTAGCAAATGCTGTGTTATCTGTTACTGTAGCAAATGCTGAGTTATCTGTTACTGTAGCAAATGCTGTGTTATCTGTTACTGTAGCAAATGCTGTGTTATCTGCTGTCTGTTACTGTAGCAAATGCTGTGTTATTTGCTGTCTGTTACTGTAGCAAATGCTGTGTTATCTGTTACTGTAGCAAATGCTGTGTTATCTGCTGTCTGTTACTGTAGCAAATGCCATGTTAGTTACTGTCTGTTACTGTAGCAAATGCTGTGTTAGTTACTGTCTGTTACTGTAGCAAATGCTGTGTTATCTGTTACTGTAGCAAATGCTGTGTTAGCTGCTGTCTGTTACTGTAGCAAATATTCAACACAATGGATTTATAAAGAGAAAAGATTTGAAATAATTTCAAAGGCTTTGGTTGTGCTAAAACAACATAGTTACCTCATGGTGGCTGGGAAACAAAACCCGGAGGCAGAGATCACACTCCACAATCCCAGTCAGAGACATTCCTATGTCCAGAATCTTCCAGGAGGCCCCACTTATGAAAGGTTCTATTGTTTCCCTAGCAACAAGCTAAGGGCATGTCTTTTTTAACATAAGGGATTTGGGGAGCCATCACAGATCCAAACTGCAGCAGTGAACCTTTGTAGGTTAGTGGTAAGGTTTGAATATATCACACCCATATTTATGTGTTAAAATCTCAGTTCCCAGAGTTACAGCTTAATGGTATCTGTGGAGCTGGAGAGATGGCCCAATTTGAAAAGGGCTTCTTGGAAATGCACTAGGACCTAAATTCTGAATAGCCATGTTAAAGCCTGGCATGGAGGTGTGTCTGTAATCCCAGCTCCGCTCGTGTGGTAGGAGGATCTCTAGTGGTCATCTGGCAACTAGCATAGATACACACACACACACACACACACACACACACACACAGTACTGGGAATTGGGGTCTTTGGGAAGAAGTTATACTTAGATGAGGGTGAGAGGATAAGGTCCCATAAAGACATGAGGAGAACTTGCTGCCTGAGCTAACACGCTTGCTCCATCTTGCCATGTGACACCCCCGCACACTTACCAGAGATGAACAGATGCTAGCAGCCTGTCTTTGAACTTCGGGCCTCAAGAACTATGATAGACAGAAGTTTCTGTTTGTTTACAGGTTGTGCAGTCTCAAGTATCTCTGGGTAGCAATGGAAACTAAGAAAGGGAGAAAGTTCTGCGCTGTGCTCACCCAAGTGGCAAGTGTGAATCCCAGCCCTTGTGACCTTACCTGGACCTTGAGTGCAGACAGTCATTTGAGAGCTTCCTGTAGCCATGTTGCCACCAGGCAGGACAGACCTTACCTGGTCTGAATTTTTGGCCATTTCTTGGGACATTAACAGGGAGTTAATAAGAACCTTCTGTAACTTTCCATTTCATTTTCACACAAACCACAACCTACGCTTTTGTCATACAGCACAATAAAGGGCTCCTTCCATAATCAGAGATCAATGAGATACAAGAGTTCTAGTTCTCATGCAGAGGAAATTCAACTGACCAGATGAGGTAAAACAAGAGCAGTTGGGTGGTGGTGGCGCATACCTTTAATCCCAGCACTCGGGAGGCAGAGGCAGGCAGATCTCTGTGAGTTCGAGGCCAGCCTGGTCTACAAAGCAAGTTCCAGGACATCCAGGACTGTGGCACAGAGAAACCCTGTCTCAAAAAACAAAACAAAATAAAAACAGAAAACAATAATGACAACTAGAAAAATACAACAAAAACAACCCAAACCACATGTAACTCACCTGGGTTCTTCCTCACCTCTAAGCAGTGATGTGCACTAAAGGAGCTGAGCATGCTGGGTAAAGGAATGACCATGACTGTGACTGTGTCTTATATGCGTGGTTCCATTTTTAACCAGGTTTGGCCAAAATATAACTGAAGGTCAGGTGGCTGGGGCCTGAGCAGTCCCTGGGATAAGCTTAGGAACCCATAGACCTGCCAGGAGCAACTTGAAGTCTACATGAGTGGGCTTCAGGCATTTCCTGGAGCAGAGGCCAACCCCCAGAATGATGTCCACCCTTCCTAAAGAGCCCGAGACACTGCTCTTCACTACTCCAATCCTGCATCTCTGTTCTGGCCTGACCCCTCTTGCACAAACCCCCTCCTTCTGAATTAGTTTTGGATTATCTTGGTCTTTGTGAGCTACTGAGACCTGTGTAGATTTGAGATGGCAATGAAAAGCTTAATTAAGATGGAGGGGACTGTAAGAATGAATCAAATTAACGGGCATTCACTGAGTGCCTACCATGGGCAAGGCTGTACGTACATCCTTGACTCCCGTTCCAAGAAAATGTGGGCGAATCCTTGGAAACGGTCACATGACCAGTGTGTAAGTGCTTTCTTCCTGAGCGTATAGTTTGCTTTCACTCACCAAGTGTTGGAGCATTTATTTGTGTCTCATTAAACAACCCTGTTGCTGTCTCTATGTTATTTTAAAAAAGGTTTATGTTTATTGCTTTTAAATTTTGTATATTCATGTATGTTTTTGTGTGAGTATGGACACATGAGTATAAATACCCGTGGAGGCCAGAAGGGGGCATAAGATCCCCAGAGCTAGAGCTACAGGCAGCTGTGAGCTGCCTGATATGGGTGCTGAGAACTGAACTCAGATTCTTTGCAAGTTCTTAACTGCTAAGTCATCTCTACAGTTTATTCTACAGAATCTCAGAGCAATGGGGGGGGGGGGGTCTTTCCTAAAGTCACGTGGCTGATAAGTAAACTTGTGACACATGCAGCCACAGCTGATTGTGGCTCATTGATTGAGAACCCCTCAGCTGAAATGTTTCAGGTTTCGTTTTCTGATTTGGGGATATTTTACACATTTTACCAGTCGACCATCCCAACTTGAAAATCTACCACTTGAAACACTCCCAGATAAAGAAGCCTGTTTGACACCATGTCAATACCATACATTTCAGATTTGGGAAGATCTTGGGTTTTGTACTGTTTCATAGTTCTGAGTGTTAGGGCTGCCTAGTCCAAGCCCCTTCTGTTTGGGAATAAGCCATAGGCCACACACGGAACCCCCATCTCACCTCCTGCATTTCTGCAGGATTTCTGTGGCCCGGCCCATCAGACCAAGCATGTCTCAGCTCCTCAGAGGTTGGCAACTCTGGAGACCCCCCTGAGCACAGCCCAGCTCCACAAAGATAAGGGCAATGGGAGTCGCCTTTCAGAGGGTTGACCCTCATTCCACCAAGATGTTATTTCCTGCTGCTGAAATGGTGGGGGTTCTGGGTTTGCTATCCTGAACCCTGTATTGAAAGGGCAGTTTCAAAGGCCTTCATCCTACTTGGTTCTTGGTTCAATTGGGTCCAATTGAAGCCACCTTGCATAACACTGGACATCACTAAATTGTAGAAGATGGGCTTCGTTGCTTTCTGTGTCTCAGCTGTCAAAATATCCTGAGTTTTCGTGTCCCTCCCCGTCCATCCAGCGCTGGCAGAAATGACATTTCGTAAGGAAAGGACTGAAAATGGACCAGGGTTTCAACACAAAAATTCCACCAGGCCTGCAACAACACATGCAGGAAATCTGTTTAGCAGATCTGTTGGGGGCAGGGAAACCCAGTGAAGGAGTAAGGCCTTTGCAGTGTAATGTTTCTTCCAGGGCCTGGTCATCAGAGAGAGATGCGTTTCCTGTGAAGATGAGCGTTTTCCCCTCTTCCTCGGGGGCTGTGGTAGCCTTTTTTTCCCCCTATAACAGGACAGCAGCTCACAGGGGAACAGCTGTGAGGTCCTTGAGGGCTCTTTTTTTTTCTTTAATTCTGTTCCCAAAAGGGCCTTAGTGGTTTGCAGCCAATCCCCCAGCTAGCCCATCTGTTCAGCCTTGGCTGACTATGTAGGGTCTCTTTCTTCAAAGTGAAAATACAATTGGTTTGTTCTGAGGATGCTTATTTTTTTTTTAATTTATTTTTCATTTTACATACCAACCCCAGGTCCTCCTCCCTCCCCTCCTCCCACTGCCTTGCCTTCCCTCTTCCTACCCTCCCATCCACTACTCAGAGGGGTAAAGCCTTCCTTGGGGAGTCAACAAAGTCTGGCATACCAAGTTGAGGCAGGACTAAGCACCTCCCTGCTATATCAAGGCTGAGCAAAGTATCCCACCAAAAGGAATGGGATTCAAAACAAAAAAACCAAAACCAAACAAACAAAAACCCTGTCCATGTCCCTGGATCTTGATGCATTCAGAAGGTCTAGTTCAGACCTATGCAGGTTCCCCAGCAGTCAGTCCAGAGTCCATGAGTTCCCACTAGTTCAGGTCAGCTGTGGTTTTTCCCATCATGCTCTTGACCCTCCCCCTTATTCATATAACCCCTCCTCCCTCTGTTTAGCTGACCTCCAGAAGCTCAGCCCAGGCTTGGCTGTAGATCACTGCACCTGCTTCCATCAGTTACCAGATGTAGGTTCTCTGATGACATTTAGGGTATGAGGACACTGATTTTAACCACACAGCTTAGATGGGGAATAGGCCTAAGAGACCACTGGAACATGTCTGTATTTTGCTTCTGGTCCTTGAAGTGATAGGAAAAGCTGCAAAAAGACAATTCCCATGATGAAGGAGTGTAGTAACAGGAGCGGCGGGGCTGCGTCCCCAGCACCACGGACGCCTGCTAGCTTATGCCTCGAAATAATTACATGGACACTGTATTCTTTTAAACACTGCGTGGCCCATTAATTCTAGCCCTTACAGGCTAATTCTCATATCCCGATCAACCCATCTCTAATAATCTGTGTAGCATCAGTCTTACTGGGAAAGATTCTAGCCTACGTCCATCCTGGGTCGGAGCGCGTCTGCCTCAGAGAGCAGAGTTATCGCATCTGCCCGGGAGAGGGGAACATGGCGTCTCTGCTCCAGAGAGCAGAGCTGTCGAGTCTGAGCTCACTTCCTCTTCCTCCCAGCATTCTGTTCTGTTTACTCCACCCACCTATGTTTTAACCTATGAGGCCAAGCAGTTTCTTTATTATAATTAACCAATGGCCTTCCTCCATCAAAGGAGCAGGTTCTAAGGACTTCTGGAAATGTTGACACATTCCTGAAATATTGTGAACTAGCACAAGATTGGAGTGTCAGGGAAGTGTGGGGCAGAAAACTCCAAGACAAAGCAGACTTGGAGGATCTTTGCCAAAGTCAGTGCTGGTTCAGGAACCCACCGAAGTCACTGACCTCCAGCTGCTCCAGTGCGAGGGGGTTTAATGAGATGCGGTTTTCCTAGTGGCTTTTCTGAAGGGTGGCGGAGATGAGAGTGTTTCCACAGAGCAGTGGGACTGATGGCCTATGGGGTCCCCTAAGGGAAGAGGGAGAAGCTAACAACTCAGTTATGCACTCAGTTGTCTGGAGTGACTGGAGGGTGAGGGGCAGGCCAAGGTGAGTCCCATGGGAGGAGATGGCCAGAAAGAGTGAGATACACCTTGGTGAGGCCATGGGTGTAACGGAGGAGCTGCTGTCTGGGATGGACTAGAGGAGGTTAGCATCATTCATGACCCCTGAATGAAATGAAAAGCTGAACCAAGCAACCATAAAACCCATTGCTACCACCACTGGTCATAGACATTTTCACAGGAATGTGCCTAAAACTAAACAACCCAAGAATATTGAGGAAACGAAGAATAGAGAAGTTGTGGTCAAGGAAATAAAGTGCTCTAATGTAGATTTCTGGTAAAGGCGTGACAGGGACCGGCTCCAGAGAAAAGGCACTACCCCGACTGTCCCTAGAGAAGACGTAACCAAGCTGCATCCCTCTGCTCCTGATGATGCAGATCTGAAACACAGAGGTCAAAGTATTTAAGAGAACAGATAGATAGATCCCTTTGCAGGCACAGTGGGAGCATCATGAGCTCAGGCTAGACCGGGTAAGATTCACAAATGGCCACTGTACAGTTTTTAAGGTGGATGAATTTATTATTCATGTCGGAGAGTTTGGCCTGCGTGTCTCTCTGTGCATCACGTGTGTGCAGTGCCCACAGAGACCAGAAAAGGGTGTCGGTTCCCTGAGGTGGTTGTGTGCTGCTGTGTAGGTGCTGGGAATGGAATAGAGCAGAGGAAGTCCCCTGCAGTAATTTAACTGGGCTCCCTGTTGTCTGGCCTTGATTTGTCACTGTGGATGAATGAGACAGATGCCCCAGTGTCTTATGTTCCCATCTACAGGACTCCAGCTCTAAGTTCATCTCCAGACAGACTTGGCGTCTTCCCCCATTCTCCATATATTGCTTCATATGTCTGTTTTCTTGCTTTTGACGGCTACTCCATTCCTGAACTCTCATTTCCTCCCCTCCCAAGTTTTGGCCAGCCTGATTTTGGATCTTTAAATAAAAAAAAAAAAAAAAAAGATGCATCTCGTGTCTTTGTTTCTCACAGCCTCATTTGCATTCTCGTCTATTCTGGGTCTTCCCCGGGATGCTGTGCATGTGTTCTACTTCCTGTCTTTGGAGGCTCCGTGCAGCTTGAGAATGCGTCTGCGTTAGAGGCTAGTCACTTAGTTTAATTTTTTCATCAAATATGGAATATTTTGACCTATGCAGTGGACACTGGGCATGGTTGATGGTGGATTTGTCTTCAGGGGACAGAGACTAGAGATAATTTTCCAGCATCCTGCATCGTGGGGACTTGGCATTGTGGCATGGACAGGATGTAGATAGTTAACACATATGTCCCCCAGCTTTTCATCATCAAGGCAAAGGGCAGAGCAGTGTCTACTCTCCTTTCAGCCCCTTTCTTTGTCTTTTCATGTTAATAGCATTTTATTGTATTCAACCATATGCACACATTATGAGTGTTTAGCAAATGCTTTTTGATGTGTATGTGTCCTGATTTACACACAAGACAGTTCTATGACTTCAGAGATTATGTTTCTTCAAGTCAGCTACTATCTCAAGTCTCCCAACGCCAGGCTGTGGCCGGCCTGCTCTGCACTATCAATTGGTCTTTGATGCTTAAGAACTTAGTACTAAATGGAGCTTGCATGGGTGTTTTTTGCTTACACTGGAGGTCATTCAGCATATTTTGAAATTCATGTCATGTTGCATATATTCACATTCTATTATTTAAAATAAAAATTAATTGTGTGTGTGTGTGTGTTGGGGAGTGGCATGTGTGCATGAGTGCAGTTGCCTATATAGATCAGAGAGAGCACAGGATCTTCTGGAGTTGGAGTTACAGTAGGTACAGGGTGCTGGGAGGTGAACCTGGGTCGTCTGCAGGAGCTCCATCTTAACCACCGAGCATCTCTCCAGTTCTCTGTATTTTTCATTTCACATGGATGTACCACAGTTTACCCATTTTTCTATTAACGGTGTTGGGCTGTTGCCAATTTTTTCTTAGTTTGAATAAAATGGTTATTTATGTGTGGAGCTTTTTGGTGATTGAGCTCCTGCATCAGTTTCTCTTGGAATATGTCAAGTAGGGTTTTGCCATTGCAGGATCCCAGATTCAAGTTAATCAGAAAGCTTAGTTGTTTTCAAAATGATTATACAATTTTCAGCAGGAGTAGTGCTCACCATTGCTAACACGTAATTGACTCGGCTTCAATTTTAGTCCCTCTGTTGGATGAGTAGGAGTATCATCTTTTCTGTTGGATGAGTAGGTTTATCATCTCCTCTGTTGGATGAGTAGGTGCATCATCTCCTCTGTTGGATGAGTAGGTGTATATCATCTCCTCTGTTGGATGAGTAGGTGTATATCATCTCCTCTGTTGGATGAGTAGGTGTATATCATCTCCTCTGTTGGATGAGTAGGTTTATCATCTCCTCTGTTGGATGAGTAGGTGCATCATCTCCTCTGTTGGATGAGTAGGTTTATCATCTTTTCTGTTGGATGAGTAGGTTTATCATCTTTTCTGTTGGATGAGTAGGTGCATCATCTCCTCTGTTGGATGAGTAGGTGTATATCATCTCCTCTGTTGGATGAGTAGGTGTATATCATCTCCTCTGTTGGATGAGTAGGTATATATCATCTCCTCTGTTGGATGAGTAGGTGTATATCATCTCCTCTGTTGGATGAGTAGGTTTATCATCTCCTCTGTTGGATGAGTAGGTGCATCATCTCCTCTGTTGGATGAGTAGGTTTATCATCTCCTCGGTTGGATGAGTAGGTGTATATCATCTCCTCTGTTGGATGAGTAGGTTTATCATCTCCTCTGTTGGATGAGTAGGTGCATCATCTCCTCTGTTGGATGAGTAGGTTTATCATCTCCTCTGTTGAATGAGTAGGTGCATCATCTCCTTTGGTGGATGAGTAGGTGCACCTTTGTATTTGCTTTGCTTTGTATTTCCCTGATAACTGGTGGTGCTGAATATCTTTTAATATTCTTATAATAATTTAAATACTTTTTTAAATGTGTCTGTCCAAGTCTTTAACAAAGTTTCACTGAGTTATTTGAATTTTAAACATTTAATTTACATTTGAAAAATCTGAATATGCTTCAGCTAAGAGCCAAATATATCCCTGCATTGCCATGGGCTTTCACATTTAAAGCCTGTCTATTTTTAATTTTGTTTTTTAGACAGGGTTTTAATAGATAGCCCTGGCTGGCCTAGAAATCACGTTATAGGCCAGACTGGCCTTCAACTCACAGAGATACCTGTCTGCTGTTGCCTGCTGAGTGCCGAGGTAAAAGGTGTATGCTACCATGTCCAGTTCAAATTCAGTATCTTAATCAGGTCAATCAGCTATTGATCTCAATCCATTTCCCCACATTGTAGAATAAGAAACCTAGGCGCACAGATACTGCATACCTCCCTTAAGGCGAAGCTTCCCACCCTGAAGCACCAGGCCTCTACCTAAGAGACAATGTTGAAAGGAGACCTCTGCAAGAAAGCACACCACACCACTGAACTCGATCCTGCCTTATAAAAAATGTTATTGCACAAAAGTTTTTATTTACACATGTCTCATCGGTATGTGTGATGTGTGATGGGTATCACGCAACACTTCCGCTGTGCAATCTGTGGTCATCACCCCACCCAGTTCCCTCTAGGAGCAGCTGCGAGTATGCTTCCATTGCTGGAGATCAGCTTGTCCTGGACTTTCCATAAGAATTGACTGATGTAATCCATGGTCTCCTGTGACTGGTTTCTTTTGATCCCAGCTTCATTTAAAACCCTTGGGAAAAGACTGTGCAGTCCTGTGCTTCCTGGATACCGCCCATTCTGTCCCCTCAGGGGTAGATGTGACTGAGCTCCAGAGAGAAGTGGGGTCTCTGCTAGTTTTAGGTCTTATTTTTCTGGAGAGTAGGATTCTCATTATCCCCCCCCCCCCCCAGTACTTTTCTATACTAAAAAATTAGATTAAACCTAACAATCACATGTGCATTTGGGGTAAAGTGTCCTATTGAGAACACACATATAATTGTCAACTCAGGATAACTGGAATATCTCTCACATAAAACTCTATTTATTTTGGCTTCCTTCAAAAATCAACCCCCACCAAGCATCCTGACACCCGGCGCTCACTCTCCTTCCTCATGCTCTGGCTGAGTATAAAGTATTGGGAAGACACAGAAGAAACCAAGAGAGCAGTTGGCACGAACCCTCCTCCGAAGCTGCTGGACTGAGGCCGAGGGCTGTAAAGAAATGTTTACTGTGTTAAGTGAGCCCCTGAGATTTAGACCTGTTTACCCAGGCAACTAATCTTGTTTACTTAGACTACCAAGACACTAAAAACACTCTTTGAAAGCCTGCAATTGCGTTTAACTGTGCATTGTGTTTTAAAGCAGTGTGTTGAATGGGCCACTCTCCTGGACTGGATGGATGTGAAGAACTCTAGTTCCTTTCAGATAAGGCCATGGGTGTGGTGGCGGGAGAGAAAACTTTCTGTTACTTCCAGGCATCTTCCTAACTGTTTAGACCTTAAGCTCTTGAAAAGAGCCAGAGAAGAAATTATGTTCATTTTAAATTATATGTACATGTGTGCCTCTGTGTGGGTGTGTGCAGAGGTGTGTATGTGTGTGCAGGTGCCCACAAAGATCAGAAGAAGGCCCCCTGGAGCTTCAAGTGGTTGTGAGCTGCCTGACATGGGTGCTGGGAGTAGAACTCAGATCCTCTGAAAGAGCAAACAGTACATGTTTACCCAGTGAGCCATCTCTCCAGGCCCCATACAGGCTATCCTTAAGGAATAAATCAAACATGTCCAAAACCATTTATGAACATTCTTGGAGCAAATTCCCCAAGCTTCCCTGTCCTTCACTGTCTTTGCTCTTCCCTTCCAGCACACAGGGGCTCCACAGGAAGCCCCAGGAATGGTACTGTGTGCATCGTAGAGCGCAGAGTGAATTATAAAAATCTGTGCTGTTGTAAAGATCAAAACGTCTACCCATCTGGGATAAATAAATCCCATCACAGAATTTATGAGGGGGTTATCTTGAATTATGTGCTGGGTGTTGGGTTTGGCACGTAATAAATATAAATGATCCTCTCAGGACAGTAGATTAGCATCCAGCGGAGAAAAAAGCCAGGCATCTGTGGAATTTAAATGGGAAGATGCCCTATCCCTACAGAGAGAACAGAGCTCCCAACCCCAGGAAACGAAGTTGAATCCTTGTTTTTAAGTTTGGTATGGTCTCCTCCCAGAAGGGAAAGAGCTGATTTATCTCCCTATGGCTTAAAGCACAAGTCTGGCTCTCTGGATTCACTCAGTTCTAGGTCTTTCCACAAAAGAGTCTATTTGCTGTGTGCCAGGTGAGTTGCACCAGCGTAACTTGTGGACTCGTTTGTCCAATCCTAAAGAGAAGTGGAAGGAGACCCTCTATCCATGCACACCTCCCAACAGCTTCATCTTCATTTCCATCCATACAACTCTTCCAGCTGCTTATGAGCTGGGAATGTGCAGCAAGGGGAAGACAAAGACCTACCACCCCCTTTGATGCTAACACACTTCAACAGGTGCTGCCCTGCAGACTGGGTGAGATTCAAAGGCACCTTTGAATCTTCTCAGGTCGATCAAAACTCCCTGAAACAGGGAAGGAACTTGCAGGAGAGCTCACAGTCAACAGAAGATGACCTAGAAATAAGGCGTCAGTGAGAGGGCAGATGGATGTTTTACCAGGAGTTCGAGTGTGGCTGTGGCTTTTGAGGCTTACAAAGACCCAGCATGGCACTGACGATGGCCCTTACTGACAATGTGTGTGGAACTATTCGGGGGAGGTGCCTGACAACCATTTTACCTCAACCTGTGCAGTTTAAGTTTACAAGAGGCTTCTTCTGGTCTCTTCCCCTTTCTGGTTGATGGTTTACATGGCATGTAAGAACAATCAAAAATACAAAAGCAGTATAAGGCTCTTGGTGGATCCCTAACTGTGTATTTACATGATATTGACCTGTACATTTTGAATTCCCAGTCTTCACAGCACATCAATTATGGAGGAAGGTCATTGGTTAATTAATAAAGAAACTGCTTGGCCCTCATAGGTTAGAATATAGGTGGGTGGAGTAAACAGAAGAGAATGCTGGGAGGAAGAGGAAGTGAGCTCAGATGCTATTTCCTCTCCTCTCTGGGGCAGACCCGATGAAGCAAGCCGCCAGGTCAGACATGCTGAATCTTTCCCGGTAAAACCGGTGCTAGACAGTTTATTAGAGATGGGTTGATGGGGATATCAGAATTAGCCAGTAAGGGCTAGAAATAACGGGCCAAGCAGTGTTTAAAAAAATACAGTTTGTGTGTTGTTATTTTGGGGCATAAGCTAGCCAGGTGACCAGGAGCTGGGGCGGCAGGAATGCAACCCGCAGCTCCTACTACACATCAGTGTGGAGGGTGTGTCACCAGGAGGAGTGCTGTTGTACCTGTCAATCATTTGGTTATTGTGGTAGTGGTGGCATTTGTCATTGTGTGGGTTTCTCTCCATACTTCTAGACATGTGTGCTTTCTATGTAATTAGAAGAACGGACAAAGAAGATTTGCCAGGGTCCCTTTATGTACTCCTGCCTCCCCCAATGAAGGTACTGGAGAGATGCTTCAACAGTTAAGGATACCGTCTGCTTTTCCAGAAAACCTAGGTTCAGTTTCCAACACCCACATGGCAGCTCACAATCCTGTGTAACTCCAGTCCCAGAGAATCTACCACCCTCTTCTGGCCTCTGCAGACACTGCATGCAACACAGAAATACATGTAGGCATACACTCATGAACATGAGAAAATAAAATAAATAACAATAAATAATAATAATGAAAATATAAAAATAAATAAAAATAAAGCAGCAAACACGTACAGCTAAGAGAGGTTCAACAACTATCAGTTTCAAATCTTTTAGGGACTCTGGAAGGCCTGTACTCATTCTGTGTTCTACTCTCGTTCTATTTCCTATTCTCTATCTCCTGTCCCACTACACTGTCTAGTTTGTCCTTGAAGGTGTCTCAAGCATCCACATTCCACAGTTCCTCCTATGTGGCAGTTCCAGTCAAGGAGATTTTAGCAGAATGACTACATAAGGCCTATGGTGAAAGGGTTTTCAGTAGTTGTTTTAACGGGTACAAACCTCTTTGTCTTGAGCCTTTATTTTCTTCTTGCCTAGGGGACACTGTGACTATTTCAGTGGGTAATGATGTTTTTCAAACCTTTTAAGTTTGAAAGCTGGGTGCTAAGGAGCTTGTGTCCTGATGATACTGTAGAAATGTCACACCAAGCAGGGGCGGTGGTGACACAGGCCTTTAATCCCAGCACTTGGGAGGCAGAGGCAGACGGATCTCTGTGAGTTTGAGGCCAGCCTGGTCTACAAGAGCTAGTTCCAGGACAGGGTCCAAAGCTACAGAGAAACCCTGTCTCGAAAAAAAAGAAAAGAAAAAAAAATGTCACACCAGCCACTGACTCCTTTCTTGGTTTGTTTGAAGCCATTGCAATTTATCTTCTCTGTTATGTCATACTAACCTCAATGCCTAGCTAATAAAACCACTCATTCCCAGATGCTCCACTTTGGGGTGTGAGCACTCTGCAAGAAGGCTCCTTTCTCCAAGAACACGAGCTTGGTGAAACGCTGACTAAACGTGGCAGGTGGGGCATGTTTCACTTCCTTCTGATTTCTTCAAGGCACCAACGAGGCTTAGCTTAGCAAGAAGCATCTTTTAAAGTTCTGCTGAGTCTGAGGGTAAACAAATTTTGTTTTGGTTCTTGTCTGCAAGGTGAAGAGTGGTAGAAACAGCCACTGGGGAGAGAAACTCTGGGATAGAGCAAAGCGCATGGCTTCTAATGGCTGGGGAATTTGTGTAAATAGATTTTGCTTTTGCTTTCTGGCTACTCAGACCTGGATAATCACTCAGACACTATATTCATTACAACACCGTTTAGCCAGCAACTCAGGCATATTCCTAGCTAGCTCTTAGATCTTAAATTAACCCATTTCTATTGTTTTATATTTTATTATGAGGCTTGTGGTTTGTTACCTCACATCTTGCTTCTTGAGCTTCTTCATGGCATCTGCCTGACTCACCTTCTTTCCCCCTGCATTCAGTTTAGTTTTCCCAGTTACCTATATTCTGCCTTGCCATAGGCCAAAGCAGTTTCTTTATTAACCAATGGCAACAAAACATATTCACAGAATACAGAGGGAAATCCCACATCAAATTTGGGCTGTAGTATATGTCCAAACCCATTATTGTTCTTTCTCAGCAACGAGTTCTGGGATTTTAAAATGAACTTGGCCTCTGATTGAAATAGGGAAGCTCACAAACTAGCTTGCCAAGGAGAGTCATCACCAAGTACCTGGCACCTCCTGGGACCTTTTCCTGCATCTGTGTGTTCTTCCTTCTCTTTTATTAAAATTAAAATTTTGTTTTGAGTATATGGGTATTCTACCTTCATGTGTGTCTGTGTGTATGGATATTCTACCTGCATGTGTGTGTCTGTGTGTGTATGGGTATTCTACCTGCATGTGTGTGTCTGTGTGTGTATGGGTATTCTACCTGCATGTGTGTGTCTGTGTGTGTATGGGTATTCTACCTGCATGTGTGTGTCTGTGTGTGTATGGGTATTCTACCTTCATGTGTGTCTGTGTGTATGGGTATTCTACCTGCATGTGTGTGTCTGTCTGTGTATGGGTATTCTACCTGCGTGTGTGTGTCTGTGTATGTATGGGTATTCTACCTGCATGTGTGTGTCTGTGTATGTATGGGTATACTACCTGCATGTGTGTGTCTGTGTATGTATGGGTATACTACCTGCATGTGTGTGTCTGTGTGTATGGGTATTCTACCTGCATGTATGTGTCTGTGTGTGTATGGGTATTCTACCTGCATGTATGTGTCTGTGTGTATGGGTATTCTACCTGCATGTATGTGTCTGTGTGTATGGGTATTCTACCTGCATGTATGTGTCTGTGTGTATGGGTATTCTACCTGCATGTGTGTCTGTGTGCTGTTTGTGTACCTGGTCTCTATAGAAGCTGGAGGAGGCCATTGTATCTCCTGGAACTGGAGCTACGAATGGCTATAAGCTGCTGTGTGGGTGCTGGTAACCAAACCTAGGTCCTTTGGAAGAGCAGCCATTGCTCTTACCCAGTGAGCCATCTCTCCAGAGCCCATTCCTCTGTTTCTATACTAACAGATTATAACCTCAGGATATACAGTATACCCACTCAGCACTGTGGGCTCAGCTGTTTGGCCCCCTGAACTGTGGTCAGTTCAGCACAGCTGAGTTCTGGGGGGGGGGTGCTTAGTTCATTTGGTTCATCTGGGGCAAGGGTGTGGCCTGAGACTGAACATCATTTCAGGAGTTCACCAAATTAAGAACCTAGTGACATGGTGAGGTTGGTGACATGGTGAGGTTGGTGACGTGGTGAGGTTGGTGACGTGGTGAGGTTGATGACGTGGTGAGGTTGATGACGTGGTGAGGTTGGTGACGTGGTGAGGTAGGTGACGTGGTGAGGTTGGTGACGTGGTGAGGTTGATGACGTGGTGAGGTTGATGACGTGGTGAGGTTGGTGACGTGGTGAGGTTGGTGACGTGGTGAGGTTGGTGACGTGGTGAGGTTGGTGACGTGGTGAGGTTGGTGACGTGGTGAGGTTGGTGACGTGGTGAGGTTGGTGACGTGGTGAGGTTGGTGACGTGGTGAGGTTGGTGACGTGGTGAGGTTGGTGACGTGGTGAGGTTGGTGACGTGGTGAGGTTGGTGACGTGGTGAGGTTGGTGACGTGGTGAGGTTGGTGACGTGGTGAGGTTGGTGACGTGGTGAGGTTGGTGACGTGGTGAGGTTGGTGACGTGGTGAGGTTGATGACGTGGTGAGGTTGGTGACGTGGTGAGGTTGGTGACGTGGTGAGGTTGGTGACGTGGTGAGGTTGGTGACGTGGTGAGGTTGGTGACGTGGTGAGGTTGATGACGTGGTGAGGTTGGTGACGTGGTGAGGTTGATGACGTGGTGAGGTTGGTGACGTGGTGAGGTTGATGACGTGGTGAGGTTGGTGACGTGGTGAGGTTGGTGACGTGGTGAGGTTGGTGACGTGGTGAGGTTGGTGACGTGGTGAGGTTGGTGACGTGGTGAGGTTGGTGACGTGGTGAGGTTGGTGACGTGGTGAGGTAGGTGACGTGGTGAGGTTGGTGACGTGGTGAGGTTGGTGACGTGGTGAGGTTGGTGACGTGGTGAGGTTGGTGACGTGGTGAGGTTGGTGACGTGGTGAGGTTGGTGACGTGGTGAGGTTGGTGACATGGTGAGGTTGATGACGTGGTGAGGTTGATGACGTGGTGAGGTTGGTGACGTGGTGAAGTTGGTAACATGGTGAGGTTGGTGACGTGGTGAAGTTGGTAACATGGTGAGGTTGGTGACGTGGTGAAGTTGGTAACATGGTGAGGTTGGTGACGTGGTGAAGTTGGTAACATGGTGAGGTTGGTGACGTGGTGAAGTTGGTAACATGGTGAGGTTGTCAATATGGTGAGGTTGGCGACATGGTGTGGTTAACTACATGGTGAGGTTGACAACGTGGTGAGGTTAACTACATGACGAAGTTGGTGACGTGGTGAGGTTGATGACGTGGTGAGGTTGGTGATTTTCATCTGGAACCAGGTGTGGTGAATCTGGAGGACACAGGCTGTGTTTGGCAGCCACAGATAAATCCATCTGGAAACGGTTGTCCTTTTCCAGGAAGCAGAAACTATAGGGAGACCCTAAAACCTGAAGTGAAATGGGGCGTGTTTCCTTGCGACATGAACCCCACCACTGGTTCCTTATGTCCTACAGATGTGAGACCAAGTGCTTAAAAACATTCTAAAGCACACATGTATGGTCTGCCCAGCAGGCTTTTCCTCAGTTGTCCTTCTATGGACTTGGTCAGCTGTGTGGACTCTCAAAATGGTACCAGCTTTCTCATTGCTTGTGTGAGTTGTGACATGTAAAACAGAAGACTTTGAGTGGAGGTAGGTGGTGCAGACATATCACCTCCGACTCTCTGGGATGTTAGGGGCCTCCTGGACCTGAGATGGGGCTAGAAACACCCCCTCTACACATGAGAAATGAAAGGCCTGAGAGGCAGAGCTGGCTGCCCCAGGTCAGGCTGGAATGAGAACTGCAGCCCCTAGGTCTTTCTCTAAGGAGGCTATGGGAGGAACATACGGGGGAGAAAACTGAGAGCTCACTCATTCCCCTTCACTTTTTGTTCATTTTCTGGCTCCACAGCATAGATGCAGATTAGATCTGGAGTAGACCCACCCTCCTGGCTCCAAAGTATCACATTCCCCCACTGTGGATGGATGTTTTCTCCTGTGCTGGAACATGGGCTGCTGGGAATGGTGTTTACATTTTTCTCTTATCTCAGGCAGTCTCTTTTGGTCTCGCTCCTCTGTGTGTTCTGTTGGATAAGCTTTGCTATTCGACTCTTCCCATGGTCCATAGGACTGACCGTTCACCTTCGCTGAACCTCTTACTTTCCTTTCCATAAGACATGTGAGTTGTGCCTGAAAGCCTGCTTGTGTAAATCCCTCCCTCCTGATCAACACTGAGATGTCTCCTCTATCCTCCCTGGTAGAGAGGAGATGTCTCCTCCATCCTCCCTGGTAGAGAGGAGATGTCTCCTCCATCCTCCCTGGTAGAGAGGAAATGTCTCCTCCATCCTCCCTGGTAGAGAGGAAATGTCTCCTCCATCCTCCCTGGTAGAGAGGAAATGTCTCCTCCATCCTCCTGGTGCTGCTGAGATGTCTCCTCCATTCTTTCTGGTAGAGCTGAGATATCTCCTCCATCCTCCCTGAGATGTCTCCTTCATCCTCCCTGGTACTGCTGAGATGTCTCCTTTATCCTCCTTGGTAGAGCTGAGATGTCTCCTCCATCCTCCCTGGTGTGCTGAGATGTCTCCTCCATCCTCCCTGGTGTGCTGAGATGTCTCCTCCATCCTTCCTGGTGTGCTGAGATGTCTCCTCCATCCTCCTTGTGCTGCTGAGATGTCTCCTCCATCCTCCCTGGTAGAGCTGAGATGTCTCCTCCATCCTTCCTGGTAGAGCTGAGATGTCTCCTCCATCCTCCCTGGTAGAGAGGAGATGTCTCCTCCATCCTCCCTGGTAGAGCTGAGATGTCTCCTCCATCCTCCCTGGTGTGCTGAGATGTCTCCTCCATCCTTCCTGGTAGAGCTGAGATGTCTCCTCCATCCTCCCTGGTAGAGCTGAGATGTCTCTCCATCCTCCCTGGTGCTGCTGAGATGTCTCCTCCATCCTCCCTGGTAGAGAGGAGATGTCTCCTCCATCCTCCCTGGTACTACTGAGATGTCTCTTCCATCCTCCCTGGTGTGCTGAGATGTCCACTACATTCTTTAACTTGCTGGGTGGGGACCAGTGCTATGAGTCTCCCGCCCTTCATTAAAATACTTTTATCCTGAAATCTCGCAACCCTGAGCTCATCTTTCCCTTCCTAATAACAAATGCTTTACTGTCAGTTTATAGAACATTGAAGAAACATTGGCTTTAGTCTTAATAATACAGAAACCATTTTTTTTTGCCCCAAGACCCAGAACAGTATTTTGAGGAATTTTCTTTTTTAAAAAACTGAACAAAGAAAAATTGCAATAGCCAAGTTTCTTGGCTCTTGCTGTTTCCTTTCAGGCTCTAAATGGTAACCAGACATGAACTTAAATTCCCCGGCCCCCATAGCTGCCTTCCCCTTCCCTTTTTTCTCTGGTGGTTCATTATTTTCTCCAAATTAAAGCATTCTGATTGGAATGCAGGAGCATAAAGAGACAGTGCAGCAGGGAGTTCCTGTTGCTCAGAGGGACCACATCTCAGGGAAGCTTCCTTGTCTCTGATAGGATTGATTGTCTGAAGGGAGCATGCTTTTATTAGTTAGATCAGTTTTAAAAGGAAGTCTTCCCCCCATCACCCATGATAGCGGGTGGATAAACAATGTCTTAGGATATTTTAGAGGCTCCTATATCTAAGTCTGGAACCATGCTCCCAGGCTGAGGTTTGAGGGTTCCCGGACAAAGCGGAAGCCGACTGTTCCCTGCTTTTTCAGACCTGACGAGAGTGTGGATGTGGCGGGATATTAACAGTCAGAAGAAAAAGGAACTTCTGTTTCCTCTGATGGGTACATGGGAAGAGGGGAAGCTTGTCATTTCTAGGAGTGTGTGCTGTGGATGCGTTAACACAAGGTTCCTCCCAGGAAGGGCCATGGTGTTGGCTGGGAGCGAATTTCGTATGTGCTTGAGAGTAGAGGGTGGTGTGCGCAGAAGCCACAGGACATGGGAGGAGATTGCACAGGCATGAGAAGACATGAAGAGGAGATGGGGTTCTATGTATGGGATGCAGAATGGAGGGAAGGGGAGTCAGAGCCAATGGCAGGCCAGAATGACAGCGGTGTCACCTCCACTGAGCAGTGACCTGATGACTGTTGCATTCTAAAGCACCTATCCTGTTCCAGTGCAGACAACAGATGTTTTCAGAACAGAAGGGATCCATTCTAACATTGACTGTCCCTTATGTAGCATAGGGGCCCCTCTGAAGTAGTAAGATGTTCCTGTTCTCTGAGAGCTCAGTCTGTGAGTGAAGACAAACCCTAAGCAGGCACATCGAGAGAGAAGGGGCCAGTCCCCGTGGTGGTGAGTGCACTGGGGATATCAATAGTCAAACAAGAACAACGAAGAAACACCCTAGCGTGGGGACTTTTATAATAGGGTCCTATTAGGTATCAGGAAAGCCTCTTAAAGAAGGCAGGGGTGTCCAACCTAGAGCCAAGTCCATTGCCTGTGAGTTCATCACATTCTGGTCCTCAGACACGATGTGTCCGGGGATGCTGCTTCTGCCCACTCTTCTCCTTGGCCTTTGTGTCATTCCTGAGCAGCTGGACTTGAAAGAATGTTCAAGAACACCTAGCTCAATTCCCAGAGAGGGACTGCTGCCCCGACTTGGAGCTAGCCCAGGCTCCTGGTTAGGTTTTCAGCCCCCCACCCCGTATTTGGCCCTTCCATCTGTGCTGAGTCCCTGCATACTGGTTCCTGGCCACTTTCATCTCTGGGTTTATGGAGACTCCAAATACCTGCAGAAAATGATTAACGATCCATTTTATTTCCTGGCATCTCCTAGTGCAAAAGGTCTTGGACAGCAACCAATTTAATTTAAACTCTAGAAACAGCCATTTTTTTCATCCTGGATAATATTAACGATATTTTTTACATGCCTGGAGCATGAAGCATATTTAAGACCCTCAAATAACATTTTTCCATTTATAGAGTTGCATTGAGTGAAAAGTCCAAATTGAAAATAATATATGAAAAAAAGATTCTTCTTTATCATTTGTTTACTTAAAATTTGAAAAATTTATAAGACATTTATTGTTTAAACTTATGAAAATATTTTTTTCATAATTAAATTTTGTTGCCTATAATTTAATCTCAAATACAGTTTCCTGGAGATGAAAATCTTTTTAGAAAGAAATGGTGTAGCTAAACTATGGAAGACCTGCTGTGCAGGTTCTTAGGGTATTCTCTGACCCACCAGCTCTCTTTACTTTTATATTTTTAGAGGTCTGTTTTATTTTATGTGTGTAATTGCTTTACCTTGTATTCATGTACATGTACCATGTGTGTGCAGTACCTTCAGGTACCAGAGGAGGGCATCAGGTCCTCAATAAGTGTGGCTACAAATCATTGCTGAGATGTATGGGAGCTGGGAACTGAACCTGGGTCCTCTGCTTAGCCATCTCCCAGTGCTCCTTCCTGCAGAGTTGTCTCTGAAGCTCTCTCCAGCTCTTTTTTATGTAATTAGCTTCTGAGGGAAAAATCGGGCATGTCTGGGTCATAAAGGTCCCTAGATACTCAAAAATTAGGAAGAAATTTTATCTGGGTAGAAAGAAATCTATCAGCAAATCTTGATGCAGCCCACTGTAGAAAGACTTCCTGTGTCTCCCTTCTCTTCTGGGTGACTCAGATGTTTCATGAACGTGGTTTGCAGAGGTGAAATCCATGTGCTGGAAAATGAACTAAGCTTCCCCAGTTCAAACAGATAAATTTCCCATGGCTGTTGTACACTGAGAGGACATTCTGTGGGACATACTGCTTGGGTGAGAATAACAGAGCCAGGGTAAGGAGCCCACCTGGGAGCACTGGAATTCATGTTTGAATATCCACCAGATGCTTCATTTTCCTCTTGTGTGCTCTGAAGAGGTCGAAGTGACACATGAGCTTCTAAGATTCTCCAGGTCGGCCTTTCTCAGCAGTGCCACAGAAATTCCCATGCTGAGATTCATGAGCCTGGCTCTGTGGCCCTGACAGCAGGAAGCTAGCACACTAAGGTCTGATCCCAGTGGATGAGCTTCCTCCGGCTGCTGCGACAAACACAACACCGTAATACACCGTGGCTTTATTCCCTTATGGCTTTGGAAACCAGAAGCTCAAAGTCAGGGTGTGAGAGGACGCTGGTCTCTCCTGAAGGTTTCTCCTACAGTCCTCGCTTCTAGCACTGAGTAGCTTCCAGCTGTGGCTTGCAGCTGTTTCGCACTCTGTGCTCTGCATCCTTGGTCCTGTTGCGGCCTCATGTCTGTCTTTGTCAAATTTCCCTTTCCCTTTCTCCTTTAAGAGTGCACGTAAGTAACTGCAGTTTAGGTCTACCAAAGTTATTCAGGAAGGCCTCACCATACATAATCTTAGATACAGTCATGCTTTCAAATAACCCACTTTTACCTTAAGGAAGGCCCCAGTCCTTAGGGCCATCACTGACCTTACCGTTCTAACCCCGGGTCCATTGTGATGTGCCCTTTACTTACAGAGGCTGCAGGAAAAGCCTGCAGGCAGGAGGCCAGCGGATGAGTGTCTGCTTGCTCACCAGATCTGGGATGAAATGTCATAATCAGACTCTACAGAACAAACGGCTGAGCAAGACCCACAGCGACCACAGCGCCATGATTGCTGCTGAGTTTGTTTATGAGAGCAAAGAAAGCAGCCATGTTGGGGAGCCATGGTGGTTTTCACATCCTGGAAGCTATGTAGAAAGAGCTGATCAGGAATGCATTCCCTGGGCGTGCAAACTGATTTCATGTTCAAAAGGACCACAAGGCATGAACAATGAAAAAAAGAGCTCTTCCCAGGCTTAAGACTATGAACTGGCTTTCACAAGTTCTTGATTTGGCCAGTTGGGGACAAAGGGACATGCCACCGTGATGTTCTGGCTGATTTTCCCTGGCATTAGGGCTGTTGAGGACACACAGGCAATGAAGCACACGGCTACCGTTACTGAACCTTGCACTGGGGAAGGTTTTCCTTCCTAACCTCAACAGGCCAGGAAGGGAAAGCCATAGTGGTGTCTCAGTTCCCAGTATGCAGTTCTGTTGTTCACCACTTTAGGCTAAGAGCACAGCAGGATGCCCTTCTGAAGGTGTTCTCGGTCAAACTGGGTCTTCTTCTGTGGCAGCGCTCCTGAGTGAAGTTCTGGTTAGTCAGCTTCACTGTCTTGGGGACACTTGAGAAATGGCACTGATGTCCTTCTGGTCATCAAAAGCTCCCAATCCCTTGCCTAATGCTTTCTTTTCAATGAGCCGCACGACTCTGGTGGACCTCTAGAGGTTACGCATTGGGACAACCTATCTTGACTTTATCAATGGATAAAGTCTATCTTCTCTTTGCCAAAAGTCTAGGAACTCATTCCAGGACACAAGATGTAGTAAACTCATGACTATTTGCCCTTCAGTGACAATCTTAGACAAGATCACTTCTAAGGATGTGCTGGCTTTTGGACCTTTCATCTCTCCTTGCGGATATTGTGTAGGTATTGCTCCTGTCATGGAAATTCCTTTCTAGATCTGTTTTTCTGAACGCACTTCCTCATATAACCAAGCAAGCGCAGTAGTGGTCCAGGGTCTTGGCATCACCACACTGGTCTTGGGATTGAATACTTACAATACCCAAATAGTGCTAATGAGATTGGTTTGCTAATAATTTGCTGATTGTACTTATTGAAGCCTTCCAAATATTTAGAAAGTTGTGTACACACAACTCACGTAGATGGATTTATCTTTGGGCCACCAGCCCACAAAAAATGACATGAAGACTTCTTATTAACTATGAAAGCTCAACCTTAGCTTAGACTTGTTCTTAACTAGTTCTGACAACTTAAATTAAGCCATATTAAAATCTACATTCCTGATGTGACTCGGCTACCCTTACTCTGTACTGCTGCCCACCCTGTTTCCTCCTCTCCTGGCTGGAGACCCCGCCTTCCTTCCTCCCTGAGACCTCCCTGTCCCAAGAAGTTCTGCCTAACCCCTTCCTGCCTAGCTGTTGGCCATTCAGCTCTTTGTTAAACCAACCACCGTGACACATCTTCACACAGAGTAAAGGAATATTCTGCAGCAAACTCAGACATCATTTGGGGATGAAATAATCTCTTCAGCTTTCTCCCTAATTTAACCTTTTTCTCTGAGCCTCTCTCAATCATTGGAATAGAAACCAGGCCTGACTTTGCCTCTGTAGCACTCTTCTGCCAGGTTCCGGGATTGCAAATTGCTGATTTCCCTCTCCTCTCCTCTCCTCTCCTCTCCTCTCCTCTCCTCTCCTCTCCTCTCCTCTCCTCTCCTCTCCTCTCCTCTCCTCTCCTCTCCTCTCCTCTCCTCTCCCCTTCCCTTCCCTCACTTCCCCTCTCCTCCCGTCCCCTCTCCCCTTCCCTCCCCTGTCCCCTTTTCTCTCCTCTCCTCCCCTCCCTTCTCCTTTCCTCTTCTTCTCTCCTCCTTTCCCCTTTCCTCTCCTTTCCTTCTCTCTCCTCCCCTCTCCTCCAAATGCCCCTCCCCTTCCCTCTCTTCCTCTTCTGTCTCCTCCCCTCTCAAATTTTCTTCTTGTGGTGCTAGGATTCAAACCCAGAGCCTTGTGCGTGCTAAGAAAATGTTCTACCAATGAGCTGTATCTCTACCCTTTATGTTTTTGAGACAAGGTTTTGCTATGTAGGTTAGGCTGACCTTTAACTTACTATGTAGGCCAATCTGTCCCCAAACTCATAATTTTCTTGTCTTTATTTCCTAAGTTACAGGTGTGCTACCACAGTGTGTTTGTTACTATGATTTTGCAGCTGAAGCTCCAGAAAGATTCTGTGTGTGAGAAGCCAAATAATAATAATAATAATAATGATGATGATGATGATGATGATGATGATGATGATGATGATGATGAAATATGAGACAGGGTCTCACCATGTAGTGTTTGTTGCCCTTGAACTCACAGGGATCCCCTTACCGCTACCCTCTGTGTGCTGGAATTAAAGGCTGCATTTGGAAGAGCATTCACCAGGGAAAAATGTGTATTCATGATAGGTGTTTCTCCCCAAGACTAGAAGAGAGACTTTCCAAATCTCCTCTTCTGGTGGAGGAATCAGCAGGTAGATTGGGCCATTCGATGTCTGTATGTTTTGGCCCACTCTTATTGCTCATACATAATTATTCATGGTGCCCCGCTGTGGCTGGAACACGAATTATCCCAAAAGTACATGTGTGGAATTTTACTCCCCAGTGCAGCTGTGCCCAGAAGTGGGGACTTTAAGACATGTGTAGATCAAGTCTCCAGTCTCATAAATAGGTCGGCGCTGTTTGTGGGAGTGGGATTGTTAGAAAGTCTTCTCCTGTTTTCAAGTGAAGAGAGAGAAAGATGACCTCCCTAGATGTGGCCCTGTGACCTTGGCTTGCCCAGTCTCCAGAGCTGTGAGCCAGACAAGTTCCACCATCGTAAAATCACTCAGCCTGCAGAACTTTGCTAAAACAGAAAAATCAACGAAGACAGGCCCCCTTTTACTTTCGAAACTCTTTGAATGGACATTAAATTTTCTTCTCACTCTAGTTAGGGAAAGTTTGAGAAGTCTCATCCGACAGAACCTTCAAATGAGGACCCAAGTTGTCCCCGTCGTCAAGGTACATATGAGGATGGGAGTTTGGGTTAGCAGAACAGCTTCGCAGCAAATATGCAAACTGTCATAGTCAAGATCAAGCATGGTCAGCTGCTCAGTGCTGGAGAAGGCCTTGTATCCCACAGCTCTAAAGGGCTCGGGGGGAAAGGGTGTATGACAAGAAGCAAATACAATTAAAAGAAATACTTCAGAAAGAACGTAAGAACTGGGATAGAGGAGAGTTCTGAGAACATGACTTATGGACCCAGATGGCCATTGAACTCATGAATCCACAGGAACTCTGGTTACCACTCTAAGGCTGAGCCTGTCAACCTTCCAGCGTGCGTGGAGGAGGGACCAGTGAGGGCAGACTTCTAGCTGAGGAGTTACTCTGCATCTCATTTTAGTCAGCTAGTGACTAGCGCTACACTTTGATTCAAAGCGAATTTTATTGGCTATCTCGGGAACATTAGAATGTAATCAAATCATCATACAACATCTCAAGATCATACTAGAACTAAAGACAGTGGTATAACAAGTAAGGCAGCCCTTGGAAACAAGAAAGAAAGGGAGGAAGGGAGGGAAGGGAACATGTGGGAAGGGAAGAAGGGAGGGAGGGAAAGAAGGAAGGGGGAAGAGAAGGAAGAGAGGAAGCAAGGAAGGAGGAGGAAGGAAGGAAGGGAAGGAAGAAAGGAGGAGGAAGGAAGGGAAGAAGGGAAGGACGGAAGGTGGGAGGATCAGATGGAGGGAGAGAGATATCCCCATGAATAGCACTGGAAATCTGCAGCAAAGGCAAGAAGTTTAGTGATCTGCTTTTCGCCCTTCAAATGCAGTGTTCTGTTGACACACTCTTTGGTAGGTTCCCTCCCTCAGTCAGCTTAGTTCTGTTGTGCTGTACACTTAAACAACCTGTCTCTAACCTGGTTATGACTTCTGAGAGGTTAGGGGTGCACAGCCAAAGCACAGTTATGGAAGTCCACGCAGCTCCCACATCTACCGTTGTTCTTGTCTTGACCCTGGGGAATACCTGGCCTCGTCTGTTTCTGAGAACCATTAATCACCTTTGACCCACATGTACTGACCCGAGCAATGACATGTTGGAACATGTGGTCAGTCATCAGCTTTCTTCAGCTGGCATATGCGCACCTATGATTCAGACGCCTGAGCACCTCTGGCAGCCAACACTCTAGGGGCTGGCAAGCCAAGCAGTTTGACAGCCATTGCTAGTGGACTTCCTTCCCTCTACAACCTGGACTTTGGCATAAGAGTCACCTCACTCCTCCATCTACCCTGAAAACAAAACAAAAGGCCATATTTCGTTCTCAGCGTTGTCCCTGAGCCTCGAGGGTCTGGAGCCTCCGATAGATCTGTCCGAAGGCCTGTCTTCCCCGTGTGCACAAACAAATCCCCAGGTTTTCGATTCCTTTGGTTTTATAGGTGTCCCAGGCTGCTGCCTGCATTCTTCTGTGGTCGGCTCACCCCTCAGTGATTCCGGGAGGCTTACTAATCTCCACCACACCGCATTTTATGAGGCTCAAGCCGTGCCCCCTCCTTGCTGCTTTTGTTTCTTCTTGCACGGAAATGATTCGCTTTTCCCTTTCGGTATCTTAAACCTGGTCTGAAAACAGAGAGAAAAGAAACTCCACATCCTAGCTATCAGAGAGGCCTGATGTCCCAAACCTGAAGGGATCAGCTTGGGTCTACACCCGAGCCGTGCTGTGGCTTATCACTTGTCTGGCTCACAGAACCCACACCGTTGTTTTCCCAGGACCTGCTGGAGATGCTTGGGATCACGTGTTTCTGTTCTGAGGTGTGTCTTTCCACAGATGGAGCTGTATTTCTGTTTGACATAGTTTTCAACATCTGCCTTCATTGTTCTAGGATGTTTTGCACAGGTCTGTTGTTTTTTCTGCAGCCCCACTCAGGATCCTGGACATGTGGCTGCACCCTAATAGGAGATATTCTTTGTTCAAAAAAGATGTGTCCATAGTTATCTGTACAGCTTGGTTCGAGGGAACAGAAGAGTTACCCCAAACACTTCTATCCTACTGGCCTGCTAGGGCATTTAAACCCCAGTCGTCAGACCACGTGGGTTTCTCGGAATTGAAGTTAGCCTACAGACGCCATTTAGCTGTTAACTCTTAAGTGTGTATTTTTGTCTTCCAGTTTCAGGACCCATATATGTGAGTGTGGACCACGGACACCAAGCATTTGTGGACATGATAATCAAGTTCTGAGAAAGGAAGCCCTATGTGCCTGACTCTGCCAGTGGCTGTGTAGTCTTCTGAGATCATCCTCACTCAGCCTAACCTCTTTGGGAGGCTCCAGAGAGCAGGTAAGACAAGGAAAGAGGGAATGTGAAGGACTTGGGCCACCCGACCCCATGACTCTCCTTTGTGTGGTCCCCAGGGTTTGAGGAAATGAGTACCAGAAAAAGCTCTAGGTTCTTGACCTATGGTTTAAAATTTGCATTTCATTTCCTTTTTGGTAAGAGCTTTATTGAGATATAATCATCACACTATGCAATGTACCCACTTAAAGTGTATAATCAGGTGGGCAGTTTGCCTGTGCCCAATGTACAATGAGCAAGGTACTAAATAAACCCATACTTTCACAAAACAGCCGTAAAGAGTGCCCAGCTTGGTGGCTTCACACCGCTACAGTCTGTCCAGTGGACTCTGATCACATTTCCAGTCCTCGGCGTCCTCTCTAGAAGGGCCTCAGCCACCACTGTTCGTGCATTCCCTTCTCAGCCCTTGTTGTTGTGTTCTTCTAACTGGTGGTCTTTCTCCTCCACCCTTCCTTCCCGTCTCCCTCCTCATTTCAGCTCCTCCCAGGCAGGACAGCGCCTGTCCTCACAGGTCCTCAGTTTCTAGGGCTCACGACTGTTGTGGTCTGAATACGGAATGTTCCCTGCAGGTTCAAGTGTTGAATGTTTGGTCCTCAGCTAATGGCTCCCTTTTGAGAGGTTTTGGAAACTTCAGGAGATGGGGCCTGGGGAAGAATTTGTGTGCTCTCCCGGGTTACACCGGACTCCAGGAAGCTCTCTGCTTCCTTCCTCCTCTCCCACAAGCTCCACAGTGTTCCAGCCAAGCTCATGGTATGCTTGACAAACCCCTGGAAACTGAGCAAAATAAGTTCTCCCTGCTTCCTGCTATTTGGCTACAGCAACAGTAATGGTTACAAAGGCAGTTCAGCATTGGGGATAGAAAGACAGAGCAGGAGAGGGCCGTGGAAAGAGAAGCGACCGTTGTCTTAACCAGATGCGTCTCTTTCAGTGAACTGCTGTCAGGGTTCCCACAAGATGGCAGAGAGGAAGGGAGAGGACATTTGACCCCAGGATGCTGGGAGCTTGTGTGAGCTGGAGAAATGACACGCCTTCTCTGAACCCACGAGGCGGCGACACCTCTGGTTCTTATAGCTCTGCCCCCGAGGATGCTGCTGAGCCCTCTGTCTCCAGCAGAGACGGTGTCTCCAGCTGCCTGCCCCACAGACTGCAGATCTCCCTTCCCCACTCACCATACCCAACACACACTCTTATGAGGATGGAATTTCCCAACGCCTGGGGTCTCAGGCCCATGTGGCAGAAGAAAGGGCAGAAGGAAAGCTGTGCTTTGGGTGTGCAACGAGCCAGCGCTAAATTAGTGTGAAAGCCTTGTCTGCAAGTTTACAAACACACAATTACAGCTTGCACAGTTATCTAAATCCACTTTCTTGCCTTATAATTTTATGGTTAGAAGCATTATGGTTGTTTTTAGATTTTCATTATAACTACGGTAGCCACAGACGGAACCCAATAGTGTTTGCTTATTTGTGTAGCAAATTACACCCCTCAGCGAGCTCCACTGTGTAATTTGCACGGGGCGTATATTCTAAAAAAAATAAAAAGAGTATACATTGGTCTGAGGGTCTCCTTCTTTAATTCTATTGTCTTTCCAAATCAGCACTTGAGAGTACAATTTAAGAAACAAACTGTACGTCAGCTGATGTGAGATTACACGCATACCGGAGGAGGGGCAGCTGAGCCAAAGTCCAGTTCCCCACGCAGCCAGTAATGAGGAGGGAGTCAGCTGACTTCACTTAATATTTACCACAGAGGGAACTCTGGCATCTTATTCTCTTTGTTATCTTGGCACAAGCTCGGGCCATCCGGGAAAGAAGATGCCTCCTTCAGTCGGCCTCCAGGCAGGTCTGCGGGGCATTTTCTTGATTAATGAATGATGTGGAAAGACCCAGTCCACTGCAGATGATAACAACCCTGGACGTGGCCCTGGGTTGTGTAAGAAAGCAGGCTGAAAAGGCCAAGGAGCTCAAGCCAGTCAGCGGTGCTCCTCCACAGTTTTGCTTAGGCTCCTCCCTCCAGGTTCCTGCCTGATTTCTGCCCTGCCTTCCCTCCTTGATGGACCCTGATCGGGATGCATAAGCCACATAAACCCCTTCCTTCACAGGCTGCTTTGGGTCAGCAAGCAGCAAACTAGGGCAGTAATCAATCACTTATGGATGTTACTAGAGGAGGAACCTGGAGTCAGGAACCCTAGCGTCACCAAGTTCCTTAGTTCCGGGTATCCAACAAGGTGGGGCTTTTGTTTGTTTTGTTGTAGATGTTTTGCTTTTCTTACCTTTTGACTGGATCGTTGCTCTTGATGTCTTTGAGGTCCATCCATGTTGTGGCATGTGTCATGATCTTCCTCGCTCTAAAGCTGAGTAATCTTCTGTTTATGTATTGCTGCATTTTTTTTCTTTGTTTTTCGAGACAGGATTTCTCTGTAGCTTTGGAACCTGTCCTGGCACTGGCTCTGTAGACCAGGCTGGCCTTGAACTCAGAGATCCTCCTGCCTCTGCCTCCCGAGTGCTAGGACTAAAGGCATGTACACACATCCTCTGATGGACATTTGATGGCTTCTCTTTTTTAGCTATTGTATATAATACTTCTGTGAACATGGGTGTGCAATATCTTTTTGGGGTTACATTTTCAGTTCTTTTGGGTCACTACCCAGAGAGGAACTACTATGTTGTGTATATGAATATACAAACTAACATTTCATTTGCTCGAGGAAGGGCGCACTAGTGTCAGTGGTGGCTGCACATTTTAACATTTCTCCACGTCCTCACCAGTATCGGCCTCTGTGTCATCCCAATGGCCCACAGGCGTAGTTCGTGAGGAATTCTCTCTCCTCTGGCAGTTGGCGGCAGGAACATCTTTCTGCATGACTGCTGTCTGTTTGTGCAGACTGGAGAATGTTCTAGCTCTTTGCTCGGCTTTAGTTGCTGTTGCTCTTATCCATTCTCTGGACATTCTGGATATGATATCTTCTCAGGTATGAGATTTACAAATATTTTCTCTCGTTCTGGCCTTGAGCTTCTGCCATAAAGCACACTCAGCCCATGCTTTATAAATCGCAAGATAACACACAGGCAAATCATTTTCTGAGTTGTCCTGAGTTCAAATAAGAAGGCATCAGAACGGATCCGTGGGGCTGGAATTTTGCCTCAAAACATATTAGAAGTATCTTGCAGGGCAGCAAGTGCTGTCCTTCCCAGCAGGTTTTTTTTTTTTGTCCAAGATAACTTTCTGCCATTGGCATGAACAGAATTTGGATGAATTCCTTTGGCTTGTCAGTGGAAGGACCACTGCCAGTGGGGACAGCTGAGCAGGGGTCCAGACAACAGAACCTTGGAAGCCTCTGAAGAGGACAAATCTTCTATGTGGTCGTCTCTGGCCTTTCTCAACAACCGCTGAGCTCCCCTTGAGACTCTTTTTGCTTGTACCCACTCAGGGATTTTGCCTGTAGAGAATTTTATCCATCCATGCTACTTTTCCTTTGCGTTCCTACATGAAGCAAACATGTCTTAGGAAGTGGTAAAGCTGGATTTGTTCAAAAGGAATTAAAAATAAGCAATACATATAGAAAATTGGGTGGAATGATATTTTTTCTTTCTAAACAATGAAACATATTCAGTAAATGTTCAGTTCCTCGTGCCACATCTAGACCTTTCCAAAGATGAGCTCAGATGGCCACGAAGAGCTCTCTAAAGAACGTCGGGCATTGCTTACAGGTTACACATCAAAGTGGAGTGAGGCTCACAGCAGGGGTCTCATTCCTGCTGTAGACCAAAAGTTGACTTGGACAGGACTCAGGAGCTTTAATCCTGAGAAGGTGAGAGGAGTGGTCCTAGTCATCCTTCTGCAAAATTGCTTCTGGCTTAAACTGTCCCCATGGAAACCTGCACTTTTGCTCTCTGTGTTTCTGCAGCTTAGAAATCAGAGGTCTTAGAAGTCTCTTGGGACTGGCAGATTTACTTGCATGATTGAACAGAAAAACATATTAATTTAGTTACCAATTAAATAAATTTGACTTAAAATAATAAAATTTCCCTCTCTCCCTTCATGCTTCCTTTTCTTTCTCCCTCCCTTCTCCTTCCTCCCTCCCTCTTTTCTCTCCTACCTTCCTCCCTTTCCTCCACAGTTCTTCCTTCTGTCTCTTCCTTCTTCTCTATGTTCTCTTTCTTTCTCCTACAAAGGTTCTGGGCTCCTGCTTGCGTTCTTGCAATGGTGGTGGGGGTGGTGGTGAATGGAGCGGCCACTGCCCTGACTTGCAGGACTGTCATACTATGATGTCATATAAAGATGCTTTACAGCATTGGGCTGCAATGGCGTCTCTCTACTAAGACTGGAAAAGCCCCAGCAAAGTGAGGGTGCTCCGTTACTCCTAGGTCGGAGACCCTGATCACGAACACGTTTTCAAAAAGTGAACCAGGGGACTCAGTAACTGTCAATCATTTTGCAGAAAACTCTAAGGATGATGGGGTTGGGGCTCTGAGGGCCAAAGGAGAGCTTATGGGCAGAAGGAGCGTGGCTTGTGAAGAGTGGGCAGAAGGAGCGTGGCTTGTGAAGAGTCGGCAATTTCGGAGGTTGTTAGATTTTTCAGAGGGGACAGGTCTTGGCCTGGAGAAACAGGAAGTGACTGAGATGACCCTGTGAGGACGATGGAGCATCTCGGAAGGCTCCGAGGGACTCAGGGGACAGCGGCAGCTCCACTTCCGGTTGTTACTTCCCCAGTCACCCGATCTACTGAACAGGACCGTCAGACTGAAGACTGAAGAGGGACGTGTCTGAAGTGGCACAGCTCACAGATGGCGAGCCAGGACCTACCCCACCGAAGGGCACAGAACCCGCCCTTGTCACCTACGCTGGGCTGAGGGGAGCCAGAGTCAGAAAGCACTGTGGAGCTTCTGTGGCTTTGAAAACTTGTTCCAGTTTTAGGGGCAGCTGTGGGGTGGCTTAGGGACTGTCACTGCGAGTAACCAGGCCACTTTATTGCAAAAACAGTTTTGTTTCCTCTTCCTTCCTTCCCTGGGTCTCATCCAGGAACAGGATTCTGATCCCCCTCCCCCCAGGCCACACAGCAGGTCAGTGTTGTCAAGGGGGCGAGCTTGCGGTTAGGATGGTTATGCGCGGCCACTGGCTGGGTGTGCATTGTGCACTGGGCTTAGCAGTGTGCTGCTAAGAGAGGAAGGGCAGATTTCCTAGTTCAGTCTCTTTTGTTCTCTGAGATCTTCCTTCTTGCCAAGCGGTGACAGGAAGTACGCACACACACTGAGCCAGTGTGCAGAAGAGCAGAGGGGCCAAGGCTGCTCTCTTCTTTCTGTCTCTCTTCTCGTGTTTGTGGGTCACATCCAGTGCCAGGGTGGCTATCTGCAGACTGGGCTTGCCCTGCTGGCCTCCCCAGATGTAAGGACAGTAGAGGACAGCCTGCTTAGGAATAAGAGTGACCTTTCCCTTAGGGGAAACATGACACCTGATTATGAGGGCCATAGGGGAGAAAGAAATATGATATAAAAGACATAAAATTGAAGATTCTGTTGTGGAGTTTTCAAGCCTCCTATAAGAGACCTACCATATTACTTAAACTGCAGTGAGCCCAGAAGTATAGTTTCAAAACTGCCTTTTTAAAAAACAAATTGTCACAAGCATATAATGGCTTTTTAAGCTGCATGAACTGGGGCTGGAGAGATAGATGGCTTAGCAGTTAAGAGGACCCGAGTTCAGTTTCTAGTACCCACGTCAGGTAGCTCACATGTGCCTGGCATTCCATCTCTGGTAATCCATCACCTCTGGCCTCTCAAGGCACCCACACACATAATTTAAAATAATTTAAACAATCTTAAAGGAGAGATACGAGAATCAGTAAGTAAGGAAGATAGCTGGGATAAAGTGCTCGCTTTGCAAGCATGAGGAACGAGTTGGAATTCTCAGCATTCATGTTAAAAAGCCAGGGGAGGCAGCATCTGCTTGTGACCCAGCAATAAAGTGGCAGAGACAGAAGGATTGCTCGGCTTGCCTGGCCAGACAGCCCAGCCAAGTTGAAGAGCTCCAGGCTTATTGAATAAAGTAGGGAAGTGACAGAAGACACCTGCACCTGGCCTTTACACACACACACACACCCGCACGAACATACACACATGCACGTGCACACACATATGCATGCACACACACATGCACACATGCATGCATACACACATGTGTGCACCCACATGCACATAGGCACATGTACACACGGATACATGTATACACACCTTACACATGTGCACACACACATGTGCCAGGCACATGCACACACTTGAACACACATGCACAGGCACATTGCTTTAGAACTTTGCTGTAGTTTGATTTTGACATTATACTTCCACATCCCTGGTGCTTTCTTTCTTCCACAAGTCTAGTCAATACAAACCTGTTTGTCACGTTATGGCTCACATAGCGGAGGCATTTATGTTAACAACTGGAAGCCCGGGGCCAGGAGTCAACCTCTTTCTGTCTGTCAGGATTCAGGCTCATCCTATGTCCTTCTGAGACACCCGTGCCTCGGTTGGCCCTGGGGTGTCTCTGTGTGGCTGTGCTGAGTGCTGACTGAAGATGATCTGCTTTCGACCTCCCAGCCTATCAGCTGTGTGTCCGCAAGCAGGATGCTTGACCTTTCTGAGCCTGAGTGTTCTTACTCCTAGAGATAGGATGCCATGGCAGCCTTACAGAGTTCTCAAACCAGCCCAAGTGTCCATGTCTGTCCATGAGAGAGGTTTGCTGTGTTTTCATTATTTCTTTAAATCTCCAGTGTTGTTCCACACTCACAAGTCAGGAAGATGGAGGACACCCTGAGTCTGGAGCCTGTTGAGGCTTGGGGTGGTGTGTGGCCAAGCAGAAAAGCTGAGGAGGAAGAAACCTTGAGTTGCCTCTGCTGCCTCCATCCCCACTGCTCTGCCTCCATCCCCACTGCTCTGCCTCCATCCCCTCCATCCCCTCCATCCCCACTGCTCTGCCTCCATCCCCACTGCTCTGCCTCCATCCCCTCCATCCCCTCCATCCCCACTGCTCTGCCTCCATCCCTACTGCTCTGCCTCCATCCCCACTGCTCTGCCTCCATCCTCACTGCTCTGCCTCCATCCCCACTGCTCTGCCTCCATCCCCACTGCTCTGCCTCCATCCCCACTGCTCTGCCTCCATCCCCACTGCTCTGCCTCCATCCCCACTGCTCTGCCTCCATCCCCACTGCTCTGCCTCCATCCCCTCCATCCCCACTGCTCTGCCTCCATCCCCACTGCTCTGCCTAGGAGCACAATCCTTCTGCCTGGCGTTGGCCTCTGTCAACAGCCACGCCTACTTCCAGGGAGAAAAGGAGATGGTCTAGATGTCACTACAAAGGAGATCTGGACTCAGGGGAGAAAGACGACTCGAGTCCCCAGCACAGGGCCACCATGGGCATCTCTCCCAGCTTGTATCCCTTCACACCTGTCGTGACCCACAGGGAAGAGGGATGGGTGATGTGTGCAGAAACATCCGACAACTCTCAGAGGAATATTAGTGGCAGTAACTGTAGAGTTTCCTTTATTCCCCGGTGCTCAGAGCTCTGCTCTCTCCTGCTTTATTTCTGGCATATTCCTTTGAAATGCTTTTACTTAATGTCCTTTTGTGTTTTCCAGTCTTCTCTTCCCCATGGTACACAAGCTGCTGTGTACATACAGACACAAAGACATAGACACATACACTACATGGTGTACACACGCAAGTGCACACACATACACCACAGACCATATCTGCACACACAGCATACATGTATACTATACTTGCATAAATGCACTCACCCCCCCCCCACACACACACAACACACACTGACATATCCTCCACCATCTTTAGGATCTTGTTCCCTTGGCTGTCTGAAGGGATAGGGTGGCTATTTCTAGAGCTGTGATGTTCCCTGTAACACCCAATTGCACTGGGCAGACACAATGTGGACCCAGGGTCCCCCAAGTTTCTGTGAAGAACCAGTTCATTGGCATTTTAAGCTTGGTAGGTCTCACGGTTCCCATGGCGGTGACTCCACCTCCCTGTTGTGACATAGAAGATCCCAGGGACAATTTCGAAATGAACCAGTCAGGCTGCGATACAACAGAATGCTATCTGCAAAAATGGGCACGGGCGCCTTTGTCAGGGGGCCTGGGGTTTCTGTGGAGCTCCTGGGCTCGTGTGGCTGTCATTTGTCAACCCTAGTCATAGTCACAAAGATG
The DNA here is from genome assembly GCF_037038515.1 of Microtus pennsylvanicus. Taxonomy (NCBI): domain Eukaryota; kingdom Metazoa; phylum Chordata; class Mammalia; order Rodentia; family Cricetidae; genus Microtus; species Microtus pennsylvanicus. The sequence goes on from NC_134582.1 coordinate 73,805,536, forward strand.
AGGACAGCAGTGGTATCTCAGACCTGTGGCAGGTGACCAGACAGAGTTTCGGAGTAGCTGAACTCTGAGTGCCCTGACCTTGGGGGCCTGACTGTCCCACCCCGGCTCCTCAGGCCAGGCTATGCGGCTCCAGTCAGTGAACTCTGGAGGAGGCTGTGGTGATTGGTTCCAGGGGCCAGGACGTGGAAATTTACAAGAGGGCGGAAAGGCTGCTCTCTGCCAAGGCCTGATTCAGAGCTCAGGGATTAAGCCTCTGGCTAGGGGATTAAACTGGAATTTCACATCCATGGATCCCACTTGCACCAGGCTCCAGGCTGGGCCGGGTTCCTGTGTGGCTGTCTCAGAGGTTTCCATGTGCTGTGGGCACAAAAGTCGAGTAAGAAACTCCGGGCCCCCAGTTTCTGCTTTTGGGCTCTATTTTGTATATTTCTTCTGAATCTGAGATGAGAGCATACTTTGGAAACAGCCAAGAAACATGAAGGAATCCATCCTCAAGGCCAAGAGCGGCTGAATGGCTGCTGAGTGCTGAGCTTCAGTAGGGGTGTAGAGCGAGCGGCTAGGGGTGCAGAGTGGCGAGGGTTGCAGAGCGGCGAGGGCACGACACTCACATTTCAGCCCCGGGCTTTGTTCTGCTGGCTCTGGACAGCTGCTTCCCCAGGGCTCGGAAAATAACCCCTGCTTTCCTAAGAGCCGTGTCCTTGCTCCCCAGCTCCACATGCCCTGGCCACAGACAGGATTGATTTCAAAGGAAACGTTCAGTTCCCAGTTGTCCTTCTGGAGCCTCCGTGGGTGTCAGGCCTCTTAAACTGGGGAAGACGCCTCCTGGCTCCCTGGTTGTTTTGGTTTTCATGCAGAAAGCTTGAGACCCAGACAGCGAGCTGCATCCATGGCGGGGAAAAAGGAGGTTTAGAGACCCCCTTCTACACAAGGCTTCCCTTCTAATCTGCTGCATCCTAGGTATATGGGGCTGCATGGGATGTCAGACACCAGTTCTTCATTTGAAACTGTGTCACGGGTGGAATTTGTTTTACCTTTGACCTTGAGATAGAAAAAGGTTTAAATCTTGTTTTATTTATCCAACCGCATTGAATCAAACTTAATCAGCTTTGGTGTGCTTGCATGGAAAGCGCCTGCTTATGCTGTGTATCCGTTTGCTGTTTGCGTAGGATGAGTTGTGCTATAGTAACAAGTGACCCCAAAGTTTAATGACTCAGAAACACAATGTTTTCGAGCTGGGGAGATGGCTCAGCAGTTAAGGGCACTGGCTGCCCTTCCAGAGGACCAGGGTTGGGTTCTCAGCACCTGCATGGTGACTCACAACTGTCTTTAATTCAGGTTTCAGGGAACCTGGTGCCATCTTCTGGCTCCCAAAGGCACTGCACACAATGCTGCTTTGACCCAGAAACATAAAACAAAAAAATTTTAAAAAAGAAATGCAATATTTTATGTCTCCCAGGATGCATGCTGATTTTTAAGCTGTGGTGTTTTGTCCTTATCTCCTACAGCCAGGACTGTGGTATACAGAGCGGCTTTTTTTCTGACCAATTGTGTCTGGGCACCTGTTCTTTAAATAAAGTTTTATTGACAGGTACACATGAAGGCTCATTTGCACACCTCTCATGATGATCTTCTGTGTACAAGAGCAAAGCTAGGCAGCTGGAACAGAGGCCGTGTGGCCCCCAGCACTGGCCTTTTTTCTCTGATCTTTATATAACCAGGCGGTCTGTCCCAGCAAGCTTTCCACTGCAGATGCATTTACGCATTCTTTCTTTAAGTAGAAGCAAACCTTAGTTGACTAAAGTTAGAAAAATTGACCTAAGGACAGGTAACAGTGCATCAGGAAGGTGAAGACCAAGGCTCCGAGGATGCGTGTTCCCACTACAGCAGTGACCTCTGTGACTGTGAGTCCCCCCATTGTCTGTCTGTCCATGTGTCTCTGAAGCCACTGCGAGGAGGCACCTGTATATCGCTTTTCTGTGATCCAAAGTGCTGGGTGGTTTCTGTTGACCGACCACTTGTAGCCCATGCTCTGCTGCCTAGGAGCAGGGAAATGAGAGCAAGAATTCTTCAAATTTAGAAGTAGGAGGGGAGCCCCTTGACTCCCCTACAGACTAGCACACTAGGGATCCCATTCACATAAGCCCCGCTGAGTGCTGCTGGCAAGCCCAGAAAGCCTGTATTATCCTTCCGCTGAGCAGGGACAAGACAAAAACAAAGACAGTAACAGGGATTTCTACTGTCTCCTCTCATAGTACTGTTCAAACATTTAGTAGGAAGCCGAGTGGAAGGGCAACCACCTTGATCTGACTTCAAATTCTTAACTCAGGTTTTTAAAGGTTGTCTTTAGCAAACTGCCCAGAAGGATTTGAAAAGGGAAGAAGAGTAAAGATGTATCTCAGTGGTAGAGGGCTGGCTCCACCCTCAGCATCACAGAAATAAATAAACCAAGAAAAAGGAAAAGACAGCTAGAATGAGCTTCATTTACTGTTTTTTTTCTTTTCGTCATGTTCTCTTCTTCATTTAAGATCTCTAAAAATTTAGTCTGCCATGGCTTCATGACCACCGCAAGAGGGAAGGGGTGATGCCGAGCCTCAAACACTTCGTGTTGTCATTCTCATTAGGAGTCTGGGTCACCAGGGCTGTGATATGCCTGTGTGTCTTCAGCCACACAGAGTTGGGTTTGTCTGTGAAGGAGTGAGCATAGAAGATTAAATGAGGCCAGGGGTTGCTCTGACTAGTCTCATTGCCACAAACACTCTCCCACAGAACTCTCCAGTTTGTATCCAAGTGAAGTTATTGGTCTATACAATTAAAATACGATTGTATTATTGTTCCATTTAAAACTTGTATTCAACTTTCGAACTATGACCTTACATGTAGATATTATTAATTTCTCTTTCCAGAGATTGATTGTAGAGATGAGGAGCGGCAGGCTGCGGCCGGCTCCCGCACAGCTAGCTTTACCCAAAATAATTACACGGAAACTGTATTCTTTTAAACACTGCTTGGCCCATTAGCTCTAGCCTCTTACTGGCTAACTCTCACATCTTGATTAACCCATTTCTGACACTCGGTGCTGGCGGAAGCCAGGGCAAGGCACTGGGTCCACTGGAGCTGGAATTACAGGTGGTTGCCAGCCACTATGTAGGTGCTGGGAACTGAGCCCAGGTCCAGAGCTTTTAACAGCTGAGCTGTTTCTCTAGCCTTAGCCTCAGTTTTAAGCTTTATCTTGACAGTCTTCTTCCTCCTCCTCCTTTCTCTGCTCCTTCTCCTTTCCATTCTCCTCGCCCCCTTTTTCCTGTTTCTCTTCTTCCTCTTTCTCCACCTTCTTGCAGGGAATGTTAAATCTCAGAATATGAATCTGCCTGGAAAGTTCTCTAACTTTTGACCTCTCTGTGATGCTTGAAGTAGAGAAAGACTCATTTAAACACTCAGAAGAAAAGTCTGTGCATGGTGCTAGGAGTCAATCTATACAGATTGAGAGAGAGAGAGAGAGAGAGAGAGAGAGAGAGAGAGAGAGAGAGAGAATGTGTGTGTGTACATCTTGATGGTTGCTTTGGATCGGATTGTTTGCCAAACCTCCTCAGAGTGTGAAGAGTTTCCCACACCTGTTCCACCCTCACTGTGATGCATCTGATGGAAAGAGCATACAGAGCAGAGCCACATCTTCACTGACTAAAATGCAAATAGCATTTCTGGAGTTGGTTCAATGTGAAAAGATTCCACCCTTTCAGGACCACATAGGATTCACCTTGTGGTTGATTGACAGAGCCTGAAGTGAGGCTGAAGCTCAAGAGATGACGTGGATTCTGTAGCCTGCCCACCCTCTATAAAGTGATGAGGCCGGGAAGAAGAGAACTAAACACAGGTGGACCAGACAAGAGCCAGGTTCCCAGGTGGGAATAAAGCAGCCAGCAGGCAGGCAAGCTGCGCATGTAACAGGAGTGGAGTCATAGGCGTGGAGGAGTTCGCATAGCAGCGACAGAGTTCCCCCTTCTCAGTCTTTGTCAGTGACTCAGAGTTTTATGCCCCAGAAGCTTTGATTGAGGGTCTGCCCCATCCCCCAGTGGAGAGCAGGTAGGGTTCTTCCTGGAACCAGGACTCTAGCATCAAGCCCAGTCCTTGAATTCCAGCTCCGCATTGTCTGCCTTTAAAGTGTCCTCAGCCCAGTGGTTGCTTTTCTGTAACTTTACTGCAGCTTATAACCCGATGTCTTTTAGGTCCTTGTCATCTTCTCTAGCCTTCTGCATAAAATCAACCACCCAGAGGTGTGGAAAAACTCAGGTATCAGAGGAAATGAAATCCAGGTGCTGTAGACATCTGCACTCTGAATTGATGGCGGCACTGTCTGCAACAGCCAAATCATGGACCAGTCTAAGTGTGCATCGACCGAACAAGGAATACAGTGGAATGCTCAGCCTCAGAGAAGGAAGCCCCCCATCTCCTACAGCATGGATGAGCCCCAGAGGCTTAGTCAGGCAAAATGTGTTTGCTTGAGTGAGAACATCCCCTCACGCTCAGATGTGTAGGAAGGTTTCAGAGGTATGGCCTTGCTAGAAGAAATATGTCACTGGGAGGCAGCCTTGGAGAGTTTGAAGGCTATGGCATTCTGGTTTGCTCTTTATTTTTTGCCTCTGTTCAAATGTGAGCCCTCACTTCCTGCTTCTGCGGCCATGCCTGCCTCTTGTTTCCATGTCCCCCTGCTGTTCCAGACTCCTATCCCGCAGGAACCTTAAGTCAGAATAAACTCTTTCTCCTGTCAGTTGCCTTGGTCATGTTGTCTTATCATGCAACAGAGAAATAGCTAGTCCAAGAGGCATGGACAGACACCGCCTGATATGACTCGTCTTTATTTATCTGAAGATATCAAGCCCATAGAAACAAAGAGAAACAGGGTGGTTACTAGGGGCTGGGCTGGGGATGAGTGTGATGTGTGGGAAATAGGGGCACACTGGTTAGAGGGTGCAATGTTTCCATTAGGAATAATCCCCAAAGGTCTACTGTACAATGACAACTGCCGATAATAATTTATAATATATAAGGAAATTGCTGCATAGATTTTAAATGTTTTTATCATAACTATAAGATACAATGATATGTTAATTATCTTGATTTAATCATATCACAATGTCTGCACGTGTCAAAACATCACATTGCATACTGTATTAAGTATACTTGTTCAGTAAAATTTAATAATCATAGACTTGTCTATGAACTCATGTAGCTGAGTGGCCATGCCAGTTCCCCACCATGCTTTCTTTCCTTTACAGGTATCTAAGCCAAAAAGGGGGCTGAAGGTTGGGGGGTCACCAAGGGCTCCCCCAGGAGCTAGTGACTCTACTAGAAGCCGTTTTTGGAATTCTCAGGCATGGGAGAGCTGGGGCAGCCTCTGGCCACAAAGGCAAATGCCATTCCTTGTCAGTCCTGTGTTTGCTGCTGCCTCTGGTCCTGCTCTCAAAGTCCAAAGTGAAGGAAGGAAATGACATCACCATCTTCCACAAGCCTGTGTGTTGTAGAGATGCTTTCTCATGACTGATTCTTTGAGAAGGCCAGTTTCAATCCATGTTCCTTGTGTTGTACACGGTTCAAGCATTTCCACATTTCCGTCTGATGATGGCTTATCTTTATTGATGACCTGTGGAAGATTCTAGTTTCTCTCTGTAATACATGGGATGCTAAAATGACCAGCCCTGAGATAAAGATCCGAAATCCAATAAACACCAAACTCCCAAGGCTGTCTGAGCATCAACATGACCTTCTGATATGTGTATAGTTTGGAACATTCTGGAATTCAGATACTCAGCCGCACACTTTCCATCCCGGCACATTTTTGGATAAGGAAGATATTGTCAACCTACATTTAAGTTTACAGTTCTTTTCTTAAGGACTTGTATTCAAAAAGGAGAACCTTGGTATTTCAGTGGTAGGGATACCTGAGGGGTCACCTGGTTTAACACTTAGTTTTGCAGTTGAGACCCTGAGGCAGGTAACCTGTTACCCCGAGGCATCCTACAGTGAGGCTCTCTCCTGTGGTTGGCTGCTTGCTCAGTCTCAAGCTGCTTCTCTTCCCCTCTTATTGCAATGGGAAATAGAATCACCAAGATGCATTTTTTCTCTTTGTGTGTGCTTGTGTATCGGAGGGCGAGTTTGTGTAGGTGCACGCAGTACCTGAGGAGGGCGCTGTGTCCCTGGAGCTGAAATCATGAGACATCTTGATATGGGCGCTGGTAACCAAACTCAAGTATGGACAAGCAACAAGCTCCCAGCCATCTTTTTAACCCCAGTCTCTGCTTACTATAAATATCCCTTTAGAGAAAGGATTATCAAATGAAAATATCTTAAAAGGCCAAATACTCTCCTCACAGTGGTATGAGTCCATGCATGGACTGGCAAATGGGCAATGACGTGGGCACCAGAAGATGGGATATGGCCTCCCTGGGGCTTGGTTCCCTTGCGCTACAGCCAGCATCCCGTGTCCAGTAATCAGTAGATCTAGGGGTGGGGTCTGGTGGGGTAGGGTATGACTTGGAGGTTCCAGGCCTCTGCAGGCTTCATCTCCAGGTCTGATTTTCCAACAGTGCCCTTCCATTTGGCATCTGCCTGCTTGGGGGAGGTGCAAGCGTGCTTTCAACCCCTTGGGGATGCTGTAACGAGAACCATGTGCACACGGAATGCTGAAGGAGCCACACCTGGGACACATTCAACCCGTGACAGATACTTGTGTGGCCAGAGAGCTAGCGCCTTTTCAATGTGCCCGTTTCGTGAAAACGTGCGAGCAAACACAAAGAACCGATAAAAAAATATTGTGTGGAATCTAAGTTTTAGGTGAGAGTTCTTCCTTCTTACCATCCTTTTTTTTTCTCCCTCTCCCTCTCTTTCTTTTGTCTCAATAAAATGCAAAAGTCTTGGCTGCACTTAAACTAAGGAGAGCCAGGCAAGCCTGAGTCGGAAGGGAAAGCCAGCTCTCTTCAGCCTGATGTGTGCCTCCCTGCTCGCCCTCCCTTTCCTGCCCCTCATTCCCTCAGGGATTCTCGAGTTACCTTCCTAATGAAAAACAGGCCTTTAAAAATGACTTGAGACCAAATGAAAAATGATTCGTATCTGAGCATGGCTGTTGGGGATGGGCCCTAGTATTTGTACAGGGAACTTCTGTGGCTCCTCCCCCGATTCTGGCCCTGGAGTTACCAGGAATATGGGGATAAGAGAAACGGGGTATAACTAATTCCAGAAGAAAAAAAAAGCCCACTGTGTTTCTGATTCGGCATGAACCATGTTTTTGTTCAATTTGCTATGAGCGAGTCAGTGAGCAGTCACTTGCTGCTTTTGACTCAAGGAACCCAAAGTTTCGGGTATTTCACAAAGAAGAAGAGGGGATAAGAGGACTTGGTGAAGTCTGCGCTGCTGCTGGCTTGGCTAAAGGTGTCCTTAAGAGCCTTGTTGGGCCGGGCGATGGTGGCGCACACCTTTAATCCCAGCACTTGGGAGGCAGAGGCAGGCGGATCTCTGTGAGTTCGAGGCCAGCCTGGTCTACAGAGCTAGTTCCAGGACAGGCTCCAAAGCCACAGAGAAACCCTGTCTCGAAAAACCAAAAAAAAAAAAAAAAAAAAAAAAAAAAAAAAAAAAGAGCCTTGTTGGTCTATCTCCGGTTTCCTCCTGCCACAGGCCTCACCTGTTTCTTGAACTCCGCCCACTTACAGCCCTCTGTTCAGGGTCCTACTGGCTTCCCACACTCTTGCTCCCTGGCCAAAACTGGTACTTCTTGAATTGTGCCATCATAACCATCCTGCCTGCACAACCTCAGCCCAGTCCCAGCCTTTTTCTTCTGTTTCGCTGTGTTCCCGTCCCTGCCAGGGGCTGTTTCTCTGTGAGAAGGCACTAACTCTACCCTACTGCAGTGTGGAAGGAAGTAGCTACAGCCCCCACAGGCTCCTAAACTCTTTCGATGAAGGGAATGTATTGATTATTCCTGCAACCCCAGGTAGATCCAGGCTCTCCAGTGTAATCATCAAGGTTAACCATTGCTAGGACTCAGATCTCATTGTTCCTGGGATCATTTATTCTTTTAGGCAGCATCTTGTACCCGCTCCAGCAAAGGATAATCCAGGGTCACTGTTATGCAGCTCATCCAAAATGACGAAGAGCAGAATGCTTCCTCCTGGACATGCCTACTGGGTCCTGGGATGTATTCTGACCAGCCAAAGAGAGTCAGGGACTCTCTCATCCATTCTGTGGCTCTAAGGATTAAGTGCCTTGATGCCAGGGTTAGTGACGTTTGTCCCATTTCTGAAACTGGAGCTACAGTCCTCAAAAATCTTATTTAGAAGAAAGGTCATGTCCCAAGTGTTCAAAATAATGGAGAGTGGATACTGAAGATTGTCTTAGGGTTTCTATTACTGTGATGAAACACCATGGCCAGAAGCAAGTTGGGGAGGAAAGGGTTTATACTAGGCTTACACTTCAGTGCTGATGTTTATCATTGAAGGAAGTTAGGGCAGGAACTCACACAGGCAGGATCCTGGACATAGGAGCTGATGCAGAGGCCATGGAGAGGAGCTGCTTACTGGCCTGCTTCCTCTGACTTGTTCAACCTGCTTTCTTTAGAATCTGAGACCATAATCCCAGGGATGGCACCTCTGACCATGAACTGGGTCTCCCCCATTGATCACTAAAAGAGAAAAAGCCTTACAGCTAGAGCTCAAGAAGGCATTTCCTCAGCTGAGGCTCCTTCTTCTGATGACTCTAGCTTGTATCAAGACAACATACAACATCACCCAGTGTAGAGATGAAAACTTACAGATGGCGACTGCATGGAGACAAAGATGGAGGCAGAGCTAGCCTGTCCCTAGAGTCGAGCAGAGTGAAGACGCCACATTTTGACTATGGTCAAGGCCAGCAGTGCGTTACAAAAAAGGACAGAGTGACTGTACTTTGAGTTGAGAAATCGCCCTGTTCTTTTGTCTGGAACAAAAAGGTGAAGTTACTTTCCCAGGCGTGCAGGGTGTTCTTTGGGGCATCTGTTGTCTCATAACCTCTGACTGTATGATACAAAGAAGATGTGTTCTAATGACTGCTCCTTTGTTGGAATTTACTGGTAGAAAGCCAAACAAGAACACAGAAGAAGGGCTAAAGCCAGAGGCTCTTCAGGTAGGCAGTGCCAGGCTGGAGTGGGGTGGGATGACTGGTAGGCGTGGGGAATGAAGGGGACTGTTACCCCCATTGTTCCAATAGCATCTGTGACTGTATCCAGGCGGGCATTTGTGGGAAGGTCCTTCCTTTCTTCTTTCTCTCTTTCATGTATCCATCAAACATTTCTTGCTCCCCTTCTATCTATTGGGAGTACCTTAGCATACTGTAAATTCTCAATAAACATAATTAAGTAAACAATACCTGGGGAAATGACCCTTTGTTTCATGGTTATAGGAAAAGAGGTCTTGAAATAACACCTCTGGTAGGAGCTTCTGCCACAGAGAAGCAGAGTAGTCCCTTGGCATCCCTGGGGAAGGCTGCAAGTCCCCTGACTGTATCAGTGTCTAAACACGCTCAAGTCTTTCACATAAATGGTGCAAGGCTTGTATATAACCCCTCTCATCCTTCATAGGCTTTCAAAGATCAAATGCCGTGTAAGTCATTGCACTGTGTTGCTTAGGGACAACAAGGGGAAACCTCTGCCATGCTTGATGCACATGAAATTATTTGGAGGAATTTTCACAATAAGGTTGATTGAATTTCAGACAGAGTCGTCAGAGAGGGAGGGATGGCATGCAGGTTAATAGAAGATTTTCGATTTGAATTGTATGATAAAGATGATTATTGAAAACAATAGTGCACAGCAGGGCTTCCTGCTATTTTCCCTTAGCATCTGTTACCTCATTTGCCCCCCTACGGCAACTTTACAGCTCACTCATATAGACTGTTCCCATTTTATAGAAGACGGAATGAAGTTGAGACTAAGTCAATCTGTTTGGTCAGAATTGCAGAGGCTTTAACTGACAGAGAAGCTAGCAGATTGCAAGATAGGGCTGGAGGGCTGGGTGGGCGAAGAGGGAGTGGACACAGGACCAAGGTTGTCACTGTCCATCAGATAAATGGTTTGTATTAAAATGGACCCGGCAGTTTCAATAAGGACTGTGGTTATCTCTCACTCTGTGCGTGGGGTTAGAGTTTTCTCATCAACCGTCATGCTGCTCTCCTCTGTGGGACTCCAGGTCTCATCGCTGATCCTTTGACACCCATGCCAAGCAAACTTGGGCTTGACCTAGCTGTTTGTGAGAACTGTGAGCTTCTGCCATTTGCATTTGGCCCCTGTTTGAGGTGTTAATCCCACTAGGCAAGAATGAGACCACTATCACAAATTTTGAATTAAATGTGAAGCAAGTTTTATAAACTAATGGCCAGGACAAGGGACACCGACCTTACTCAGTCCTTACTTGGGATTCCCAGAGAATGACCACAAATTATGTGAGTTCTGTGCTTATAAAGGCAAAACCCACAAGTTTACATACTTTCTACCTTTGTTCAACTGGGGGCAAGCGTACATCCTGATGTACTTCCTGCCTCCATGTGATCAAGTCCATCCTAAGCAGTTGGGGCAACCAACCTTGTTCACCAAAGTGAGAACACACAGCTTGTTATCTTATAGGAACAGCCCCAGCATTCCAAGAATGTTATCTGTCTTTGGGCAAGAGGGACTTACAGGTTAGAGAGGCAATTTTGTTTTATAGATCTCTTAAGCACAGTAATTAAAACTGAAACCTAACTTTAACCCTTACATTCCCCCCTTGAGTTGTATCCTGAATCAAATCCTTGACTCTGTGTTGGGTACCTGTTTATATTGGGATCTAATACCCATCAGCTTAATGGTGCCCAGATGGGAATTTATGTATCCACTTAAGGCATTAATGATGTAAGAGCCAACAGTAATTAGCAGAAACAGAAGGTCCAAAGGCCCAGTGATGGCTGACGTCAGAGATAGTATGAGCTTAGTTCTAGTCTTTTATTTCATTTCAGCTTCCCTTTTTTTTCTGCAGTGGTTTTTTTTTTTGGTACAGCCTAATTATTTCTAATGATTCCTGTGGTGGTTTGAAAGAAAATGCCTCTATAGCCTTATGTGTGGCCTTGCTGGAGGAAGTGTGACACTAGGGGTGACCTTTGAGGTTTCAGAGGCTCAAGGTGAGACATTCACCTGAGTCTCTATTATCCTGACTAGACCTTGTGGAAGGAGGGACAGTCCATAGCCTCTTCACCAGACTCTTAGGTCATTGTCTCGCTTCCTTATAATATAGGGATACCCCAGTTTCTGGTGTTTAGTGTCTGGTGCTCATAGCTGTGGCCCTAACTCTTTAGCCTGTCCTTTATTATTTATTTTTTAAGGTGATGTATTAATAAAGACATAATATAAAACATTTTATAAACTTAAAATGTCCTATAGAATAATAAATCTAGATATTTAAAAAAAACTGTTCTTTAACATATATCCAGTTTTCTTAAATTTAGATTTTCTGTGAAACCCCAAAATTTTCTTTTTCGGAAGTTTAAAACCTCTCTCTGCTGGGTTCCTGTGATATCAAGAATAAAGTTCCCTCTTAGAGTACTGTTTTTTCTACTTCAAGAGGGAAGATACAGGGCACAGCCATAGTTTGGACAAGGCAAACCAAGCTACCACACTGCAAACAACTCAATGCTGAGGTTCCCTTGCAGTCCTCTGGGCTTCCCCAGCGGGTCTGGTTTCCAGGCCCCTCTGCTCCATTGTAACGCAGCTGGTGACTATCACACGGCATTGGCATCTCCAAAACTGTCGGGGTCTCCCATGGCAACTGGAACTCTAGGCCTGCCACCCAGTGCCAAGCTTCAGCTGCTCTTCAAGACCCCTTCATACCTTTAAAACCAATACCATCTGAGTGACGTCACTAAGTTCAGCTCCCAGGATAAGGTACATTCTTGTGTACGGACACATGGAGGCGCAGCTTTAAGACCTTACTAAACAAAAAAATCTTATCTTTCACAAACCTTGTTTTCATGGCTTTGTTTTCAGGACAGAAGTTATCATTATAAAATCCACCCTATTTGAAAGTATCTTGGAGAACTGCTATTATCTCCTTGGTTGGTTTGCGGTCATCTTTAATCAAGATGGAGGTGAAGCCACAGGACATTCATCTTTTCCAACCTAGCAAATATGGCTGCCAGCCATGTGCAGCCTCCACTTCAATGGGGGACAAAAGCTAAGATGCAAGCTACGTGTTATTTATATCCCAAGATGGCCTCCAGAAAATGTTAAGCCCACTGGGTGAGAATGAGACCACTACCACAATTTTTGAGTCAAATTTGAAGCAAGCTTTATTCTGGCCAGGACAATAGACACTGGTCAGATCCACACCCAGGATTTCCAGAGAATGGTCCTGAATTGCATTAGTCCGGTGCTTATGAAGGCAAAAGCCACAAGGCTGCGCACTTTCTACCTTCAGCCAGTTGGGGGAAAGCACATGCACTGACCCCATGCTGTGTATGATCAAGTACACCTTGTGCAGTTGGGGCAATCTGTTGTGGGATATTTGAGCACATGGTGAACCAGGCATGAGTATGCACTCATTAAATAAAACTTTGAGTCAAGAGGTAGAGCCAGCAGCTAGTTGACAGGAAGTAGGAAGTAGCCATCGAGAGTTAGAGCCCATAAAATGGATAGAGAAATGCACAGGAAGTAGTAGGGAGGGACTTTGAGTTTGGTGGTCATTTCTGGTTTGGATTGGCTGAAAAGATGTTCTCTTGCTGGGTCGCCAGATAAGGAGGGTCAGCTTGTTGCTTCTCAGCTTCTCTGAGCTAACAGGTTTTCACTGGAGCATCTGACCCCCAAGTCTTTATTTGTAAAATAGAGTGATAGAGAGTTATTTAAAAACTACCTGCGGCTACAGAGGCGGAGGCCTCTTGCTGGATGATAAAGTTCCCAAGGGCCTAGGCCTGAGCAGCAGGACAGTGTAGCACGATTTCTATAAACCCAGAGACAGATATTGGGGTTCAACCTGAAGGTCAGAAAAGCAAAGCAGCCAACCACTGGCTCTTACCTCTACCTCAGTCTGAAATGGCGATCCTGCCTCCAGGAATCCTCGGAATGGACTGTGTCTGAGAGCTGTCTCCTCTCATTTTATATTCCTCTCTAGGCTGGGACTAAAGGTGTGCACCACCACTGCCTGGTCTGTAAGACTGACCAATGGGACTGTTTCACTCTCTGATCTTCAGGCAAGCTTTGTTTGTGGTAAAATACAAGTGAAATATCACTACAGGGTAGTGATTGTGGAGGAACAGGCAGTAACTGAAATAGAGGCAGATCCAGGGGCAGTCATTGTGCCGAGAATAAAACAAAAGCAACCGGCCTTGTTTACTGAAGTATCTTACATAAACAGCATTCCCCAGCTTTCCAGAAAGTTTTCTGTCTTTGGGCAAGTGGGATTTACAGGTTAGAGGCACTTGTGTTTTCTGGAGCTCTTAGGTAGCTGGATACTCTCTCTGGCCCCGGGGTTTGTTCTGAAAAGCTGCTGAGGTTGCTACATAGACCTTCACTACAAACCCAGCTAGAACTGGCCCCCAGCCTGGTCTGTAAGAATGACCTTGTCACTTACTTTGTGAATGTCTTTCTCTTTGTATTCTTATTTATCCAGCTTTAAATTTACTCCCCTGGAAAGACTATCAGTACGTGGCAAAGGGAAGCCACTCTGGGTCCACGCGTCCACAAGTCTGGATCTGAATCCAAGATCTGTGACCTTGGCAAGGTCTTGGGTCTCTCTGTCCCAGATTTCCTCATCTGTAATCAGAACCATCTAAAAGAATTGCACAAAATGAGAAAAACATACCCAAGTATTTATAGCAGTTCTTGCTGTGGAGCTCGTATTCCATCTGCAGTGATTATTGTGACATGGATATTTGGATGCTTTTCTTGATGTGAACTCTGCTGTTGATTTGCCAGTGGAAGAAATATGTAAATATGGCCGTCACTCTGCCCTTTGCTCCCTCACACAACTAAAACACCTGCACTGGTGGGGACAGAGAGAGACTGGGGGATGGGGAGGAGCAAGGGATGTTCTTTTCCAAATTCACAGAGGAAAGCACAGATTGCAAAAAGATAGAACACAGGCACTTCGTGATTACTTGGAGAATCTCTGTGGAGGAAACATGCTGAGATCTGTGGCAGAGCTTGGAGCCTCAGCTGGCAGGTCAGGGAGGGGCCTGGTGTCTGATCTGCTGGAACAAGGCAGGCATTTGGCCCCTGACCCAACAGAGTGTCACACACCAGGTCAGAGCACTGAAGAATGTTCTTGTAGATATTATAATATAAGCCTCCTTAGTGTATCCTCCCGCTATGGCGCCAAGCATCTCACACGGAGCAGGAGAAAGGAGAGCCAGCACCTGAGGAGGGATAGTGAAAGTCCTCCTGTCCCTCTCTGTATTCAGTTTTCTGCCTCTGGACATTGGAAAGCTGGCAAGCCAAGACTAGCTCTTTGTGTTCAGAAGTTATGAGAAGTTTGGAATCCCTCATGGATCAATGAAATAATTGTCCTGGAAAGTTTTCGGTGTGGAAGATCAGGGAGCACACATGAAAACTTGTGAGCTCATTTCCAAAAATGACATTGAAGATCTTGATTATTCTAAAATCATTTGAAAGGAGGAGTGAACGGTAAGAAATCTTGACCTCATGACAACATCAGATGCCAACCAAGATGCCATGATTCCCACTGGGTAAACAAAACATGAAGGGAGTGACTCGCTGATGAGAAGAGATAGCAAAGACCAAAGAGAGGACAACAGGTGGAATCCTACACAAAATATTAGGAAATAGCCCCTCCAATGAGCAAGTGCGGTTTCTTTTAGATATAAAAATTGAGTCAGAGAGAGAAAATAAATTACTATAAGAATCTGTATAGGCGGACTAAAAGTGGGCCTGTCAATTTACATTTTTTATTATTTGTGTGTATGTGTGTGTGTGCATACACACATGTGTGTGCCAGTCTGCCTATAATTGCAATGCCTATCAGAGGCCAGAAGGCATCAGATCCTGTGGAGCTGGAGTTACAGGTGGTTGTGAGCTTCCTAACATGGGCACTGGAAACTGAACTCTGGTTGGCTGGAAGAGCAGCAAGTACTCTTAACTGATGAGCCAGCTCTCCAGACCAGGACTTGTCGTTTTTATAGTTGGAGAAGAACTTGCTAATACTGAGTGCTCGTTTAAGAATAGAGGAGGAACATTACCCATAAAAATCCTGTCAGTGTCCTTACCCGCTGCTGTTTCCTTAGAGATGATAAACATGACAGAGATACCTGTGTTCTTCAGTGTGGCCCTAAACATTTGTGCCTATACAAAAGAGGAGACCATGAAGGACATGGACCAATGCTTATACAGAAAGAAATGAATTGGGAGCTCTTGCTATTAGAAGAACCCCTCAATAAAAAATCATTAGAATAGAGATTTAGGCAAGTTTTCTTGACAGATGATTGATACACATATCATCTCTTTAAAAAAAAAAAGCAGTGGGAGTGAGAGTCATGTCAAAATAAGAGTCTTACAAATATGCAAAACTTTTATAGAGAAAACTAGATGCCACGATTAAAGCATATCAGCAAATTCTGCTCAGTGCATGGTTGTTTCCTTTCTGAGAGCAGCCAGAAAAAAGCATGACAGCAGGAAGAACAACAAGTATATTCGCTCACAGTTCTCGGGGCTGGGGTCCTGAAGCGGCCACAGGAATTTCTGCTCTGGATAATCTTTTTGAAGAAGATAATCTTCTTGCTTTGGTATAGGAGGTTCTTCTGTTTGTGTGTTGCTTTCATTGGTTGAATAAAGAGACTGCCTTGGCTTTTTGATAGGGCAGAAACTTAGGTAGGTGGGGAAGACAGAACTGGATGTTGGGAAGAAGAGCAGATGCCATGACTCTCCGGCCTGAGACAGAGATGTAGGTTAGAATCTTGCCGGTAAGCCACAGTCACGTGGTGATACACAGATTTAATAGAAATGGGTTAATCAAGATGTGAGAGTTAGACAATAGAGGCTAGAGATAATGGGCCAGGCAGTAATTTAATTAATACAATTTTGGTGTGGTTATTTCGGGTATAAGCTAGCTGGGTGGGACAGAACAACGGGGCCCTGTGCTCAGGCCCTCTCTCACTACATTGCTTCCCTAGAAGTAGAGACACTGTGGAGTGAGAGAAGCTAAGACAACGAGTTACCCGAAAATAATAAAATAAATGAAAGAGGCAAGCCAGGAGTAGTTTCTACCAAAGCATGAAGTTTTTATTTTTTGAGACTTGTTTTATTGTAGCCATGTCTGGAGGGAGGGGCTTGGGCACAGGTGTGTCTGATTCTAGCTGTATCTCAGATCAGATTTTTCATCACCTGTCCTTGACTGTGACAAATACTGATGTGGTCCAGAAAGTTTCTGAGGCACTTAATCTTGGTTGTCAGCTTGACAAAACTTAGGCTCACCATGGAAACACATCTCTGGGGTTTCAAACGGTTTGCCTGAGGAGAGCCACACCGTAAGTATGAACAGCATTATTAACAGGCTGAGATCCCAGACTGAACCAAGGGGAGACGGTAAACTGAGCATCAGCATCCATCTCGTGAGCAGGTATGTGCACATGCGTGCTGTGCCCATGGAGGCCAGAGGCATCGACACTCCCCACTCCCATCAGCCCCAGCTTGAGTTACACAATGTGACCCGCTGCTGCCTCAGGCTCTCACTTCCAAGTCTGCTCTATCACAATATACTCTGCCACTGTCAATCACTATAAACCCCTCCTTCCCCCAATTGCTCTTGTCAGATATGTTACCATTGCTATAGCAACAAGAAAAGCCATGACCACAGTGGCCATGCACTCCCTTGCACCATTTTGGTATGGGCTGGGTGTGGGTCGCACACCAAGGCCAATGCTGACGTTGAACAGGTGGTTGGCACCACGACCACATTTTAGACTTTATGTAACAGGAGTGCTCATACATTGTTGGAGCACAAGGCATCCTGGGGACCATAGGAGACTTTCTCTTTGAAAGAAGGAGTTCAGGTTGCTTCCCAGGAATTGAGTGTCTGTTTGTGTTCACCGCACTCCTTTGTAGACTCTGTACCTGTTGGGAACCCACACGGCATCTATGAGGTCTGAGAAGATTGGGGTAGGGATCCCTTTGAGAAGCTCACGGATACAGCGGCGGCAGGAGAAGTACTGGATGCCCACAGGAGTGTGGTGTTTCTCGAGGGCGGGGCTATTTTAGCACGTGCTTTATTAGTGTAGTTTGGTTTTCTTCTTTCAACTGTCATTAGGGTTGTGGCAGGGTCTATTCTACGAAGTGCTTCTGATTAGGGCTGGCGTCAGCCACGGCATCTGTTGTAATCCCAAACGCACAAGGTTGCTTTGGGCAGCCAAAGGCTGAGAAACGGGATGGTCAGAGAGAAACAATGACAAATGCACCAAGCAGAGTCAGCTCATTTCCAATGTGTGGGTCTGTGGGAGGCCAGGCGGCCTCATCTCTGAGCCTGGGTGACCCATACAGCAGAATGGGGGGTTGCTGATGTTAGACATCCCCCCTGTGTTTACTGGGACTTCCAGCTCAGCTACATCCACTCCCAAGATGAGTCGGGTGAGCTCGGATCTCTGCAGCCTCTCAATGGATGTCCCCAAAGCATTCATTCTGATATGAACAAGACAACGCACAAGGCTGTAGGCGAGGGAATCAGAATTGACAGGCTTCTGTCTTGCTTGATTTGGCTCTTGATAGTACCTCATATACAGCCTGTAATTTGCAAAGCACGTTAATATATTTCATTTGTTTCTCCTAAAATTTATGAAGAATATATTTAAAAATGTTGGTAATGATTTCCTTTAAGGAGTAAGGGTATGGGGATTTTTACATGGAACCTAATTATTTTATTCTTCCAATTCCAAATTCCAAAGGTTTTAAGAATACACAAGGAGAACAAAGAATAGGGAAAATGGGGCAGGAGTCTGGAGAGGTGCCTCAGCACCAGGGCACTGGCTGCTCTTGCAGAGGACCCAGGTTAAATTCCCATCACTCACATGACAGCTCAGAACCGTCTGTAACTCCAATTCCAGACCATCTGATGCCCTCTCTGGCTTCTGCAGACACTGCACACACATGATACACATACAACCAGACACATCTACGCATAAATAAAGGAAGGAAAAGACAGCGGGATAAGTGTAAATAATTAAGAATTATGCATCATTCCTTTTCTTCTCCCTCCTCCCTTTTTTGAAAGAGATTCTTTTTGAGAGAGAGTCTCGGTTCCCCTGCCTCAGCCTGCCCAGTGGAACGACAGGTGTGTGCCACCGTCATGAGCCTTTTGTATAATGTTGACATCCTTCTACGTGTAAGATTACTTAGGAGTAAAAAGCTAAAATGATGGCATTAAGTGATCGGAAGCATGCTGTTCTTGAACGGAGTTTAAGAAGGCCAGTTACAGTAAATGTGCTTGGGCCTTTCTTGCAAACCTGGGAAGTATGAATTCGGCCAGCTTTGAAAGAGTCTCTTGTCCGGTTTGAGCATGGTGCGACAGTGGGTTCACTCACAGCTCTTACTGAATATAAAGCTAAGCAAATTCTTCCTTTATTTATTTTGTTGCATGTATGTGGGCTCTTCCAGATGAACTCGCTGCTTCTTTTCTGGTCGCATATCTTCCTTAATCGTATCTGGAATGATTTCATTGTAAAGCGCATTTGTTTTAAGCTCAGCTGTGCTCACTAAATATACAGAGCTGTTCACCCACCGTGGCAGTCCTGTTCCGAACCGTCTTCCTCCCCGGAGGCATACCTTGGACCCATTCTCAACGCAGATCTGAGGAGACACACTGTTCTGAACGTTTTACGGGAGAGGAATCTTGGCCTGTGTGTGTGTTTATCTGGCTTCTTCCACCTAATGGAAAGTTTCTGAGGTCCATCACCTCTGCTTTCTCTGGGATATGAAGTTACTCAGAGAATAAGCAAATAGCTCATACTTGGTCCTAGCAACGAAGAAAGTAACACACTCCCACACACAAAACCTTCAGAGCAGACCTCTCGCAAGTGAGCCTCCTTATCCAGAAATCAGCCTGAGGAATTTTCTTACCCAATTCTCCCAAGAAATACACACACACACACACACACACACACACACACACACACACACAAAATCAGGGGACTTTCTGCAACCCCTCCCAGAATATGGGAGGCTGCAACTGCTCTCATTTCTTAAGCGAGATGGCAGAAAATGTCATGATGGAAAGATGTCCAACTCGGGGAAAAGTTTGGAAGTTGTATTTGTTAGAATTAGAAAGCAACATGCAAAGTTGAACACCGGGAGTACGCACACATGCATTTTCATTCTGGTGAGCTGAGAACGAGGGTTGATGTCTGTGTGATAATATCTCACAGCCAGCAACATCTTCAGAGACCGGGTTTCTGGGATGAAAATCAGAAGCCACAGCAGAGAGATGGAATTGGCCTCTCTGTAACAAAAATAAAATGTGATAGCCGGGACCTGACCAAGTGTTTAAGGATCTCTCCAGGGTTTTACTGAAGGTCAAGTTCTCAGTTGAGACACGCCCTGTGATAGCATAAACAGGCTGCAAATGTGAGTGACAGGGATGCCAGAGGAGCCCCCTTCACGAGAGTGTGTCTCCTGCAAACCAGACTCTATTTGTTAGATTTTTATAGTAATTTGGAACATCACATTGACTAAAAAGGAAAAAACAGGTTTAAAAGTCTCATGGGCAAAATTTTCTTGTCAGCTCTGATAACTTGGAGATGAGTTTATAATATTTTAAATCTCCTTGCAATGGGAAAATAAAACAAGTATTTAATTATAAACACACGTGTGAATCTATAACCTTACTTTTCAGGGAACATTGCACTGTGGGGGGAGAGGAGTCTTCTGCCAGCTTTTGTTGCCATGGCTGCTGAGGGCAGAGCCGAGGGGGCAGTGAAACTAAGGGCAAGGCTCACCCCACATGCTCTGGCTGTTGGTTTAATCTCATCCTCCAGCAGGAGGCTCAGACTGAGCAGTAAGTGTCCTCCATGATCATCGTGAGGGGTCTCCAACCTGACCTTGTCCTCTGGGTGTCTGTTATTGCTGCCTTACTTTGTCGGCTTGCTCTTTCTCTGTCACTTAGCTTGTCATGGCGTCATTCTATTGTGCATGTGCGGTCAGTCCTGTGACGTCCTACGTCACGAGCAATTGGACCTTAGCTATGTTAGTGTGATGTTCAAATCACAGATGAGCTATTTCTGTGCTCTGTGGTTTTGTTGATTATTTTGAGGCAGGGTCTCATACAAGCCAGGTTGACCTCCAACTTACTATGTAGTTTTGATCATTCTCCTATCTCTCCCTGAGAGTACAGGTATGTGCACTGTTGCTGCCTGGGGGCTAGCCTCCAGCACTGCAGGGCTCAAAGGGAAGCCAACGGAGTCAACAAGTATAATGGCTTTTTTATCTGAGGGAGTTAAGGGACAAAACCACTCACACACTCCCTTGAAGGTTTCCTTCAGACTTTTTCTTTATTCTTCCTTTGTATTCTCTATTCTTTGTTTTCCTGGTGATTTCTTTCTCCCATTTTTAATGTTTTCCTTCTTATTCTGTCTTTATTCTTGATGTTTTCTTTCCAACCCATTTTAACTCTTTATTCTTTCCCTTGCAGCTATGTACCCCAGCTAAATCTTCCAGGCACTATAAGAACTGCAACGTGGTTACTTCCTGTTTTTCAAGTGAATGATTACAATGAATACTAGTAAAAACCAGCAGGTTTTCCACATCCCTTACATGATTCAACATTCTATGTTTTACAGGTGAAAAACTACTTATCCCCAGAACCCACATACATTCATACCCCAGCAACTTGTTAGCAAGCAAGGTGTTCTTTTACTGGCCGGCTGCTTTTTGCGGTTACAAAGAAAGGATCAATTCCTTTATTATTCATCTTGAAAAGTCATCTTATAAGGAATCACAAACCTAAACTTTTATATATGAAAAAGAGTCAGTCGGCTCTACTTTAAATCTTTAGGGTACACACCCACTCTTCAGTAGTTTCTTATATCAGGAGATTGACGGCAGAAATGGGTACAAGGAATTAATCATCATCTTTGATCGCCAACAACCCCAGCAAGGAAAGTACATCAGTTAGTAATAACTGGGCTGCTTTGTATTTGTTCCCTGGCCTTAATGGGTTCTTAATTCAACTGTGTGTATATGTATATATTGTCTCAGAAATATCTATCTATCTATCTATCTATCTATCTATCTATCTATCTATCTTGTATTTATTAGAGTGACTTATAGGCTGTGGTTCAGCTAGCTCAACAATGGCGTCCTGTGAAGGAAAAGCCCAAGAATCCAGTACTTGTTGAGTTCATAGGCTGGCCATCTCTGCTGGTCTTCAGTACATACCAGTATCCCAAAGTGAGGCTCCAATGCCAGTGAATGGCAGGCCCTGCTATCAAGCTGACAGCAGCAGGCAAAGGGGTACACAGAGGCACAGCCTGACTGTAGTGAGCAGTTCAGTAGCCTTTTAAAAGTCATTAGTTTTGGAGGCCACATACCAAGTGAGATGCTATAGGTATTGCCAGTTACCCAACAATGTGGTTCAATGGGTAGAGGACATTAGCACAGTTGGCCCATATAGGAAACTTGCTTTGTTCTAACTCTCGTTTCTTCAAAGAAATCAGGCCACTTGCTGCCATCCACTGACTCTCAGGAAGGGGCCTGGTCTGTATCTCAGTACCCAATAGCAAGACTGAGTATTCCTGGAAATGAACTTCCTAACAGGTCCTTTCTTCAGAATTCCAGAACCCAGGCCTTCAGTGGGCTATGGATATCATCAGCCCGAGTCAGAGCAGCAGACAGAGCACCCATGTTCTAACTGCCCTGGTGCCTGCCCCCTGACATGTCCCCCATGGATTCCTATGCGGCCTTAGGTTCCAAGCACAGCCTCTGTCTGTGGCTTTTGCCACTTTTTCCAATTGAATCCTTTTCCTTGACTCAACAACTTGTTCTCAAGCCGTGGACTTTTTTGTATATTGAGCAATAAATGTGGGTTCTTGGTTACCACATTAGGGAACCAAATTTCTCCGAAAACGTCCTTGGTTTTGTTCTATCTTTGGAAAAAAACAAATAAAATTTATGTCTTCCCAGAGTCATAGTTCTCTTCTCTGCTTTTAAAGCTGAAACATGCAAAGGGCATGGAGAGGGATTTCTTAGATTTTTTTTCCACTTGTGGCCCCCTTCCACCCTAGAAATCTTAAAATAATTTATTATGTTTAGGTATGTGGGTGTGCATATGGCCGTGCACACGAATGCAGGAGTCTGCAGAGTCCAGAAAAGGCCATGGATCTCTGGAGCTGGAGTTACAGGCAGATGTGGGTGCTGGGAACCGAACTTGGGTCCTCTGAAGAGCAGTACTCACTCTTAACTGCAGAACCACCTCTCCAGTGCACTCCACAGGAGTTTATATGTGATGCCAGGCATATAAAACAGGTGCAAAGATAAAATGCTTACTGATAATAAGTACTGAAAAAAATTTGTTCTAAAATGGTTTTGCATACATAATGTCATTTTAAAGATGAAGCAAATGTAGATACTGAGGTGAACGTGCTTGTTTAGTTTTACGCCAAGAACTATGCTTTACCTAAATACTAGATAGTTCAAGACATAGAGCCTCCCCAGTGTTTTTCAGAGTTCATGTATGTTTAGGTTTATAAACACCAATGCTAAGAACATGCTTCCCAAATAAAACAGAGAAATCAGCTCCAGGTCTAGGCTGCAAGTCCAGATCTAGGTAAGCAGCCAATCACCAAGGATCTTTATATTGCTTCTGCCTAGACACAGGAGCTCAGGCATCAAGACAAGAGAGCAGAGTGTGTAAAAGACTTGCCGAATGTGCTCAAGGCTTTGGGCTCCATTTCTACCGAAGGGAGAGGCAAAAAGAAAGAAGTAAGGAGGAGAAAGAAGAAGAGGGGGGGGGAAGAAGAGGAGAAAGAGGAGGAGGAAGTGGAGGAGGGAAGGAGGAGGAGGAAGAAGAGGAGAATGGAGAGGAGGAAGAAGAGGAGGGGAGGAAGAGGAGAAAGAAATGATGACCAAAACTCAAGAGAAAACTCCAAGAAAACTTAGTTTCTTGCATATGCACAGGATCATCCTGAGAGACTAGGGCAGATGCCCCTGAATCCAGAGGAATGTGAGACCAAACAGTGCTTAGAGGCAGCTGGGGTCAAGAGGCAAGTGACGTCATCCTAATTTCTATCGTCTTTATCTATATTATTATGATATTTGTTACCCCGAGGGTGCACACTTTCCTTTTTGCAGTCTTGTTTCTTTGTGGTATTTATGCTCATATTCTCTCCGAATGAAAATTAACAAAGAAGTTCTTAAAAAAGCTTGGAACTTTCTAGGATGGGTGTTCACATGGATTCCTAAAACTACACATAACTGTTGTTTTCAAAGGGTGCATCAAGTGTGGCCTCCAGGCACTTCAGGATGAAATTCTCCAAGCTATACTCTGGTGATTTTCACTTTCTTAATAGTGTTCTTCCTTCCCTACTCTCTACTGGCTCTCTCTCTCAAACATATATGTATGTATGTGTATATACTATATATTAGTTTTAGAGGCCTCATACCAAGTGAGATTATATATATGCATTATATATATATGTGCACACACACATACACACACACACACACACACACACACACACACACACACACATATATATATATATATATATATATATATATATATATATATATATATATAAAACTTCAGTAAGTGATAATCACCCTCAGTTTGTGAGATACAGGCATTAACAAAGATAAAATTTTGATTTTGAAAATTATTCTTTCATCCATAACTGTTGTAGCAACATTTACAAACAAAACTGGCTTCTTCTGGTTTTCAGAGATCAAGCTCCTTTCTTCCTTGGTCATGTCTTGGTGACCTTTGGCAATCACTTTCCCATGCTGTGTTTTGCCATGGAAAAGGCCGAAGACCCACTGACTGAATGTTCTATAGCCTTTGTGTCTGTGATGTGGAAAGGAAAGAAATGGGAATTGAATCTCCTGTCTTCCCACAAGCCGCATACTGCCTGGCTCCTGATGAAGGTTCCCCGCACGGGTTGGTTTCCATACCGTGAACGTAAACACTTTCCAACAAGCCTTGAGATGTATTTCAACCTTCCTCAGCCGAGGCCACAGAAACATGAGTGTGCACTCTGTTACTCCGGGGGGCCACTTCATTTCATGGCGGTCACAGCCCTCTGGCAGATGGCCTCTGCTTTGATGTGTCAAGCCTCCTGGAAGGAAGGTTTGCTGACTGTGGTCAGGAAGGTCCCCATTATGAATGATTTCCTGACCAAGTGTTGAAATGCTGCATGTTGTAATTAAAGCACAGAATCCACATACTGCTAAACCCAGAAAAAAGAACAGGAATTTTCCTGGGACGTTTGCTTTCGTGCTTTCTTCAGGTTCAGTCTCTCTAAGTCTACCTAGGTGTTCTTCCGTCCTCCAAAAACAAATTGATTCCTTCTGATTCTTTAGAACAACTCTGGCTCTCAAGAAAAGTGGGTATATTGTTTCCTAGTATAACATGTATTTTTAAGTCACTTAGTTTCCTTCTCTTGAACCTGGTCTTTAGTTGCTGCCCCCACAATCAACATTGTGGTCCCAGGAAGACAGAGGAACAGACAATTCTAGAGGAAACGATCTTGTCTCCCAACCTGATGACACGAACTCTGTGTATTGTGAGGCTGTGGTATTGGGTGCCTACAAGTTCAGAAAGCTTCTTTGCTGAATTGACTGATCATTTTGTGGTGGTCATCTTCCTTACTTATGAAGGACTAGAAGTTTGCTCACTGACAATACATATGAAACCATTTTCTTTTAGGTTACAACTGTCGTGTTTGCTGTATCTTTATATAAAATTTCAGTTATTTATTTACTGGAGTGTTAGGGCAGGAGAAGCAATACAGGTCAGAAACCAGAGAAGAGGAGAGAAATCGAGGGTGAGGAAGAGGGAAGAGAAAGACAGAGAGATTGAGTCAAATAGAGGAAAAAAAAATTCTGCATTAAAGGCAATCCTGAACTACAGGGATTATGTAATCACAGTTATTATCTGCATGTACACATTAAAAAACTTTAAAGCAGGCAAAAGTCTTTTTTAATCAAAGGTCCAATAGATCACATAACTAGCTATCATTAGACAGGAAAAACAGTTATTGACATGTAGTAGAAAGAGAAATAATAATAGAACATACAAAGAGTACCAATAGACCGACCATAGCCCGAAGAGAAGCCCAACAACCTATTGCTTGAGAATCTACAGGAGCCCAAACCGAAGGGACAGTGAACTGATCTTAAAATGGATGAT